>NC_136978.1:1147500-1180000 GCF_032717465.1 Coenobita brevimanus
TCTACCTGTCTATATCCCTGTCTACAATATATACATTGATCTGTCTATCAGTCGTTTTATTTATCTATTTCTATCTATCCAATCTCTCTCTCTATCTATCTGTCAATCTACCTATCTATCTACCTATCTGTCTATTTCTCTGTCTATCCACCCGTCCGTCTCCAGTATGCAGGCGTGTTAGGCATCCAGGTACAAGAGCCACAGGTATTGGTGGCTATTGAGAGAGAGAGAGAGAGAGAGAGAGAGAGGAGGGGAGGGAGACGGGGAAGAAGCAAGAGGAGAGGTAGTGAGAGGAGGAAGGGAGGGATGGGGAAAGGGGCAAATGGAGAGGTTGGGGAGGTGAGGGAAGGAGGAGAGAGAGAGAGAGAGAGAGAGAGAGAGAGAGGAGAGGCTCTTGGGGAAAGAGGAGAGAGGAGAGGCTGCTGGGGAGGGAGGGAGGGGGTAGAGGAGGTAGTGGTTGGGTTGAGGGGGAGGGCATTCAAGGCTCATGCTCAAGGGTCGACCTCAAGTAACAGTAAGAGACTCCAAACGTGACACTTACGAAGGGGAGGGGAGAGAGGGAGGGGGAGAGGGGAGAGGGGAAAGTAGGAAGGGAAGGGAAGGGAGAAGAGGAAAGGGGGGGGGACAGGAAAAGGAGGGGATGAGGAGGAAAAGGAGACGGGGAGGTGGAGGATAATGAGGGGGGAAAAGAAGGGAGGAGGGAGAAAGAACTGAGAGAAAAAGGAAGAATGAAATAGGGAGGGGGAAGAAGTTGAGGAGGAAGGTAAGGAAGAGGGGAATTTGGGGGTGGGCTTGGGGGAGAGGGGGAGAAGAGGATAAGCGAAAGACTCGGTGTGGGGAGGGGGGAGGGGAGGGGAAAATGAAGGGCAGGGAAAGTGAAGAGGAAGCAGAGAGGAGAGATTTAACAAAGGTGAAGGGGAGAGAGAGAGAGAGAGAGAGAGAGAGAGAGAGAGATGTAGATAAGGAAAATAAATAAGAGGAATTATATGAAAATGAGAGAGGAAAGGAAAATGACAGATACGAGAGGAAAAAAGAGGAAGGTGAGAGGAGGTGACTTAAAGGTCAGATGTGAGAGGGAAACATGGAGGGGAGGGGGAGGGGAAGAGGAAGGGAAAGGGGAAGCGGAGGGGGAAAGATGAAGGTTGGGGAGGAGGAGGAGGGAGAAGGGGGAGGGGTATCAGCGGGTAAGGAAGATGTGAAGTGACAGGGGAGGGGGGAGAGGAGTGAGGGGGAGATTGGAGGGGAGACAGGGGAGGGGCAGGGGAAGGGGGTGGATCAGAAAAAATATTGAACGCTGTAGAATTTGGAGAGAGAGAGAGAGAGAGAGAGAGAGAGAGAGAGAGAGAAACCAAGCCCTCCAACCCTCCGCCTCGAGCCAGTCTGCCAAGTATCACTCGTGTGGCCTAGTTAGGTACACACTCACCCTCGAGCCGCCAACTTTCTCATCTCTCACCCTCCTTTGTCCGGCCTCTCTTGCTTTTCTCCTAATTAGTGCCTCTCTCACTCTCTCTATCTCTCTTGCTTGTTTCTCTTGCTCCTGTCTCTATTACTTTCTTTCATTTTTCTCTGTTGCTTGATTATCCTGCTCGTTTGCTTATTCTTAGTATCTCTCTTACTTTCTCTATCTCTTGCTTGATTCTCTTGCTTTTCCTGATTAGTCCTCTCTCACTTATCCTTCTCTCTTGCTTATCTCTCGCACATTTTCTCCAAATTAGTTCCTGTCTCACTTTCTTTCTCTCTCTCTCTCACTTTTTTCTAGTGCAAGAGAGGGCTGTGTGTGTCGTGTGGTTTGGTTATCTGTCTGTCTGTGTGTCTGTCTCTGTCTGTTATTATAGTAAGGTTATGAGAAATTACTGATTGGAATTGCATGGAATTTTGTTGCTACATTATCTGATGTAATTTAGTTTTTTTTTTTTTTTCCTGTCTTTCCACTTCCTTTTTCCTTTCCTATATTTCTCTTCTCCCTATACCCTCTTCCTACTCCCGTCCGACTCCCCCCTTCCTTCTCCTCTCCCTCTCCTCCCTTCCTTCTCCTCTCCCTCTCCTCCCTTCCTTCTCTTCTCCCTCTTCCTTCATCTCTTCACATCCTCTGCTCTTCTTTTCTCCCTTTCCTCTCATTCCTCTTTTTATCTTCCTCCCTCCTCATCTCCCTCTCTCCCTTCTCCCCTCCCTCCACCTTCTTTCCTCTCCTCCCTTCCTTCGCTTCTCCCTTTTTTTTATTCTTTTCTTCTCTCCCCTAATTTTTCTTCTTCTCCTCCTCCTCCTCCTCCTCCTTCTTACTCTTCAGCTTTCATGTTGTTCTCACTCAGTTTCTCCATTATATATATTTTTTCCTTTTTTTTTTTATGAGCTCAATTTCAACACGCGTGAGGACTTACTGGTTTTTAGAGAGAGAGAGAGAGAGAGGACGAGGACGAGGACGAGGACGCCTTCTTTAACCCTTCCATACGCGAATTTTTCAACACATATATTCTCGCCTCAAACAAGCGATTTTAATTTTCCAAAATATGCTTTTCGAACAGCAAAAAAAATAAATAAATATAATCCTTCTTTAATTTTTTCACTTATAAATAAAATCTTCAAAAGCAATAATATAAATAAATGTCATCGTTCTGAGAGGGTGAAGAGTTAAAAAATGGTTGGTTATAACTTATTCCTGATTTTCATTAATATTTATGTCGTGTGTGTGTGTGTGTGTGTGTGTGTGTGTGTGTGTGTGTGTGTGTGTGTGTGTGTGTGAATTTTTTACTATTCTGATATCTTATTTTGGGATGAAATGAGGGTGTGTTGGGTTTTATGTCCCTGTGTGTGTGTGTGTGTGTGTGTGTGTGTGTGTGTGTGTGTGTGTGTGTGTGATTCGGAGAGCTTGTGTATGCATAATTCTGCTGCATTGTGTGGGCATGTGTATTGTGTTCTATGCAACGCAGAGAGAGAGAGAGAGAAAGAGAGAAAAAGAGAGAGAGACAGTACATATCTGTAGATAGATATGTTTGTCTGTGTGTGCATGTACAGTATGTGTGTGTACGTGCCAATGTGTGTGTGTATATAGCATGTGCTCGTGTGTGTGTATGCTTGTATGTATGTATATATGTGCCTGTGTGTGTGTGTGTGTGTGTGTGTGTGTGTGTGTGTGTGTGTGTGTGTGTGTGTGTGTGGAACAATAGCAGGCCTGACTTCAGCTTTGTCCCAGCACAAGTTACGTTTGTTCCCCTCGAGTGTGCTATTGTTTCCCCTACTCACTTCACTCACCTCACTTCACTCATCTCGCTTCACTCACTTTACTCATCTCACTTTACTCATCTCACTTCACTCACCTCACTTAGCTCACTTTACCTCACTTATCTCTCACTCCACCTCACCTCACCTCACCCACCAAGTTCAGCTCACACCTCATTCACCTCACTCACTCATTTCACTCATCTCACTTCCTTCATTTGACACATCTCACTTTCTTCATTTCCCTCATGACTCGGATTCTCCCTCACACCTCTTCCTTGGCGATTTATTTTTGGACATGGGTGGTTAATATCCTTTTGTAAGTTATTTATGCAGAGTATGGCGATATTGGCAGGATTTATGCAGCACAGATAACACTAAGGGTAATAAGCAAATTAAATCGCTTAGGGAAAAGTGTTAGGGAGGTTCCATATAAAAGATGTCTCCCTAACTTTAACTGCATTGGTCTAACTTGAAATTCTTGGCCTAACTTTAACTAGCATGACATTCTACCATGATTTCTTACCATGTCTCCCTAACTTCATTCTAACTCTTCCGAACCTCAACTTATCATCAGTATCTAACTTTATCTAATAACTTACCTATCTAATAACTTGACCTGACCCCCAGCCTGCCCTGTCATCTAACCTTGTCTCCCTAACTTTAGCGCTAGAAGTTACATTTCTAAGTTTGCGTCATGGGTCGGCAAGGCTGTATAATGAATGAGAGGCCTTGTGTTTGTTCTCTCTCTCTCTCTCTCTCACACACACACACACACACACACACACACACACACACACACACACACACACACACACACACACACACACACACACACACACACACACACACACACACACACACACACACACACACACACATACCTCAGCAGTGACTCCACCTCTGTTTTATTCATAATGTGAGTTTTCGAAAGTTTGGGGTGTGGAGGCGGAATATATATGGTTTTTATTTTTATTTTTTGGGGGCAAGAGGTGAGAGAGAGAGAGAGAGAGAGAGAGAGAGAGAGAGAGGAACACCGTAATATGCAGAACAAATCACTAACAAACAGACGTCACGTAATTTCTACAATCAATTAGACGACAATAACACAACACCGCCATTGCAGTGTAACCCACTCCCTTCCACCTCTGTGCACTGTTATTGTTTCACTGTACTCACTGTAAACGCCATACTTGTACACACCTCACTATACACACACACACACGCACTACACTCCTTACACTATACTCCTATTAACACTTACATTTATTGTGCAGTGTAGGCAGTGTATCAAGTAAGTTCATCACTTTTCTTCACTATACTCCCTTCACTCGAACTTGGCCTAGATTTTCGTCCTTTTCAGCATATTTCACGTAGTTCAGTGTGTGTGTGTGTGTGTGTGTGTGTGTGTGTGTGTGTGTGTGTGTATTTTAATTCGCATTTTCTCGCTTTCTCATAGGTAGGACTCTCTCTCTCTCTCTCTCTCTCTCTCTCTCTCTCTCACAAAACTACAATTAATCAAGACCGTCCTCAGAGAGCCGAGGAAAAAAAAATGAGGGGAGAGGTGATGAGGGAAGTGTGAAGAGAGTGATATGGAGATATGGCTGAGGGGAGATGTGAGGGAGAGATAGGGGGAAGGAAGCGGGAGGAGAGGAGGGAGGAAAGATGGAGAAGAGAGATGCTGAAGGAAGAAAAGTAGAGGAAGAGGAAAGTGAGTTACAGAAGATGAGGAGAGGAGGAAAGAGAAAATTGATGGAGGAGAAATGAGAGAGGGACTGATAAAACGTGACTAAAAGAGGAAAAAAAAGAGGGAAAGTGGATGAGAAAACAAGGGTGAAAAGAGGAGAAGGAGGAGGAGGAAGGGAGAAGAAGAGGAGGAGGAGGAAGAAAAGAGAGAAGATCTTGTAGGAAGAAGAGAAGAGGGTGAGGGAAATGAATCAGGGAGAAGGAAAGAGAGGAAAGACAGGGAAAAAGGAAAACACACACACACACACACACACACACACACACACACACACACACACACACACACACACACACACAGGGTCTGAAAAGAGTTAAGAGGGTAATAAGGCAAAACTTGTCAAGCAGCCAAATTCTCCCTCGCAGTCTCCCTTCCATTCTCCCTCCCTCCCTTCTTGCTTTCCTCCCTTCCTTCCTCCCTACCTACCTTCCTCCCTACTTACCTTCTAACCTGCCTTTCTCCCTGCCTACCCACCTGCCTTCCTCACTGCCTGCCTGCCTGCCCTTCGTCCTTCCTCCCTGCCTACCACTGTCCTTGTCTGCCTACCTAATTGCCTTCCACCCTGCCACTCTGTCTTTGCTACCCCTTGAGAGAGAGAGAGAGAGAGAGAGAGAGAGAGAGAGAGGGGTGACCTGGACAGAAAACCCATTAGATCCCAACTCTCTCTCTCTCTCTCTCTCTCTCTCTCTCTCTCTCTCTCTCTCTCTCTCTCTCTCATTTTTTAATAACCTTGCTGAGGTGAGTGAGTGCTTGGGAATCCACCTAAATTGCGCTCCTGCCTTGCTCGCAATTAATGTGTGTGTGTGTGTGTGTGTGTGTGTGTGTGTGTGTGTGTGTGTGTGTGTGTGTGTGTGTGTGTGCGTGCGTGTGCAGTCAGGTTTATTCTAATTAACTCACCAAACTCCCAGCAGAGTAAAGGCGTCCCCGTTGTCATGGTAACCGAGGCCTGAACATACATTTATCTTGACCATCGGTTGACACTTCAATATTGCGTGCGTGTGTGTGTGTGTGTGTGTGTGTGTGTGTGTGTGTGTGTGTGTGTGTGTGTGTGTGTGTGTGTGTGTGTGTGTGTGTGTGTGTGTGTGTGTGTAGTCCTTGAAGAGATAGATAGATACAGACAGACAGATGGAAGGATAAAGAGAGGAAGGAGGGAAGGAAGGAAAGAAGGAGAGATGGATGGTTGGACGGAAGGACGAATGGATGGAAGTGTCAATGGATGGACAGATAGACAAAAAGATAGATGATACGTAGGTACAGAGAATGAGAGAGAGAGAGAGAGAGAGAGAGAGAGAGAGAGAGAGAGAGAGAGAGAGACTAATGGATTCTCCTAATAGTGGCCATCATCGTCTCTACCCCTCAGGAATTTCCAATGTGCATTTTAACGAGTTCAGAAGTAAAAGAATTCTAAGTCCGTGAGGAGATGTGAGAGAGAAGGAAAGGTAGATAGATAGACAGATAGATAGTGAGGTAGATAGGTTGGGAGGTAGGTAGGGAAGGCAGGCAGGCAGGTGGGGAGATATGTCGGTCGGTAGATAGGCAGGTAGGTAGGTAGGTGGGCAGGCACGCAGGTAGGTAGGTAGGTAGGTAAATAGATAGATAGACAGACAGACAGATAAACAAAGAAATCATAAGGGAATAGATGCAAAAATAGATAAATATATAAACGACAATAAAACAAAAATAGATAAAATAATAATAGATGAAAAAATAAAACCAAAACTACAATATCCAATTCGTCAGTAATTTTAAAAGAATAGAAAATTTTTAAACCAATAATTTCGAGGCTGCGGGGTTATAAATCAGCGCCGAGATCACCAAATAATCCAAAAATGCAGGAATTATCGCCGAAACGTCCAGGGGCGCCGAAGTCTCCCCTCTGCCGCAGTGCGACTTAAACAGCTAGCCTATTTTTCTGCTACTCTCTCTCTCTCTCTCTCTCTCTCTCTCTCTCTCTCTCTCTCTCTGGAATGGAGGAAAAACCTGCATTTGTGAGGCTTCCCCTGACTTCTTGCGTGCGTGTGTGTGTGTGTTTTTTGTGTGTAAGAAAGTGTGGGAGTGTGTGGATGTAAGTTAGTACGTGGGTGAACGTCTATATAAGGGAATCTGTGTGTGTGTGTGTGTGTTTGGCTTCTGTGTGCGAATAAGGAAGAGAACAAGTATGGTGCTCTTGAGGTACGGCTGTGTTTTGAGTCTTTTCTTCTTTCCTTCCTGCTCTTTATACTTTACTCACAGAACTTGTATGAAAATGCTTTTGTGAATAATACAAGCCATTACATACAATATACCGATTTATTCACGTATTTTAATGTGTGTGTGTGTGTGTGTGTGTGTGTGTGTGTGTGTGTGTGTGTGTGTGTGTGTGTGTGTGTGTGTGTGTAAATCTGTGAATGAAAGGATGCCCATGTATGTATTTTAATGTGTGCGTGTAGGCGTGTGTATGTGTTCGTGAATTCATGGATGTCATTGTGTGGGCCTGTGAATGCATATGAATGTGCATGGCTCTCTGTATGTATATGCTT
Source organism: Coenobita brevimanus (assembly GCF_032717465.1). Taxonomy (NCBI): domain Eukaryota; kingdom Metazoa; phylum Arthropoda; class Malacostraca; order Decapoda; family Coenobitidae; genus Coenobita; species Coenobita brevimanus. Next base: position 1,154,980 of record NC_136978.1, read on the forward strand.
CTGAGAGAGAGAGAGGGAGAGAGAGGGAGAGAGAGAGAGAGAGAGAGAGGGAGGGAGAGAGAGAGAGAGAGAGAGAGAGACAGACAGACAGACAGACAGACAGACAGATTTTTGTACAGAAAACAGAACATTACCAGTCATTTCCCTCTCTCTCTCTCTCTCTCTCTCTCTCTCTCTCTCTCTCTCTCTCTCTCTCTCTCTCTCTCTACTAACCATATTCTCTTTCCCCTTCAGCTTTCCCCTTCTCTCCATTATTCTCACTTGCCCTTCCTTTCTCTTTCTCCCCTCTCTCTCTCTCTCTCTCTCTCTCTCTCTCTCTCTCTCTCTCTCTCTCTCTCTCTCTCTCTCTCTCTCTCTAATCATCTGTTAGTCTTTGTTCCCCAGTCCTTATTCCTTCCTTATTTATCGTTTACCTTTTATTGTGTCTCTCTTTCCCTCTTTATTTTAGTTCTTTCTCTTTCTCTTGATTCCTTTTTTTTCATCTTCATTCATTTATTTTTGTTCTAAATCTTCTTCCTCCCCTCCTTATTCTTCCCATTCCTCCTCCCATTCCTCCTCCTCTGAGCGAAGGGCGAGTGGCAATGGCAGACTCACAGAGGCTGCTTGAGAGAGAGAGAGAGAGAGAGAGAGAGAGAGAGAGCGTGAGAGAGAGAGGAAATGAGTGGGAAATGAGAGGGGAAATGGAGAAGAGAGAGAGCGAGAGATAGAGAAAATGATAGAGAGGAAACAGGCAAGCGAGAGAGAGAGGGAGAGAGGGGGGGGGCTGACTCCCTGACACCGAGTATTTATCCAATGCTTTAGTGACTAAGGATTGGGGAGAACAGGAGGGGGAGGGGGAGGGGGAGTGGGGGAGAAAAAAGGGAAGGGGAGGGAGGGGGAGAGGAGAAGGGGGGAGGTAGAAGGGAAGGGAGGGAAGGGAGAGTAGAATTAGGGGGTAAGAGAGGGCAGAGGAAAGGGAGGAAAGGAAAGGGATGGGGAGGGGAGGGGAAGAATTAGGTAAGGGAGGGAGATAAGAAATAGGAAAGGAAAAGAAAGAAGGAATGAGAGAGAAATGGAGGAGGAGGAGGAGGAGAGATAGAGGGGAGGGGAGGGAAGGGAGGAAAGGATGAAATAGAGGAGAAAATAAAATGAATGTTTAGGACTAGAGGGGAATATGAGGAAAAGGAGGGGAGGTGGAGGGGAAAAGAGAAAGGGAGCGAAGAAGGGAAAGGAAGGGAAAGGAGGGGAGGGGAGGGGAGGGGAGGGGACGGAATGGATATCTCAGTCTTCATTCAGTCCTCATTCTTTGTCTTTCCTTCCCTCTTACTCTCCCATTGCCAATTCATTCCTTTCCCTTCCCTCCTGTCCAATCCTCTCGTTTCAAAATTCTTCCTTTCCAATCCCCATTTTTGTCTCCTGTCCTAACCCCTTTCATTCTACCTCCCCTCCCTTTCTCTTCTTCCTCTCCTCTCCCTCCCCTTTCCTCCTCTTCCCTCCATCTCTCTCTACCTCTTCCTGTCTCCCTTCCCCCACGACCTGCCCCCCACTCCCCGTCCTTCTCATCATCCCTCCTTTTCCCCTCTTTTATTCCTCTTTTCCCATTCCTTCTATCCCCTCTTCCTTTCTAATCTCTCCCCCTCCCCTACCAAACCCTCCCCTTCCCCTCCCTCCCCCCTCTTATGTCCACTTCTTCCTTCCCATTCCTCATTCCCCCTTCCTCTTACCCCTCCCCTCTCCCTCTCCGTCTATTCCCTCTGTCTCCTTTCCAGTCTCATTCTATCCCCCTCCCTTCCCATTCAGCCTCCCTTTATTCCCTTCCCCTCTTTCATCCCATCCCTGATCCCCCCCTTCCCCCCTGCCGTCCACCTCCCCATTCCACCTTTTCCCTCCATCTTTTCCCCTTTTTTAATCATATACTCTCCCCCTCCCCTCCCAATCCCTCCCCTTCCCCTCCCTCCCCTATTTAATCCCCCTTCTCCATCCCCCTTCCCCCCCCTCATACCCACCCTGTTTCCCATCCCTCATTCTGTCCTCCCTTATCCCCTCCCTCCCTCCCTCCCTCCCCCCTTCCACCCCATCGCTCACTCCCCCCTACCCCTTATATCCCCCTCCCCCTCTTCCACCTCGTCCCTCCTGCCGTCCCCCTCGTTAATCCCTCTTCCCCCTCCCTTCATTTTATCCCCTCTTTTCCATCCCTCATCTCCCCTTCTCATCCCTCCCCCTCCCCCCTCCCCTCCCCATCCCCTTGCGACCTGCTGTTAAACACGGCCGGCCTCAACTTTAAGGCCGGACCGCCCTTGGAATACTGATGAAGGGAGGGGAAGGGAGGGGAGGGGAGGGGAGAGGGAGGGGGAGGAGAGAGAAAAGTTGAGAGGGGATAGAGGAGGGGAAGAGATAAGTTAAAGAGAGTTGAGGGGGTGGGGGGAGAGAGAAGGGAAAGAGGAGAGAAAAGTTGAGAGATGGGAGGGAGAGGGGAGGATAGGGAGGAAAGTTGGGAGGGAGAGAGAAGGATAAGTTCAGGGAGAGGGGAGGAGGATGTAGAGGAATGAGGAGGAGGAAGAGGAGGAAAGTTGAGAGTGAAAGGGAGGAGTGGGAGGGAAAATGAGAGAAGGGAGGGGAAAAGTTAAGATGAAATGTAAGGGGGAAGGGAGGGGGAAGGAGGGATATAGTGAGAGAGGGGGGAGAGAGGATTGAGGGAGGGGGAAGGAGGGAAATTTTAAGAGAGGGGATGAAGGGAGGAAAGTTGAGATGGGGAGAGGAAAGGGGAAGGGTAGGGAGGAAGATAAAATGGGGAGGAGGAAGGAAAATGACGGGGTGAGGAGAGAAAGAGGAGGGGAGAGATGAAATGGAGAAGTAGAGGAGAATGATGAAGGGGAGAGAAGAGAGAGAGAGAGAGAGAGGGAGGGAGGGAGGGGAGGAAAAAATAAAGAAGGCGAGAGAAACAGAAAGAGAAAGGAAAGAAAGAATTGTACAAAAAAGAGAGAGAGAGAGAGAGAGAGAGAATAAGAGAAGTAGACTGGAAAGAGAAAGAATAAAGAAGAAAGAGAGGAAAAAAGAAAGAATATATTGTAACTAATCAGAGGAAAGTATGTCGAGAGAGAGAGAGAGAGACAGACAGAAAGAGAGCGTGATGAACAGTGAAAATTAAGAGAGAATGAAAGAATACGGAAACGCAAGAAGCAAGACAAGAAATAAATACGAACAGGAAAGAAAGAAAGAAAAAAGGAGCGTAGAATTAGACACAGAAAAAATAATGAAGAAGATGAAGAAGAGGAGGAGGAGGAAGAGGAGGAGGAATAGGAGGAGGAGGAGGAGGAGGAGGAAGAGGGAGGAAGGAAGGAAGGAAGAAGGAAGGAAGCTAAAACGATAAAACCAACATTACTCTATATTTTGGTGTTTATTCAGTAAATTAGGATTCACACGGCAGCCCAGATGACATATATTCCGGAGGGGGAGGGGAGAGGTGGGGAGGGGAGGGGAGGAGGAGGGAGAGGAGGGGAGGAGAGGGGAGAGAAAAGAGGCAGAAAACGATAGGGGAGAATGGGAATGGGAGGGAAGGTAAGAAAAGGTAGAAAGAGAGAGAGAGAGAGGAAAGGAAGGTGAATGTAAGGAAAGGAAGACGGAGGAAAATGTAGGGATGGGGAGAAAAAAAGTAAAGGAAGAGGGGATAGAAAGTAAGGAGGTAGGGAAGGGGGAGGAAAGGTAGGGGGAGGGGAAGAGTGGTGATGGATGGAAAAAGGAGGGAAGAGGAGGAGGGGGAAATGTTTAGGGGAGGGAAGGGAGAGAAAGGAAGTAGAGGGCAGGGGGAGGAGAGGTAAGGAGAGGAGGGGAGGGGAAAGGTAAGGAGAGGAGGGGGGAGGAAAGGTAAGGAGGGGAGGGATGAGAAGAGGGAAGGAAAAGGAGGGGAGAGGAAGTAGAGCGAAGAATCAGGGGACTGGATTTATCAAGAGGTGAATAGACTGGAGAGACTTAGGCGATAGATAGATAGAGAGATAGATAGTGTAGCAGAGATAGATAGATAGATAGATGGACCGATATACCTGTAGAGACCAGCAGATAGATAAATAGATAGATAGATAGATAGTCGATACATAGATAATTGACTGATGGACTGATTGACGGAGGTACATAAATTGATTAATATTTAGACTGAGAAACTAACATAGATGGAAAGTAGAATGAGTTAGTTGGATGGACGGATGGATAGATCGATAGATGGAACGATAGATGGATGGCTAGACGAATGCACAGAAAGATAGATAGATGGATGGATGGATGGATTAATGAACGAAATAGTCAGATGTATGTAAGGATGGAGGGACTGGCGGAGAGACAGATAGACAGATATTTTGATAGACGAGTGGATGGATAGATAGATAGACAGGCAGAAAAAGACAGACTGATTGACGGACCGATAGATAGACGGACCGATAACAGAGGGATAGATAAAAAAAACCGCTGATAACAAATTCACTTCCAAACCATCATTCTTTTCCTTTTTCTTTTTCCTGTCTTTCACCCCAGGGCCAGAAAGAGATAAGAGGGGGGGGAGGAAAGAAGGGGAGGAGAGAGAGAGAGAATGGAGAAAGAAGGGGGAGGAGAGTAGGAAAGAGAAAAAAGGGAAGGGAAAGGAAACAGGAGGAGGAAGGAGGAGAGAATGAGAAAAAGAAAGGGAGGGGTAGGGGGAGGAAGGGGAATAAGGGAGAGGGGGAGAGAGAGAGAGAGAGAGAGGGGGGGGGAGGATAGGATAAGGAGTGCTCTTTACTGATTCACTCCACCTTATCCTCTCACGACCACCTTATAAACTACAGAGGGTGATGGATGAGAGAGAGAGAGAGAGAGAGAGGAGAGAGAGAGAGAGAGAGAGAGAGAGAGAGAGAGGAGAGAGAGAGAGAGAGAGGAGAGAGAGAGAGAGAGAGAGAGAGGTGGAGAAGAAGACGAGAGGGAGGTATGGAGTAGGAGGTCTTGACATAAGAGGAAGTGAGGGAGATAGTGAGGGAGAAGGAGAGAGAGAATTGGGAGTATAATAAGAAAGGGGGAAGGGAAGGAGGGAGAAGCAGAGGAGAAAAAGGAAGGAGAAATGAAGAGGGATGGGAGGGAGGGAGGGAGGAAGGTAGGGGAAAACAGAGAAGGAATGGGAGACAGAAGGAGAAGGAGATTTAATACTAAAAGAGAGAGAGAAGGGAAGGGAAAGAGAAAAAAGAGGAGGAAAGAATAGGGAAAATAAAGAGGGAAGGGAGGAGGTTAGGAAGGGAGAGGGAGGGAGGGGAAGGAGAGGGTAAATATAAATAAAGTGAGGGGGAAATAGAAATAAAGAGGGGGAAGGAGAAGGGGGAGGGGAAGGAGGGGGCGATAAGGAGATTTTTAGGGATATTTTTAGGGATACATTTAGGGATATTTCTGGACTTACTACTTGCGAGGCGGGGAAATTTACACCAGAATTGTGGGTGGGGAGTTAAGTGGGGGTGAGGGGAGGACGGAAGAGAGGGGAGGAAGGAGAGGGAAGGAGGGAAGAGAGAGGAGGAGGAAGGAGAGGGAAGAAAGATGAGGAAGAAGAGGGAAGGAGGGAAGAGAGAGGAGGAAGGAGAGGGAAGGAGGGAAGAGAGAGGAGGAAGGAAGAGGGAAGGAGGGAAGAGAGAGGAGGAGGAAGGAGAGGGAAGAAAGAGGAGGAAGGAGAGGGAAGAAAGAGGAGGAAGGAGGGAAGAGAGAGGAGGAAGGTGTGGGGTGGGATAGGGAAGAAGAGAAGGAAAGAGAATCGAAATGAGTACAAAGAGGCAAACAGCAACAGACCTAAGTTCCTTTTTCTCTTCAGTGTTTTTCTCTCCTCTCCTTCCCTCCCTCCTCTCCTTCTCTTCCTCTTCCCTGCCTGTCATTCTCTTCTCCTCTTCTCTCTTCTCTCCTCTTTCCTCCTTTCCTCTCCCCTCTTTCTATTTCTCAGTGTTTTGTTTCCTCTTCTTCCCCTCATCCTCTTTCTCTCCCCTCACTGGCGATGATCCGTGACGAGGAGTGCCGAGAGAGAGAGAGAGAGAGGGGGGGGAGGGAGAGAGAGAGAGACGAGGAGAGGGTAAAGGTAGCAAAAATGAAATGATAGGAGGATGAAGGAAAGAGAGAAGGAAGAAGAGGAACTGAGAGAAATGGGATGAGAGAAAGAGAAAATGAAAGACGAGAAGGAGACGAAAGAGTTGATAATAAATGGAATAAATGAAGGAATGGAAGGAGGGAAAAGGAAAAGAATAAAATAAAGAAAAGATGTTGTAAGTAGAAGAGAGGATGGGGAGGAGAGGAGAAGAAAGAAGAGAGAAGGAGAGGGAAGGGGCGAAAAGAATGAAGTAAGAGAAAGGGAAGAGAGAAAGAAGTAGAGAGAGGCAGAGAGATAGAAGAGGCGATGAAGAGGAAAGAAGAGAGAAAAAGGAAGGAAATGGAAGAGGGGAAGATGGAGGAAAAGGAGAGGAAGAGGAGAATGTCGAAGAGCAAAAAGATAAGAGAAAGAGAGGTAGGAGGGAAACTTAGAGAGTATTGATAAGAAGGAAGAGGTGATAAAGAGAAGGCTGGGAGAAGAGAGAGAGAGAGAGAGAGAGAGAAACTAGGTCATTTTCAGTATTCTCTGATTCTCATTTATTTCCCTTTTTTTAACTCTCTTTTTATTTTGCTAGCCTCTCTCTCTCTCTCTCTCTCTCTCTCTCTCTCTCTCAACTCCAATTTTCTGGCCAGTGAAATATGATGTTCTTGAGCCGAAACCGATATTCTAACCTCAGCACGCACACGCACTCACTCACGCACTCACGCAAATCCCGCACGCACGCACACACAATCATTCATCCACACACACACACAGTCACTCTCAGTCACGTAGGGAACGCTCACTCACTCACTCACTCACTCACTCACTCACTCACTCACTCACTTACAGGCCCCAGGGAAATCTCGCTCACACATACTCGCTTTGGTGTGAAAGGAATTGCGTGTTGTCTGTCTCTCTCCCGTGTTCCCCTATGGAGAGAGAGAGAGAGAGAGAGAGAGAGAGAGAGTACACACACACACACACACACACACAGTGAAACAGTTAAATCCACACCATTCTCTCTCTCTCTCTCTCTCTCTCTCTCTCTCTCTCTCACGCGCAAACACACACACCTCCCTCACTTTCTCACTCAAACGACCTCTCACTGCCACACTCAATTCACGCAATCATTCTCGGTCAGACACGCTTCCCCCACGCCCTCCATCACACACACACACACACACACACACACACACACACACACACACACACACACATTTCATCTCCAAAAGTTCACTGAAGTTTAGCCGGGGAAGTGAAGAATAAGAATACGAGAGAGAGAGAGAGAGAGAGAAAGAGAGAGAGAGATTAAGACACCCCTCACGTAGCTAGAAGTATCTATACCAACACTTTAACAGGGAGATGGATTGTGCTCTCTCTCTCTCTCTCTCTCTCTCTCTCTCTCTCTCTCTCTCTCTCTCTCTCTCTCTCTCTCATTGTACTCATTTTTCACCCTTTTCTCTCCTCTCTTATTTCGTTTTCTTCCTCCCTTGTCTTCCTGTCTCTCTTAAAGCTGTCTTCTTTCTCTCGCTCTAATACTTCTCCCTCCCTCTCTCTTTTATCTTTTCCTCCTACACTCCTTTTTCTCTCCCCTTCCTCCGTCTTTGATCTCTCTCTCTCTCTCTCTCTCTCTCTCTCTCTCTCTCTCTCTCTCTCTCTCTCTCACCCTGACATCTCACTCTCATGCGGGCAAACTGCTTCATTCTCCTCCCGTCTCCTCCCTATGCTCCTTACTCTCAATCTTTCTCCCTCCTTCCTCCCTGTCTCTCTCCCTTCTCTCTCTCTCTCTCCCTCCCTCCTTTCTCTCCTTTTCTTCCTCCCTCCTTTATATACCTTCGTTCCTTGTTCTCTCTCCTCTTTGCAGTTATTTCTTCTTCCTTCCTGTCTTCTTTCAATTTTTCTCCTCTCCTCATCTTTCCTTTCTGTTTCCCTTCCTCCTCCTCCTCCTCCTCCTCCTCCTCCTCCTCCTCTTCTGTTTATAGTCTTCCTTTCCTTCTCTTTTACTTTTTCTCTCTTCCTATTTTCTTCATAATTCTCTTCACTCTTTTCCATTCCTCTTTTCTTGTCCATTTTTCCTTGTCTGTTATATACATTTTTTTTTTTCATTTCTCCTTTTTTTACCTCGACAATCATCTCTCTCTCTCTCTCTCTCTCCCTCTCTCTCTCTCTCAAATTTTCCTTCAAGTTTCATCTTTTGGAAATTGTGTTTAATCTTTTTAGGCTCACTTCTTATCTCTCTCCTTCCTCTTTCCTTCTTCCTTCCTTTCTTCCTTCTCCTTCTTCCCTCTCTCTTCTCCCTTTTCTTCTCTCTCAATGATCTCTTTCTCTCCTTGTATTTTCTCTCTGTCCTCTCCTTCCCTGCTTTCCCTCTCTTCATTCTCTCCCCCCCCTCCCTCCTTTTGCTTCTCTCTCCATTCTCTCTTTCCTTCCTCTCTCCATTCCCCTTTTCTCTCCCTTTCTTCTCACTTCTCCAACAAACTTTTCCTCCACAGTTCATCTCCTCTTCTCTCTTTGTTTAACTTCAACTCTATTTTTTTCTTTAATATTTTTTGGAAGTTTTTCTCGTCTCTTTTTCTTTTTTCTCCCACAGTTCGTTTTCTAATAGATTTTTTTTGTATTTTCTAGTTATTTAATTTGCCCTTTATTTTTGTCTCTTCAGGTCTGATTTCTCTCTCTCTCTCTCTCTCTCTCTCTCTCTCTCTCTCTCACACACACACACACACACACACACACACACACACACACACACACACACACACACACACACACACACACACACACACACACACACACACACACACACACACACACACACACACACATTCTCTCCCCATCATTCTCTCACTATTCACTCCTACGCTCGTCTTCTACATGTCTACATTTCTTTCACACTTTTCTTCTCATAGGAGAGAGAGAGAGAGAGAGAGAGAGAGAGAGAGAGAGAGAGAGAGAGAGAGAGAGAGAAAGCCATCACCATCAACACGCCCGAACATAACCCGGACCAGTCAGGCGTCAGAGCATAACATCGGGTTGCATTGTGGCGGCCTCTTTCCTTCCCCCTCCTCCTCCTCCTCCTCCTCCTATCTTCCTCCTCTTTTCTCACTATCACCTAAACCTTTTTCTTTTATTTTTTTCCAGCCACCAAAACTCTATTTGGGTGACTGTATGTGCATGTGTGTGTGTGTGTGTCTGTGTGTGTGTGTGTGTGTGTGTGCAATATATGCGTGTATGTATATAGCGGTTCCCATAATTTTTAGTTCATTTATTATGCTCATTTTTCTGCACTCGCATTTTTTCTCCTTCTTCCTTTCCTACTCCCCTCCTCTTTCTTCCCTTTACTCTTCTCTCCCCTCCTTTCTCATCCCTTTCTTTCCCCCCTCCTTTTCTTTCCCCTACTTCATCCTTTCTTCTCACCTCGCATTTCTCCTCTCTTCTGCTTTCCCTTCATTTCACCTTCCTCCTATTTTCCTTTCCCCTTCCTCCTGTCCTCTCATCCTTCCTTCCTTCTCCTCCTCATTTCCTCCCCTCCTCTTCTCGTTTTCCCTCCGTCTTCCTCATTCCGTATCTCTATCTCTTCCTCCTCTCCTCTCCCTCTTCCTCTTCCTTCTCTCCTCTTCCTCTTCCTTCCCCTCCTCGTCCATTCTTCCCGATATCATATTTCCAAACGGCAGTCCTCATACCTCTTCAGACATTTTCATTTTGGCCCCAGCACGTAAAGCCAAATAATATGACTCCACACACACACAAACACGCACGTACCATAGCCATACACATCTGCCTGCACACATAAAAATACGTACATGCAATAAGGACAGACATATGAACACACACACACACACACACACACACACACACACACACACACACACACACACACACACACACAATATCTGGCTATCTGTATAATATGTATTTATGAATGTATGAACAGTGTGTATGGATGGATGGATGGACAGTTGTATATTTTTTCCTACATATTGGTGTCACTTCTGCTAACGTTATCAACCTAACCTAACCTAACCAAACCTAACCTCACAGCATAAGACCCCATCATTAACCTCCACCTCCCCATTCACCTCCACCACCACCCCACCCCTCCCTTTCTGAGTCCACACCCCTTTAATATTCCTAAAGTTAGTAAAGAAAAAAAAAGTGAGAAAAAGAGATAAAAGAGAGGTTATTCGCGGATCCCAACTCCTTCCCCGCATTTCAAAGACCTTCCCAAACCCCTAAGATTCTTGTGTTATCTCTTAAGCTTCTTGCCCTAACTTTATCTTATCTTTCACATATTCTGTTTTGTAATATTTTCGTGGGCCCTTTTTTTGCTGGGTGTTTCACTATTTTTTTGCTCATCTCCCCTTCCACTTGTTCATCTCCCCTTCCCCTTGTTCATCTCCCCTTCCCCTTGTTCATCTCCCTTTCCCCCTGTTTCTCCCTTTCCGTCATCTCCTTCTCTCGCTACACTCATTTCTTCTTCTCCTTTCTCCTCTCATCTCTGTAATTTTTTTTTCTGTCTTCTGTTCACTCGCTCCGCTTTTCTCTCTGTCTTTCCTACTTCTCCCTTCCCCCTCTGTTTTCCAATTCCTCCTTTCTCCCACCCCTCTCTCCGCTTCTCTCTCCTCCCCTTCTCTTCCCCCTCTCCCTCTCCTCCTCACTCTTCCCCCTCTTCCCCCATTCCTCACTTTCCCCTCCGTTCTCCTTTCTCTTCCTCCCTCTTTCTCCCCTCCTCTCTTCCTCTCCTTCATCTCTCCCCTCTCCCTCCCTCTACCTCTTCTCTCTCCCTCCCTCTCCCTCTACCCTCTCCCCCCTTTTCTCTCCCCAGATCCAGGGCTCCACGGGGTACGAGGTTCAGTTCCTTCTCCATATAGATTTCCGTAAACCCTTTTTATTATGATGTCTTTTTACACCCGCGTGCGGTAGGGCGAGAGTGTTATGTGTTAGGCAAGGTTTGTGTGTCTGTCGTTTTTGCAACACTACAAAGAAATGAAAAAAACAAATGTGAAATGGAACTATAGAAAATGTGGACCAAGGAATTAGAAGCATTAGATGAACAGGTGATCAAATTAAGGGCAAGAGGGGTCAGAGGTCAAAGTTCATGGAAAAAAAGGAAAAAAAAAAAATCAACTACATGGAATTGCATTAAAAATCGAAAAATTATAGTGGACCATCAGAGGAACAAGTGGTCAGATTTAGGGTGAAAAAGGTCAAAGGTCAAAGGGCAGGGTCAAATTTTCAGGGTGTAGGGCGCGGGTGCGGGGCTCTCTGAATGCCCCCTCTAGTTTATTATATCCAGTTTATGATATTTAGGCGATTTTATTTGGCTAAGTTGAAATTAATCTTATTTTTATTTTTTCTTTCCTTTCCTTTTTTGGCCTCATGTTTATTTATGTTTATTTCTTTGATTCTTTGCTTTATTTTTTGCCTCTTGCTTTATTTTTTTCTTTTTTGTTTAGCCGTTTTTGTTTTTTTGCTTTTTTTGCCTGTTTTTTTTTTCTGATTCTTTTTGTTTTATGCGTCGTGTTTTCCCTCCTACGATGGCAAAAGCTCTGTGGGGCTTTTATATTACAGCGATAAAGCGAGAATATGAGAGAGAGAGAGAGAGCGAGAGAGAGAGAGAGAGAGAATATAAGTGAGCGCCAAGGGAGAGCTTAATACCATCCCAGTTCATATAGATAAGTGAGGCACAAATACTGAAGGGCTCTCTGGGGTTCACTTCTTCGTGACTAGGATAAAAGGCCCAGTAGGTTCAGTTATGTAGGCTCAGTTTCCATGTACGTTTAGCTTCCATGTACGTTCAGTTTCCATGTAGGTTCAGTTTCCACGTTGGTTTAGTTTCCGTGTAGGTTAAGTGCCCGTGTACGTTTAGTTTCCATGTACGTTTTATTTCATGTAGGTTCAGTGCCTGTGTAGGTTCAGTTTTCTTATTGTTCTTTCCCGCTACTTTTTTTTCCTTCTTCCTTCACTCCTTCTTCCTTCCTTCTTCATTATTTTTTCTTTTTTTTTTTCCTTCTACTTCTTCCTTCCAGTGTATTCCTTCGCCAAATTCAAGATATCAAATTTCCCTGCAAGCAAAAGTAAAAGAGAAATAATAACAATAATAATAATGATAATAATAATAATAATAATAATAATAATAATAATTCCTTTTCATTTCCTTTGCAGTTAGTAATTTCTCTGTTCCTGTTTTTAGAAGCAAAATTTCCGTGCTGGGTTAATTTTTCTCAGCAATCAGTTTTTTCATAGTTATAAATCTTCATTGGTTTAAAGTTTCCTTGTTCTAATTTCCCCCGATTTTTATTATTATTATCATTATTTTTTATTTTTATTTTTTGAGGTTTGCTGCCGTGATAGGTATTGCCCACATCTGTGTTGCTGGGCATGAGCGGAAGGACCGTACTCTCAGGTGGATGGATATTACGTAAAACCTCTTCCATTGCGACTTATTTTGCTTATTCCACCACACTATCCTTTTCTGTGTTAATGATCCAAGCTAATGTATACAGATATAAAAACGACCTCAGTAGCATACAAGAGGTTAATGTGTCATAGGGAAAATAAATCGCTAAGGAAAAGGCACTGCGAAGGCTCCTGTGCCACCTGGTATACGTCCTCTAAGCCTGAGCAGTCACAAGAGCATAATAACATGATTGATCGTGAGCGGTGACGTCATGGGCGGGCGGCGCTCTGATTGGTCCACGCCTCGGCCCCGCCCCTCTCCCTGCCCCTCCCGGCTCTCCCATTGGTCGGCGCCCTGTGACGTCACCATAAATTTTTGGCAACTCCTGAAGGGACAATCCTGACGTGAGGGAAACGATCGGAATCTCATACGAAACGGTTAAGTGAATGAGTGACGGGGTTTATTTTGATGGAGATCCGGAATTTCTTGTTTATATAAAAATCTGGCCGCGTTTTTCTTCCCCAAGTGCAGCAACATGAAGATATTTTGCGTCACTCCCCCGAGCAAGTTTCTCGACCGTACGCAAACACGGCAATTTTCAGCTTTCGGGAAACTTTTGCCCTGGCCGCTCCTTCATCGTCTTCGGGAGAGAAAAAATAGAACAAATGGAGAGAGAGAGAGTTATTTGCGCATAGATATACTGTGTAGACAATTGATGTATAGAGAAGACGTCAAAAATAGATAGATAAAGAGGCAGACAGATAGAGAGGCAGAGTGTAGAAGAATGAGAGAGAGAGAGAGAGAGAGAGAGAGAGAGAGAGAGAGAGAGAGAGAGAATGACTCACCATCACGAAAATATGAGAAACGGAAAATACGTTGCTTCTAAAATTACACCCTTCAAAATTAAAATGTCTCAAAATTTATCGAAAAGTTGAGGGAATATATTGAAAAAAAAAAAGATCTTAATTTCCCAGAGTTGTTAATATTTTTTCATATATTTTTGCTCATAATTTATTTAATTTTGGTTCAGTCATGTGCCAGTATTTTTCCTTTTTTCTGTGTATGAATTTTTTTACATTTTTCCTTTCTTCTGTATTTGATAACCAGTGTATGTCTATCTATTATTCTGTATCTAATGTATCTACCTACCTACCTATTTTCCTATCTATCTATCTATCTATCTGTATTTATCCATTCATTCTCACTATATATCCTTATCTATCGCTGTCTTCTACTTTCGGTCTGTTTGTCATATCTGTCTGCCTATCAGCTTATATCTATCATTCTGTCTCTTTCTCTGTCCATGCATCTTTCTATCCATCTATCCATCCATCAGTCCGTCTGTCTATCTATCATCTATCTGTCCATCCATCCATCCATCTATCTGTCTATCTATCTGTCTATCAATCCATCTATCTTGGGCCCCAAGTCTGGCCACCAACCTTCTCTGGGTCTCTGCCATGGCTCCCTTAACAATGGATGGATGTTTTTGTGGTGGAGAGTGTGTGTGTGGTGTGGTGGTGTGGTTAAAGGTGCGTGGTGTGGTGTGGTGTGGTGTGGTTAAAGGTGCGTGGTGTGGTGTGGTGTGGTGGAGGGAGTGTCCTGGTGATGATGATGTGACGTGGAATGGTCATAACACTGAACTGTGGTGAAGATGATGATGACAGTGACGTGTAATGATGATGATGATGATGATATTAACAGACTAATTAGTATAGTTTTGATGCTTAACGTATACCTATGGAGATAAAAAAAAATAAAGACTTGGCGAGATAAGCGTGAGATAAGAAATGATATCTTCCGGCACCAGGTGAACCAGGCGCACACACACACACACACACACACACACAAGGGAATTCATAGTCATTTGTCTTTTACAGTGTGTCCAAGAAGACATTTTTCTTACTTTATATTCATCTTTAACTTTTGTGTATTCTCTCTCTCTCTCTCTCTCTCTCTCTCTCTGGTGATACTGAGAGAGAGAGAGAGAGAGAGGGGGAGGGAGGGGGGGATCAGCCACCTTCGTTAGGTTCCAATGACCTCGTTGGCTTGAATTGTACCTGTTGTGTCGTGAGAGAGAGAGAGAGAGAGAGAGAAACGTAAGCCCTGAGAGAGAACTTAGGGTCAAAGATAAAGGAAACTTGACCTATCGGAAAACTATCTATATTCACGTCAGAGAGAGAGAGAGAGAGAGAGAGAGAGAGAGAGAGAGAGAGAGAGAGAGAGAGAGAGAGAGAGAGAGAGGATCTTCAAAAGGATAACAGTATATAAGTAAAAACCAGAACTAGAAACTTAGAGAAATAAAAAGAGAAAAGGAAATAAAGACGGGAAAGGGAAAATAAGGAAAGGAAATTGGAAAGAAAGTAGAAGAAAAACAGAGCTCGAAGGACAGACGAAGGGCGGAAGTTTGAAAAATAAGAGGAAAAGAAAAAGAAGACATTGAAGAAGAGGAGAAGAGAGGAAAAGTATAGTGAAGAGAGAAGGAGAGGAGATAAAGAGAGAAGAAGAAGACAAGAATGATCTGAGGAAGAGGAGAGGTAAAGAGAAGAAAAATATGTAGGAAAAGAGGAAGTAAAAAGGAGGACGAAAGGACACAGAAAAAGGAAGACGAGAATTTGAGACGAAAGAATCAACGAAAGAAAAGGTGAAAGAAAAAGAAGAAAACTTGGGGAAAAGAAGAGGTAAAAGAACAAAAAGACAAAGGCTGAGGAAGAAAAGTTGAGGGGGAGTATTGTGATAGAGTTGGGCGCAGTGGCTAGTGTGGCGAATACTCTGGAGCAGGAGAAAGTTACCCAAATTTACCCCAAAGTTACCCAAGTGGAGACGAGTATTTTCTTTATGTGCATAATATTAACAGTTTTGGTGGCGGTGCAGAGAGAGAGAGAGAGAGAGAGAGAGAGAGGAACTAAAAATAGGAGAGAAAGGAAAAACAAGAAGGCAGGAGTCGGAGGAGCATGGGAGGAGGAAGGGAGGAGGGGGGGAAATGGAGAGATGACGAGAATGATTGGATAACGGAAGGGGGAAGGAGAGGGAGAGGGGAGGGGGTGGGGGAGGGGAGAGAGGGAAGGGGGAGAGGGGAGGGGGCTCTGTCGTGAATAAAACATTGAAATCAAACTCAAAAATTCATGAAAAATTCGGATCTCGTAGGAATATGGATGATGTATGGAGATTCCCGCCTCTCAGTCCACGCACATTAACCTGGCTCACTCGTTCACTTTTTTTTCTCACTTTCTCAATCTCCACCACCACCACCTGCGTTAACCTGGCTCCCTCGCTCACCTTATCTGATTTTCTCTACCGGCCTTACTTTTCTCTCTCTCTCTCTCTCTCTCTCTCTCTCTCTCTCTCTCTCTCTCTCTCTCTCTCTCTCTCACTTACTCAATCCATCTGTCTATCTATCTTTAATTCTTAAGGCTGTCCCTCAAATCCTTCTGTTTTACGAGAGAGAGAGAGAGAGAGAGAGAGAGAGAGAGAGAGAGAGAGAGAGAGAGAGAGAGAGAGAGAGAGAGAGAATGTGTATCACGTTACCAGTAGGGTAGGGTAGAGCTAAAAGCCATAGAGCCTAGATACACATTATCCTCTCTCTCTCTCTCTCTCTCTCTCTCTCTCTCTCATCAACACGACCGCCATCTAACTTCACCCCCCCCCTCCCCGTGAGCCGAGATGTGGCCTAGGGGACGAACTCGACCCTATTAAGACAAGTTCGGCACCCCTGGATATCTCGGCCCCTGTGTATACGTCATTGTGTGTGTGTGTGTGTGTGTGTGTGTGTGTGTGTGTGTGTGTACACTTTTATGGTGTCTGTGTGTGTACATGTATTTTTATTGTGTATGGGTGTCCGTGTAATTGTGTGTGTGTGTGTGTGTGTGTGTGTGTGTGTGTGTGTGTGTGTACGTAACCTCCCCTCTCTCCTCCCACATCCACTTCCTCTTCCTCTCCAAACTTCTCTCTCACTCTCCCTCCTCTTCCCCGTCTCTTGCCTGTTAAGTTCCTCCTTCAGCCCTTCAGTCCAATTATCTATTTTCTTTATTCTCTCTCTCTCTCTCTCTCTCTCTCTCTCTCTCTCTCTCTCTCTCTCTCTCTCTCTCTCTCTCTCCTTCCCCCCCCCTCCAAATAAGATGGTGGGGGAGGGGAGGCTGGTGTGTTTCTGCAGGTAATTGTTGCTGTTGGTTCACCCGAGGAATTGTCTAATAAGTCAGGAGGCACTATTGTTCTGTCGCATCCCAGCCTCCTTCCTTCCTTCCTTCCTTCCTTCCTTCCTTCATGCCCTCCTTCATTCGTGTCTGCCTGCCTTTACTCCTTTCTTTCCTTTCTGCCTATCTCTTTTTCTCCTCTCTGCTTTATTTCTTCTCTAAAAAGTCAGGGAGCTGTATTGTTCTGTCGCTTCCCTGCCTCCTGCTCTTCTTTCCTTCCTTCCTGCCTTCCCTCTTTCCTTCCTTCTTTCCTTCCTTCCTTCTTTCTTGTCTTTTCTTCCTTCTTATCTGTATCCCTTCCTTTCTTCCTTCCTCCATTCCTCCACCTCTTTCTCACTGTTTCTTAGACTATGTGTCCAGTTGTTCTGTCGCATCCCTGCCCCTTCTCTTTCCTCCCTTCCTTCCATCTTTCCTCCCCTCCTTCCTTCCTTCCTTCTTTCATTCCTTCCTTCCTGCCTTCGCTTCTGCATTTCTGGCCCTTTTTTTGTCGTCTGTTTTCTGTCGTTCCTTACTTTCCTTCTTTTCTTCTTATAAGTTTTCATGTTCTCTTTACCCTCTTACGAGACCCTGTTGTTCTGTCGCCTCCCCGCCTCACCCCCTTCCTTCCTTCCTGCCTTCCCTCCCCCCTTCCTTCCTTCTCTCCCTCCTTTCTTCCTTCCTTTCTTCCATCTTGCCTTCCCTCCCTCCTACCTTCTTTCCCTCCCTCCTTCATTCCTTCTTTTCTTCATTTCTGACTCCTCATCTTGTTTTTCCATCCTTCCCTGCCTTTTTTCTTTTTTTTTTTTTATTCCTTCCACTGCATTCCTTCTCTTCTCAAGGAAACACAACTGTTCTGTCGCTTTATCTCCTCCATTTTTCCTTCCCTCCTTCTTTTCTTGTCTTTCTCCCTCCTTCATTCATTAAGTCCTTCATTCTTTCATCACTACTTTCCCCTCCGTCTATCCTTGCTTTCATATTTATTTATTTCCTTCCTTCCTTCCTTCCTTCCTTCCTTTACGCATTCCTTCATCTATGCATTCCTTCTATTTTCTCTTTCATTCCAAAGATGGGTCAGTTTAATTCTCTCTCTCTCTCTCTCTCTCTCTCTCTCTCTCTCTCTCTCTCTCTCTCTCTCTCTCTCTCTCTCTCTTCCCTTCCTCTGTCTCCCTCTCCCTTTCATCCTTAAGGAATAATTACAGTCGACCCAGAAGCAAGAGAAAGGAAGAGAGGAAGGGGAAGAGAGGAAGAAGGGAAATCAGGAAGGGAAGGGAAAGAGAAGGAGGAGGAGGAAGATGGGGTGAAGATATGAAGGAAGGAGGAAACTAGAATTAGGGGAGGGAAATGGGAAGAGAGAGAGAGAGAGAGAGGAGGGGGGGGGCAAAACAAGGCGGTGGGATACTTCGGGACAGAGATGATTCGCCACCGTTGCTGGTCAAGCCAGGTCAGTTTCGTCCAGGTGATTTAATTAAGACGTGACATACCTGCGTCTCTCTCTCTCTCTCTCTCTCTCTCTATCTATCTATCTATCTATCTATCTGTCTATCTATATCTGTATCTGTGTGTCTTTCTGTCTTGTGTTTGTTTATCAGTCAACCAGCCACTCAACCTACCTACCTACTTATCTGTGTATCTATCGATCAGTCAACAACTCTATCTTTTTGTCTACCTATCCATCCATCCATCCATCCATCCACCCATCCATCCATCCATCCATCCATCTACCCATCCATCCATCCATCCATCCATCCATCCACCCATCCATCCATCCATCCGTCCATCCATCCATCATCCCCATTTTCTATCTCCATCATCATCTATGGCCCACTGATCTATATGCAAATACGTTTCCTTGTGTACATTACTACACTCGAAACACGAAGCAAAGTTCTGAAAGTTTCCATATATCTAGACATGGGCTTCAGGATGATTTAGGAGGAGGGAAGGAAGAGGAAAAGGGAAAAAAATATATTAAAAAGGGAAAGGGGGAAAATATGGAAGAGGAAAGAGGGAAAAATATAGGGAAAAGGTGAGGTGGGAGGGTTGGTGGAAAGTAGGGTGATGTGGGGTGAGAAATTTGGGTGCTTAGGATATGGTTGGAAAGGTGTGTTTTGTGCTGAGAATTTGCGTTTTTTGAGCTGTGTGTGTGTGTGTGTGTGTGTGTGTGTGTGTGTGTGTGTGTGTGTGTGTGTGTGTGTGTGTGTGTGCGTGCTGTTTTCAAAGTGACAGTATGGTTTGACTTGGTTATGACTGAGTACGTAAATTTGATCACATAAAAGGAGCAACGAGAAACACACAAAAACATCTCACAAAACTGAAGACTCTGGCCAGGCATCGCTAAGGAGCTTATGAATATCTTACCAGGAGTTAGTTTTTTTACCCTAAGATAGGCGCTATCTTGGACACGCGTCAGCAAAACACCGCTTATCATTTTTGCTGAGCCAGACTTGGTCCTTAATCTTACGGGAAATATATAGAAGAATGACATAGTTCTTCCCCTGTCCACCCTCTGCTTCACTTATCAATTTAATTCTGTATAGGAATTGTCAGTATTTTCTTGTATATGTGAAATTATCTCCATCTGAAAACCATTCGTCTTTACCATGAAACCATCCAACTAGACATGAAACCATCCATATCTAGAGCCATCCTTATAAAACCATCCATCCCATACAGCCATCCACATAGGTTATCCACTATCCACTTCACATCATCCACTTAGATGTAAATAACTTTTCCGTCACATGGATAGCCGCTTGTTTCCGGGTCGCAATCCCGAGGGGGGTAGGAAGGGGAGGTGTGCGCCAGAGGGTTAATTAGCTCTCTCTCTCTCTCTCTCTCTCTCTCTCTCTCTCTCTCACACACACACACACACACACACACACACACGTAATGAAGCGGCATGTCACCAGCAGGAGTCATTAAGGACACATAATGGGCCAGACCTAATTATTACTCGTGTGCTCAAGCGTGTATCTCCTGTGGTGGTGTGGTGGTAGGTGTGGTGGTGGTGGTGGTGGTGGTGGTGGTTGTGGTTATGGTGGAGATGATGAGAAAATTGTGGAAGGGGTGGTAACTGCGGAGGGAGCTAACATCCTATTTTACGTTACTCTTCATTTTTCAGCTGTGACCAAATTTCTCTCCCATGTACCATACTCTGACACACACACACACACACACACACACACACACACACACACACACACACACTCCAAACTTAGGTCGTGACGTCATGGCTACTATTATTACGAGGGGGAAAAACGTTCTAACTTTTTCCCCTACAATACTTTTCCCTCCACACACACCATGAAAGTAACAGGAGAGAGGGAGGGAGGGAGGGAGGGAGGGAGGAAAGAAGGGGAGAGGGGGGGAAGGAGGAAAGAAGGGGAGAGGGAGGGAAGGAGGAAAGAAGGGGAGAGGGAGGAATAGAAAGGAGAAGGGATGGAAGGAGAGGGGAGGAAAGAAGGGAAAAAAAGGATGTTGGAGAGAAGGACTGTAAGAGAGAAAGGGACTGAGGAAGGAAGAGGGGAGAATGGAGGAAAGAAAGCGGGGAGAAGTAATGGAAGGGAAGAGAGAAGGAAGAAAGGGATTGATAAGAAGGAGGGAGAAAGGAAGGAAACAGAAAAGTAGGAGGTCGAAGGAAGGAGGGGTTATGGATGAATTAGCAGTGTTACGATATGTGTTAGTTCTGTGTTAAATATACAGAACTAGGTCAAAGTTAGATCAGAAACAGGTCACATCAAAAGCATGTCAAATCAAAATTAGGTCAGATTAAAGAAAGGGCTGTTGGGGTCAGCTGGGGTCAAGTGAGGCCAGAAGCGGTGAGCAGAAGCGTAAGAAATCGGTCAGTTCATAAGATGGTCCATTTTTCTCTGGAGTTCCCGCCAAAGTTTCCATGACTGCAGGTGCCCTCAGGTTGCTTCCAGATGCTCCATTCCCTTAGTTTTTTTTTTTTTCTCCTGGACGTAAAGATTTATTCCAGAGGTTTGCTTTTGGTACGATAAATTTCTTCCAAGTATGTTAGTTTTCTTCTAAGATCCATTACGACTAGTGGAAATGTGGGGTGGAAGAGAGACGCAGGTTAAACACTGAATTCTTTATATTCGCTATCGTTTCGGGCGACACAGAAGATGGGTTCTGTGTCGCCCGAAGCGTTAGAGGAAATAAAGACTTCAAGCTCTATCCTGTCTCTCTCAAAATCCGCATAAAATCGTTAGTTCTTAGCTAAAAATAAGAATAAAAAGACATCACCGTCCTGAAGGGGTTAAACGGACCTTCCTGTGCCTCAAGTTTGGTCTGGACGGGTCTATATTTGCCTGAGACCACAGTGAGTTTGCTTCCAGTGGACCCAAGTTTCTTCCGCCCCAAGTTTGTTCCACCTGTTTCGAATTTGTTCCACGTGACTTCAAGTTTCTTCCAGTTGTTTCGAGTTTACCCTTCCGCCTTCGAGTCTGTTCAGTCTGTTCAACCTCTTTCCGAATTTGTTCCATGGTGTGTCGAATTCGTCCCATATGGGTGTTGAATTTGTTCCATGTGGCTTCATATTTGTATCATCTGGTTTGTAGCTTGGTAAGGTAAGTTCCAGTGGCACGTCCTTTGATCATTACGAATATTATCAACTTACTTCCCCACACTGTTCTGTTTTTGCGTTTCTCTACTTTCACATGCGTCTCTCTTCCTAGCATTTCTTCTTTCACATGCATCACCTTTCCTAACATTTCTGCTTTTACATGCGTCTCTCTTCCTAGCATTTCTACTTTCACATACGTCTCTCTTCCTAACATTTTCTCATGTCTCACTTCCTCCACCATCTCTTGCCCATTCGTGCTTCGCCAGTGTCGGGAAAGGTTAAAATCTAGATACCATTCTCCCTACTCAGAAAAGGTCCTGAGTCCTACACTGGACCTGATATGGACGAAAATATAGAATGATGTAGATAGAGAGTTAGATGGACAGACAGACAGGTACATAAATACATACGTCCATAAACATTCGCATACATCCCTCATTTCTACCTCTTTTCCTCATTCTCTCCATCATTCTCTCCTCCGCCTCTCTTCTCCTCCGTCTCTCTCTCCTCTTCCTTCTCCCCTCCTCCGTCACCAGCCTCCCAGACACCCAAATGTCGTCCCCCAGCTTCTTGCCTCTCGCCTTACTCAATCTCCTCCGACCTGCTCTTTCATCTTTAAGTTTCTCGCATCCTTCACTTCGACCTTTTGACCTCTCTCAGTCCTGCCATCCCCCCCTCCAACCCTCCTCCCCCACCACTACCACAACCACTACCACCACAGCCATCAAACCTTCCCTCCCATTACCATTACCACCACCCCTACCACCACCACCACCACCACCACCACTATGCCTTTTCTACTGCTATCACCACCACCACCAACAACATCATACTTTCCCTCCCATTATCACCACCATCATTATATGTACACTGCCACCATCACCATAACTTCCCTACCACCACCACCACGTCAGGTTAAAGTTGCAAAGTATTTCTACGAAGCAGCCTAGCCCAGGGTCCCTACTCTCCTGCTGGAACAGAATAGAATATATTTTTACATTCTCTCCACAAATCCACTTCCAAAAATTGCTTCCTCTTCCACCCATCCACTTTTTTTTTAACCATTCAGTCTTTCCTCAGTCCCCCTCCCCCTTTCTTGCATCCACTTTAATGCTCTCTCTCTCTCTCTCTCTCTCTCTCTCTCTCTCTCTCTCTCTCTCTCTCTCTCTCTCTCACAAACACACACACACACACACACACACACGCATACGAACACTCCACCAATAACTTTCTGTTTTCTCTCTCTCTCTCTCTCTCTCTCTCTCTCTCTCTCTCTCTCTCTCTCTCTCTCTCTCTCTCTCGTTGATGGGGGTGTTAAGCATGCAAGTGAGTGCTGGAAGTCACCCTGTTATGACTCTCCATCTCTCACGTCGATAAGTAGGGACTAACAACTCCACTATCTTAAATTCCTACTACCATTACCTCACCTTAATTGCTTCTTCCCTGCCTTTATTAACCCCTTTACTGCCTATCTAGTCTTTATCCTTTTTTCTTACTGCTAACAAATATTTTTATTGAAGTTAAGAGAGACACGTGATAGTCAAAGGTTAATGAAGGGTCTCTCTCTCTCTCTCTCTCTCTCTCTCTCTCTCTCTCTCTCTCTCTCTCTCACACACACACACACACACTAAGCCATCGTCAATCCTTCACTTCCATTCACCAATCACCCATGTCATCTCCACCACCACCATCACCACCACCCCACCGCACCTTCACACTCCACCACTTGTCCACTTAGATGTTCGCTTTGAAGTCACATACACTCTCTCCCACCAGTCACTCGTCCTCCCCCTCCTCTTTCCTCCTCACCCCCTCCTCCTCCCCTTTTTTCCCTTCTTTCCCCTTCCCTCCTCATCTTCCCCTCCCCACCCTCCTTCACCCTTCCCATCTCTCCTTTCCCCATCCCTCCTACCTCCTCCCCATTTCCCCCTCTCCATCTCCACTCCCCCACCCCTCCTCCCCTCTCCCCACGCTTAAGGAAGTGAAAAAACCCAGAAGGAAGGTTTTTGTTGTGGTTTTGGGGAGAATCCATTTTCTCCCCGGGGCGATTTTTGAGTCTCGGCACTTTTAACACCTCAGCAAAGGGAAATTTTCTCTCTCTCTCTCTCTCTCTCTCTCTCTCTCTCTCTCTCTCTCTCTCTCTCTCTCTCTCTCTCTTTATAGTGTCCTTGGTTGTTGCGGGAACTGTGCTGGGTCGTGGCATTGCGCCTGGTGTATTCTGCCTTGATAATTACATGCCTCAGTTTAGTCTTTTGCTAATGAAAAAACTTGACCTTGCACACACACACACACACACACACACACACACACACACACACACACACACACACACACACACACACACACACACACACACACACACACACACACACACACACACACACACACACACACACACACACACACACACGAGACCGCCTCCGTGCCTCAGCCTTACGGAAGAGTATCGCCTCCATCCTTGTGCATCTGCCGATCTTAAAATAATGTGAGTAAATCAGAGACGTGACAATAAATACCTGATTGGATAGGGTTAGATCTCATTGACATCTCTTCAAGTTTTGGTTAGGTCTGTCTTGTTGATGTGGGTGGCGTATTTCCCCCCCCCCTCCTCTTATTTTTTTTTTTTTAGAGTCGCTGAGGTTAGCACTAGGTTCAGGGACCGAGTGCTAACGTCAGCGGACCTACAGAACGTGAGGGGGTACGCCAAGACCCAGTGCTAAGTCAGTGGATCTCCCTGACGTTAAGATAACCCATCCAAAACTCGAAACATGAAGAGACAAGCCACACAGACCCTCGTAAATCTAAACTAACTCAAGAAAAAATATGAATAAATTAATAAGAAAATAAACTGCGACCCGTCCATAACCCAGTACGTGAAGAGCGTAGCAACCCACACTCATCCTAACGTCCCTGTGATCTGTTCAAACCTATACTGTATATCCTACAAACTGCGCCTTACCACAACCCATTTCCTTACCATACTCCGCTCCCACAACCGCACCAGCAGTAATGTGAACCTTTAAGCGGGGGTTCAGGCTTCCCCGCTGCCTCCTACTCAAGCCTCGCACAATGCCATAAGCTGCTTTTGCATTCTCCTTTTGCTAGCGATTGTCGGGGGTTTAAAAAAAATGTACAGCAACACACTAACAATTCTGGGTGCACTGTGCAACGTCCGGGCAGATGTTAACGCACAGGCTCCTGTAACTCACTCTCAGTGGACTAAATAATATGTTGTTAGCTAGAACTGTGCACTAGAATTATAGAGTTACCCAGTCGACGTGGAGATGTGTATTCACGTTTGAGATTGCCAGGGGAGGGGAAGGGGAAGGGGAAGACGAGGGTAGGAAGGGGAAAGGAGGAGGGAAAGGAAGGGAGAGGAGAAAGGGGGAGAGGATCTAGAGGGGGAAAAGCTTATAAAAATCCAGGTACGTCTTCAGGTACATAATAAGAACATTGATGGACTGGAAAGGGAAAAAATTATTAAACCTGGAAGAGGAAATAAATTTGTAGAGGCTGTAACTCTGAAAGATACATGAATAAATCGTCGTTAGGTATTAAAGACTCTCTCTCTCTCTCTCTCTCTCTCTCTATCCAGAGCTTATAAAAATCGTCTGGAGTTAGCAAGAATAAAATTAATAATAAGACGTCATTGTACTTAAGAGAGAGAGAGAGAGAGAGAATGAGAAATTACGAGGCAGGAAAAATAGTAGTGTGTGAGAAAAGAAGGGAAAATATGAGACAGGGGAGATGAGCAAGGAAAAGGAGAAAAGGAAAAAGACAAAGAAACAGGAAAATTTAAAGAAGTGATAAGATCTGGGGGAAAGATAAATTTGAAACAGGGTAGT
>NC_136978.1:1185000-1290000 GCF_032717465.1 Coenobita brevimanus
GGTGATGATGATGATGATGATGTAAATTTTTCCTCTTCCTTTCTTCCATTCTTTTTATTGTTTTTATATCGTTATCTTTCTTTCTTACTACTTTCTCTCTTTTTTTTCACCTCTAACCATCTACCAAATTTTCTCTTATTTCCTCATATTCATTTTCCCGTCGCTTCCGCCTCAGGCCTTCCATTTTCCTCCTGATTTCCTCTTTGCTTCCCATTTCATCCTCCATCTCCTCTTCATCTCTCTCTCTCTCTCAGCTCTTCAGTGAGAGAGAGAGAGAGAGACTGATACGGAGAGAGACAGACAGAGACAGAGAAGACAGAAGAAAACAAAAGATCAATTTGTTTTTTTCCCTCTCTTGCGTAACGGAATAAATTATCACACTTTTCCGTCTCAGCTTAGCATTTTCCGGCCATAAAAATAAATGGCGTGAGGTTGTAGCCATCAAAACGTAGTATCAACCCTTCCAACCCCTTGCTCTATTTTTTCTATACTCCCCATTTCCCCATCCCCCCGAAAAATCCTAAAAATAAAGATAAAAGCAACATTTCTCCCTTAAACAGGTAAATTTCCAACACAATAGTAATGTACATAACCCGTCAATGGATATTTTTACTGTGGAAGCAAGATTTGTAGTTTAATAATACGTTTTTCTAGTCTTTTTGCATTCATAATACAGAAAAACTCCAGCGCTTTCACCTCCATTTCTCGCATCATTTTTATCCAAAGAACTAATTGAAAGTGGTTTATATACGCAAGAAGTGTAATTAAAGGTGGGATAACTGAACTGGAGACGTAATTAAGGTACGAGAACTAAAATTGAAGCATAATGAAAGGCGGCATAATTAAAATAAACAATAGTACCTGCCAACCTCGGCGACATCAACAGAAAACGGAGAAGTGACAGGCTACCCGGGCATTCAAATGAGCTCCCGAAAGTGTCATAAGTTAATTAATGATAAACTATGATTATATTCCCAAGATGATGTACTATTCGGTTTATTTTTGAAAGATGGCTGAAAGTTATAAATAGGTTTGAATTGACGAAGGCGGGAAAACAACTCGGCAAGATCGCAGACGGAGTTAAATTTACTCGGAGCGAGGATGTGTCGCTGTTCTTTCCCGTTATTGCCGCGAGTATGGTGTTGTTCTGGACGCCATAAACCGCCGAGGATTCAAGAAATGTGAAATTAAAGTGAGGCGTTGGCAGAATGAAGGGCAGCGACCGTGAAAAAGGTAAGCGATACGTAATTATAATGCGCTACTTGAATTTCAACTTGGCGAGCGTTTGCGTTTTTTCTCTTGAATTTTTTTCTTGTGAGTTATTTTCGTTAATTTTACATGATCGTAGCCATCGCTGTTAAATATTAGTTGTTAATATTAGTAATAATTCAATAAAAACTAATAATTACCGGGAAATTCCGCTTAAGAATACGTGGTTTAACAAGGAAAGACTGTCTTCACTGATCTGCGGCTAAGCTATTCAAACCTTCAATCTGAGCAACTTCATATTTCATAAGAAAATTGCACAAAACTATCCAAGACCAGATTTTTTTTTTTTTTTTTTTTTTTTTTTTGAAAAGAAAAAAAAATCCCCCAGTGTACCACTTATAGACCTGTCATCTTCGCCGCAGGTAAAAACTTATCAGCTGTCACTTAAACGTTCAGTCATTCACACAGCTAGCTGATATTTTAAAACTCTCTCTCTCTCTCTCTCTCTCTCTCTCTCTCTCTCTCTCTCTCTCTCTCTCTCTCTCTCCATCTTGAATGCTGAGTCGAACAATAGATCAGCACTAGAATTTGGTGCTAGTCACGAAGAAGTGCTGTGGCAAGGGTACAGACACATAATATCGCCTTTTTCAGCCACTGAGCTACGTGAAATAAGCTGCAAAATGACGAAATTCTGAGCCAAGTTGAGATAGAAAGGATATAGATGATTTTTGCTAATTATACACGATTTTTTTTTTCAGTTTTTGAGATCCCACTGGTAATAAAATTGTTAATGTAATCTCTGTCGAATCCATTAATTTTTGAAAACTGTCTTCTATGTTAAAAATAAATAATATATAGTAAGAGTAGGTCAGGCTTTTTTTAACTGGAGGGGTTAGACAAAACACACACACACACACACACACACACACACACACACACACACACAGGTTTTAAAAAAAGTGGAAAAAAAAAAAAACAGTGGTTGGTTCTTAATGGTGAAATGATTGTGTGAAGATATGATGGAAGTTGCCAGGGAAGAATAATGAGGACTTGGTGAGGGGGACAAAAACAGCCCTGTAATTGAGAGAGAGAGAGAGAGAGAGAGAGAGGCAGGAAGTGGAGGGGAGTGACACGGAAAGGGGAAGGAAGAGGGGAAAAGAAAAAGGCTGGGAATGAAAGAGTGACAGATACGAGGGAGAGAGGACAGGAAGAAGGGAGAGAGACAAAAGGAGGAGAGAGAGAGAGGCACTGATGAATGAGGGGGATGAGAACTAAAGGAGAGAGAGAGAGAGAGAGAGAGAGAGAGAGAGAGAGAGAGAGAGAGAGAGAGAGAGACGAAGGTAAAGGAGGCTGAAAATTTTGACAAGAAAAAAGTGGGGAGCTGAGTGGAGAAAAATCTTGGAAATAAAAAAATGCTCGTGAATCAGAAACAAGAACAATAACAGGAGCAAAACTACACACACACACACACACACACACACACACACACACACACACACACACAAAATCTAAAGAAAAAAAAAATATTGCCTTTTTGAGATAAATTGCCTCAGCTTTGTAATTTTCAACACAATGACGAAAACACACAGGAAGAAAAACCACTGAAAAATATATATCAAAACACAGAGACAAATCAAAACACAGAAACAAAAATAAACACATAGCAATAAATACATGAAAATAAAACGAAAAATAAATAGATAAAACTAAACACAAAACAGATAAAAACAAGCGCACGAAAAACACACCAACACTTTCGACCAATAAAAAAACAAAAAACGATAATAATAAGTCTACCATTATTTCCAGCCCTAGGTCCGTATCCCCTGAGCCTTGGGGTGGGGGGTGGGGTCATTATGGCGGGCTCATGGAAGAAAAACAAAGCGATAATTATTGTACCATCGACCCAGCTACTTTGAAATGCAGTTTATGGCCGGGATTAACAGCGTCATTAGCGAATACAGGGCGCACTTGTAACTCTCTCTCTCTCTCTCTCTCTCACACACACACACACACACACACACACACACACACACACACACACACACACACACACACACACACACACACACACACACTTTTAATTCCCCTCCGTCTGTTCCCTCCTTTCCTTTCACTTTTCCTCCCCATCCTCCCTTCTCCCTAATCCCCCTCTGTCTACCCCCCCTTCTATCCTATACTTACCTTTTCACACACATATTCCATCTCTCTTCACACTTAAAGAGGATCCAAGTCGGGCCAAAAGCGTTCCATGATAATATAAACAATGTCAACATCTAGGTAAAATCCTTCCCTAGCATTGGTGTTTAAAGGAAAAAGCAAATTGGATCTTATGGTTAAAGTCCCTTGAGGTGAGATTCCTGTGAAATTTAAGCTTCCTCGTTCACATCCACCGTAACTCCGCATTCACAGACAAACAAACAAAAAATGTATTGATTGTCAGATTACCAAAACAGGAAAATGCTTAGGTCTGCACACTGCCTTCTACATTATATGGCTTCTTTGTCGTTTCTCCTTTTTTTTCGTTTCTCTTCCTTTATTTCTCACTTATTCTTCCCTTTAGTTCGCCATTTCTTCTCTCCTAATGGCTTTTCTTTTCAATCTTCTTTTTCTACTTATTTCTCTACCTAGATATTTTTTTTTCGGCTTACCTTATATTTAAAAAGCCAATAATTACCATCTACTACTCCCTTTCTCTTTCTTTTTCTTTTTTCTTTTTTATTATTTTTCTATTTTTTTTCTCTCCGGCTTACCTTGATATTTAAAAAGCTAATAAATGCCTTCATCTACGCCTTTCCTCATTAAAATTCAAACTGATCACTCTAGGTATATATAACAGAACTTAAATTTCCCGCCGAGTACCACGACTCAGCATTCTCGAAGGATGAAATAAATCCATACATAACCACTGAAAAATCCCTCTCGTGGATCATGCAGAATATATAGAATCCCAAATATATAAAAATGGGGGGAAATATTCATGTGAGCCGTGCATAGTAACTAAAAAATCGAAGAAAAAAAGAAGATTTATAGATTCCTGTAGAATTAATAAAAAAAAAATCGAAGTTAAAAACAAGAGGGGTTTATAAGTTCGTTTAAAGTAAAGAAATCGAAGTTCCATATAAAGATGAGGAGTAAAATACATAAAAAAAAAGAAGGAAAAGAAAAAAAAGCCATGTAACACACATGACGTACGGAAAAAAAATGGAAGTTACGTGTAATTTAGAGGACTCATGTGTTCTTGGAAATCATGTAAAAAAAATGTTAGAAAAAAAAAAAAAAGAGGATTCACAGGTTTCCAAAAATCCTGAAATTTAAAGCTCTGTAAACGTGAATTATGACGGAGGAATTAAAAAGACACACACACACCCAACTTTTGCTCTCATGGGTCTATTTGGGGTTTAAATTTGGAGTTCCTGATGACTACACACACACACACAGGAATTGAAGAAGTTAGTTTTTCGTTCACTATTTTTTTACTTGCCAGAATGACGTATTTTCGCTAGAATAAAATTGTAAATACGTCATCAGGTCGAAGAGTTTAAAAATGTTATAGAAAGTCAAAAATTTCCTCGTCCTGAAGCACTAAAAAAAAAAAATGGTAATTATTTTCTTTACGTCCCCACTTTTTTTTTTTTTTTTCTGTCCTGTGTGGGTTGATTTGATGCTGCAGGTGGTCAGGATGTTATTTTGGAAGTTTAACAAAATCATTTAACTACAAAAATCATTCAAGTATAAGAGCGTATTATAAACAGGAAGAAGTGTTATGGTTTGGGACGCAGGACGCCGATTTTGCTGCGCATGGCCAAGTAGTGCGACCTGTATACGTTATAGTCTTTTTTGTTTACGTTAGATTAGGTTAGTTCAATATCAGAAAGCACGTTTCCGATCACCTACAGCATCAAATCAACCCATATAAGCCAAAATATATCAATAAATAATTATAAATCTGGTAGACAATTAAAACACCGCTGAGAAAAAGAGAAGCCCTTAAATATTGTCTAAAAGTGATATTTCAAAGTGACGCGGGAATATACATATGATAATAAACAAACACACACCTCTTATAGCAACATCAATAACAACAAAATGCAAAGGGAAAGGCAAGGAGTACAACAACAACGCAAAAACAAACGCTGGAAGATGCAAGGTGGCGATTCACAAAACATAGCTTGCGATAATTTTCCTTTCGTAACTTGATATTTTGATTTGCAAGAAGAACAAGATGAAAAATGCGGCTTTGGTTTAATGTACATCTAAAATACCACCCAAATGCCTATGGAGTGCACAGGAGGGAGTAAGGCAGGCAAATTTTTCTAAGTCTTCATTTTCCCCAAGAATGATGCTGAGAGAGAGAGAGAGAGAGAGCGAGAGAGAGAATTTGAGACGACGTCAGAGCCATTTCTTGTCCTTCCAGCTCAAGTACATCATAGTTACGAGTGAAAATTGATCGTAAGTGTGTTTGCGAATCACTATATAACACCACACGGGGTCAGCACACTGCGGCTTGAAGTAAAGGGGCACAGTTGGCTGGGAGGGGGGGCAGGGGGAGAGAGGTATGTGGCGGCGGAGAAGAGAGACGAACTTAACCCTTTGACTGCAGTTTCTGTGAGCTAAAAAGTAATCGCTCCTCGAAAGGTGGAATATAGCTTCATTTTTTTATTCTAGATCAAATAAGTAACTGCCCCATTATTATTATTATTATTATTAATTATTATTATCATTATTATTATTATTATTAGTTCCTTAGCCTCCCTTTAGTCCATTTACACCAGTGACGTATTTTTTTCGTTTTCTTTACACTACCTCGACGATTTTAGGCCCATTTTAGAAAGAGCTGTGGGAGCTGACGGGAATAAGATGGAGGCTTCTCTAACTCCCTGAGTAGGAGAGGACCATCAGCTGAATAAAACCGTCTGATGGTAGCAAGAATAAAGTGCAAAAAATACGTCATCGTGGGGAAAGGGTTTAGCAAGCAAATCGTCTGTATCAAGGAAAAAAAATGGAAGGAAAAACAAGTATGTGATGCGCAGCCAAAGGGTTAACAGGAACGAAAAAAAAAAACAATAGATTGGCATAGATTTAGGTCGATTTTTTTTTCTTTCTTAGGGGCATGCTTCTAACTTACCCTTCAAACAATGTCGCACAGCGTTTGAGGTTTTTTAGAGGCTCAGCAGCATGGAAACCAAAAGAAAAAAACGGAAAGAAAATACACCGGGTTCTTCCTTTGTATGCTGGGGGAGAGGGAGGGGTATACACTAGGTGGCCGTGGTATTGAAAACTGAGTGTGCGATGGTCTAGGCAGGTCCCTAATTTTGTGACGGTCAGGGTTGGATTCTAGGTCACATGGGAAACTTCGTCACTCTTGTTGATGAGCGATTAAGTTTACAGTACACCTTACAGTTTTACACTACACCTTACAGTAAGCGTATTACACTGTTTGCTGTAATAACGCGCAAGAGAATAGTAAGGTGAAATATGCAGAGTAAATCACATAGGAGGTGGCATTACGATAACTTCAATG
The DNA here is from genome assembly GCF_032717465.1 of Coenobita brevimanus. Classification (NCBI taxonomy): domain Eukaryota; kingdom Metazoa; phylum Arthropoda; class Malacostraca; order Decapoda; family Coenobitidae; genus Coenobita; species Coenobita brevimanus. Next base: position 1,191,734 of record NC_136978.1, read on the forward strand.
CCACTTAGGTCAGTATTCCCATCGGTTAAAGAAGTTCCCAAGCACCTTTTCCTAAGCGACTTACTTGTGACGGTCAAGGCCGGACTCTACAGGAGGTCGCATCGAATTACGTTGAACATCATCTTGAGCAATTTTGCATACTGTATTGCACCTTAACATCTTCCTGTGTGCTATTTAAAGTATATATCGTGTCCATATCAACAACACATATCCAAAACACAAAAGGAGATATTAAAGCCTAAGATATAATAAATCGCTAAGGAAGAGGTGTTAGGAATCAACAGTCATTTGCATTACGACAGTCAGTACTAACCACAGCAGTTCGATTACTCTCTTCTATGAGGAAAAAAATCGCTTAGAATCAGCAAAAAAATTATAAAAAAAAATGTCGTCGGGCTGAAGAGGTTGATACTAATTGGGTAAGGTGTGTGTAGGCCATTTCTTTCTTTCTTTCTTTCTTTTTCTTTTTTTTTTCTTTCTTTCTTTAATCACCTGCATAAGGCTGAAGTTTATTTGGTTTTTGTACCCCTCTGCTGAATGCGCTCTGTAACCTGGCATGGAGGCTAAATATATTAATGGCCACAACTCATTTTTTTTTTTTTTCTTAGTCCCAATACCGTCACTTCCCCGTCAGGAGGGAAGGAACGTGTAACTAGCCCTCTCAGTGCACACCTATCCCACTCAGTCCACACCTAACCCACGCAGTCCGCATCTAGCCCATCCAGTCCATACCTAGCCTACTCAGTCCATACCTAGCCCACTCAGTCCACATCTAACCCATCCAGTCCACACCTAGCCCACTCAGTCCACACCTAGCCCACTCAGTCCACACCCTTAGGGCAAGGATGGCCAGTCGCATTTCCCTGAGTAGCAGTTTGTAAGTAAAAACCATAGCCATCTCTTGCGATGAACACTTCATGAGCCACATCTGGTTGGAGCGCCGTAATCCACTAAACCGTCGGAAATTAGGGACCTTGACCTTCACGATCTCAGTTTTAATCCCACGGCCATAAGGCTCTATGAACAATTATACATCACGTTACTATACAGATACACACCTTGGGGTAACTCAGTGTGGGATTTGGATACAGTGGGTCCATATTCTCCCTGACTTACGTGAGCATCCCTAAAACCTCCTCCTTAGTGATTTATTTTGCCTACTGCACCTTAGCACCCTCAGATATGTTAGTGATGCAAACTGTGTCGGTTTTTTAAAATGCGGAAATAACATACGAGAGGCTACTGAGGTAAGAAATGCAAAGTAAATCGCTAGGGAAGAGGTGAAACGGAATCACTTGTGCCAAGGAGGATAAGAAATAACTATGTACATATTTGGATGTCTTCTAAAAGTTTGCCAAAAAGGAGAGAGAGTTCTTCGGGTTTTCCATGTGATTAAACTTGGATACAAATATATATATAAAAAAAAAAAAAAAATAGAGCCTACGGAAAGTACCCTGGCATCTCCGGAAAATTTTGAGTTATACTGCATTGTAGCTTTTGCGTCGGGCGGGCTGTTCAAATTAAAGGGATTCAAAATTTGGAAACTGAACTGATGAACCCTTCCCAGGTAATGACCTTTTTTTTTTTTTTCTTTTAATTCTGGCTGCCACATGACAATTTCACTTAGCTTTGGGGAGAGGCTTTTCATAGCGGAGAAAATGTAATGGTTTTGTTTTATACACCTTTCATCCCGACAGGCTTCCCAAAAGGTAAATAAATCGTCTAAATGTAGGGGGAAAAGAAGGACTATAAAATTGCTATATAAAACTGATGTCATCCGAAGACATTTTAAAATCTGACTTTTCGCTCCAACCAAACGCCTTCATTTAATTTAGGGTGAAACTGTCTGGCCTGAAGTGCATGGATGACAAATGTATGACTGCACTGGCGGACATCCCTCCCACGGTGAATATAAGATGTTTCTGCCGATGTTTCTGCGTGGCTGTCTCTTACTAATACGCATCCAGACTTGCCTTCATCTAGAGAGGGGCTGTCGGGGGGGGGGGGATGGGAGAGAGAAGGCTGCTTGAAGTTACTATGCAGAATATATCCTTCCATCAACCCGAGGACGTCATTATTTTTTTTATTTATTCTTACAGGTACCAGACAGTTATATACATTCTAGAACACCCTGGTAGTGAAGAGTCAGTGTCACCCGGCCATTTCAAACGGTCTATTCTAAGCTTAACAAAATCGTCTGGAGATGGTAAACAGGCGCCTTTGTCGCCTGTCCTGCCTGGAAGCTGGCGACCTTGCAACCCCCTTCGCAGAAACTCATAATTGGCCATTACAGCACTAAAGCGGACATTAGTCTGCTCTCTCTCTCTCTCTCTCTCTCTCTCTCTCTCTCTCTCTCACACACACACACACACACATACACACACACACACACACACACACACACACACACACACACACACACCAACTTGTGTGCATACAGAATTCTATGGACCGTGACACCCACATTTCACCAACGAAACCGTCACAGGAACACGAAACTTAACAAAAATACTTCCTCAGAGGATATCAACCTAACCAAAGTCAAAATGTGAGCCATCCCTCCGTGAGGGGATACGTTCATACATACATACATACATACTTACATAAACAGTGTCAGTAATATAGTTGATGACGTCCTTGGGCTGAAGGGTTAACACTAGAAAGCAAGAAACGAAGACTAGAATGGTTATCGCAAACAGCTTGACGAAAATCAATTGGATATATTATTGAACCTGAGATCATGAAGAGGAAGGCAACCCACCCCCCTTTTATGAGTTTTTAAACACCTGTAAAAATATATATATATAAAGTTGTTTGACCATTCGGAAAGCGTAACCTGTTTACCGCGTTGACATTCTCGTCTCCAGTGTTTTAACAGTAAGCTTGATAAATTGTGGGCTTCCCTGCACCATCGCTTAATTCAGTCTTCATGATACAGTCTATAATAATGTCTGCATAATTGAAAATAAGAGTGCAAAAGTGTGAATAAATTTCCACTTTTTAACGATAATTTATGAAGCATATGATAATAATAGAGTAAGTTGATGTTTGTGCTCCGTGGTGTGGGGTGCAGGCCAATCACATCCAGCCAGCTACGGGTGTTCCATAAATGACCGTCAAAAATTAGGGGGTCGCCAACACCCGCGCACTCAGTTGTAATCACATGACAGTAACTAAACGTCCCCTTCGCCCTCTCCGACAAAGGCAAGATTGGAACACTAATGTCAATCGTTTTGTTTTATGGAGTCAGCATACGGCGTACAGATGCTTTTTTGGTTCAGGAGGTACTACAAACACATGACCCTAACCCCTCCAACCTGGAAAACGCCATTTGTTTTTTTTTTTCCTTGCAGTCACCAAACGATTTTTTTTTAAATCCTAGTGAGGGACTCTTAGGAACAAAACGGTAACCACTGAAACATCGGAGGAAGACCTGTCATTTTACATTCACTTTGGCTTTCGTCAGACGATTGTACTCGACACTGAGAAAATTCCTAAGGCCTGAGAGTAAAGAAACAGTCTCGAGTTAACCTTAAAGCCTGGGGAACTACCCATCTGTTTAGCTAACGCCAGACGATTTACTCGCAAGGAAATCTCCCCCAAATCTTAGTTAATTAAGGTAGCATCTAACCCTTCCAGCTTGAAAAATCTCTCCCAAGTTGAATAAAAGTGTGTGGCGACAGCAAGAACAAATTAAAAAAAAAAATACTGAAGGGGTTAAAACTGCACCAAAAATAATGTCAGTCTACAGGTATGAACAGCCTCCTTCAATCATGTTACCTACGGTGATCATTACAAGATATCCCAATGCCGTTTCACTAATGTTTCTTACAACCTGACAAACAGCTCGTCTCATGCATAAATAAACGAATAAATAAACTCTCACCATCAACAACATCTAGATCTCTAAATGTAATGTATAAAAAAATAAGTAACTGACAGTATTATGCATTTTAACAGGTTCCACTTTACAGGGCGTTATACAGTGTTTAATCATACACTATAGGATAGGGAAATAGAGGGATGCTGGCAGCGTCACTTACCCATGATGCTCTGGAGGGCTACGAGGTCAGGTCACACGCGGAGGGGAGTCAGATGAATGAAGTCAAGGTGAAGTCAAGCCGTGGAGCTCAGTTGACCATGACGATGTGGAGAGTTGATGATGATGATGATGATGTGGATGCCGCACTCGGAGGGGGCGCTCGCTCCTAAATCGAAGCTTGCGCCAAACTACTTTTCCGCACTTAGAGTTTGAGATCTCGCTTGCAACAAACTTATCCTTATTTTCCTTTCCTTTCTTCTCACAGTTTGATATCTAGCTCACACCAAACATCCCTATTTTTATCTCGTCTCACAGTTTAATACCGTAGCTTGCACCAAACTTCTCTCTCTTTTCTCCTTCCTGCTCACAGTTTGATCTCGAAGCTTGCACCAAACTTATCCCCTTTTATTTTTTCTCTCTTTCTCTCCTCCCCTCTCACAGTTTGATATCGCACGCTCTTCTCCCTTGCGGATCGCTTAGAGTATAAAAATAGGAGAGTATTATCGCGCAGAGAGGGGGAGTTGAGGTGTAATGACTCGACTCACTGCGGGCGGGGTTGGGCCGCGTTCAGTTTCTCACTCTCTCACAGGCACAAGCATAAGAGGGGAACTGTGACTTCTGAGGGCACTAGGCGATGGTGGTAGTGGCTTGAAAGGAGGCCAGAGGGGGCAAAAAAGGAGGGCAGAGAGCAAAAAAGGGGGCGCCAAAGAAGGGGGTGGAGGCAAAGGGGAATACCAAAAAGGGGACACTGGCGGGAGGCTTTTTCTCGAGGGGATCACCAAAAAAAAAGAACGTGGCGCTCAAGAACGTGGCACAAAGAAGGAACTTGATTCACAGGGGATAACGAAGAAGGGAATGTGACTCCGAAGTGGAATAACAAAGAGGAAGGTGACTCTCAGGGAGTAATAACAAAAGGCGGAGCTAACGCAGAGGGAAGGAACAGGTGAGGAAAGGCGACTCAACGAGGAAGAAAGAAGAGATGGAAAAAGGTGACTCGGAGGGATGGGAGAGAGGAAGGAACTGGCTCACAAAGAATATTAAACGGGGAAAGATGATTACAAAGGGAACAAAATTAAGACAGATGGTTTACAGAAGGAACAGAAATCTAGGTAATTTTTCAGTGGCACTGAAATTTGAGCAAATGGATTTCGTGGGGCAGTAGAATTTTAGGCAAATGGCTTTCAGGGAAGACAGAAATTTGGGTAACTTGGATGGCTTTCAGAAGGACAGCAAGGACTTGGTTTGGTCGCTTTCAGGGGGGTACTAAAATTTTCGTAGATGGCTGGCAACAAAAGGGGAGATGAGAGTTGAAGGTCGAGGCCGCCTATACCCGCTACTCGAGGCCGCTACTTCATTAAACTTGTGTCCTCCAGTCCATCAGCGTCGCAGTTTACGTCGTCCCCAATTTACTTCGCAGTTTTACGTCCTTGAAGTTTGCGTCCTCGCAATTTACGTCTTCCCTGAGCACTAGTCCTTGTTTCATGCCCTCACAAGCTGCTCAGTGTCTCTTTTCTCACCCTTGAGCTGTTGCAATGGGGATATGAACGTCACTCCTCTTACCTAATTGCAGTGGTATGTTTAAGTAACTTTTTTTTCCTCCCCAAATATTGTAGTGAGATATAAGTTCCTAAGTTTTCCCACCTTCCAGATAATGCAGATGAATTTTCAAATCACTTATCTCACCCTTCACTTCTTGCAATTGGATTTTTAAGTTACTTCTACCCTTCTGTTCTTGCAATGTTTTTTTTTCTTAGAAGCACCTGTTATGGAAAAAGGCCGCAGGATGGCAGACTTTTTTTTTTTTCCTTGCAAATGCCCTGAGGAATGTGTTGTTGTTTTTTTGTGTGTGACGATAGGCGAGTCCTGGTCTTTTTCGATCTCAGTCCTGTCCTTTCACAGTCTTGGTCCTCACCTGTCTATAGGTTTTGTTTCTGTCCTTTTTAGGCCTTAATCCTGCCTTTTCCAGATCTTGATTCTATCCTTTCTCAGTCTTGATCCCTTCCTTGATCTTAACCCCGCCTCTTTTTTTCGATTTGCCCTTTCTCTATCTTGGTCCTGCCCTTTCTCGATCCTGATCTTGCCCTTTCTCGATTCTGACCTTCCCCTTTCTTGAACCTGGTCTCGCCCTCTCTTGGTCTCAGTCCCTCCCTTTCTTTCGGTCCTGCCTTGCCCTGGGTGACCCGCGCCGAGTCCCACAGCGGGCCAGGTCAGTGCAGGTCGCCCCCCAGGTAAAGTGACCCAGTTCCTAGGCGGTGAGCGGTGTTATTTTATTTATATATTTATTTTTTGGAGGGGAAGGAGGGGAAGGCAGGGGTTAAAAGAGACCAAATTCAGCCTTACACTTACACTCCACCTCGTTCTCCTGGCCACACTAACACCACTGCAGGATAATTAAGCCAAGGAGAAACAGAGGGACAGTCTGGAGTAGCAGTCGCAGCAGTTCCTAATCTTCTAGACAGGGAGGGAGGGGGGCGCTCAACCCGCAGAGAAGGAGAGGATTTACAAAAACGAGTGCTTTATCCTCCGACGAGTGGAATAATTAATAAAAACGGTGCTGGATTTTTGCCCAAGAGTGTCCGTGTTGTGGTAAGGCAGGCGAGGTGGGAAGGCGGGGCTGGCACACACCTCACACACACAGACACACACGGCTCGGCGGGCGTCGCGGGCCACACTAAGAGGGCCAACTGTGTGCCACTAACAGCCACCACCACCGCCTTTATCCCTCCTGCCTGCGCATCATCCTAGTCGAATGTCACCCCCGGGCCCCTTCCGTGAGGACTCTACTACACTTTATCCCTCTATTCTGCCCTAAACTTGTACAGGAAGGATTAGGGTGTGTGGGGATTGCGTGTGTTGCAAGTTGCTTGCGTGTTTGTGAGGGAAATCGTGTGTCTGGCAGCGTGGCACCAGCTAGGCAGGTCCCCCAGGTGAACCTCTTGCTCTCTCCCCGCGCTGTACGATAACTTGCGCCTACTGCGAGATGTGCCCATCATCATCATCATCATCATCATCATCATCATCATCATATCGTTCTCGTCGTCATAACCTCAGTTCATCATCATCAGCATCTTTATCATCACCTTTACAGTCCAAGAAAGTGATCCCGTCATCATCATCGTCGTCGTCGTCGTCACCACCACCTTCACAGTCCAAGAAATAGTATCCATCATCATCATCATCATCATCATCATCATCAATGTCCTTACAGTACATTCCCACGACAAAAATTCAATTCCACGTCAACACAATGCCACGTTCGCTTTAAATTAGTGAAGGTCCACAGAACTTCCTTTAAAAAACCTACTTTTCTTCCATTTTGGCCCATTATCTTAATGTGTACTTTAGAAAATTAGTCAGCCTGTGTGCCGTGTTCTCATTTGATTAGGGAACTGTAACACCTCTTCCTCTGCGATTTATGTTGCCACTGATGCATGTTGGATTTGAAAACATGAAAGAGGATGTAGGGTACAGATATGGTACGTAGAATGAGTCGCAAAACAGGAAGTGATAAGGATTCTGCTACACCCAGTGAAGCTATGAGTGTCCCTTACATTATCACAAAAGTGGAATTAGAACCTGTGTGTGTGTGTGTGTGTGTGTGTGTGTGTGTGTGTGTGTGTGTGTGTGTGGTGGCGAGGGGGGATGTGCCCTGTCATACCACGCCTTTGCATTATTATAATACACACACCAGTCACCCCCACACCTGTCATTCTCTCTCTCTCTCTCTCTCTCTCTCTCTCTCTCTCTCTCTCTCTCTCTCTCTGTGTGTGTGTGTGTGTGTGTGTGTGTGTGTGTGTGTGTGTGTGTGTGTGAGAGAGAGAGAGACAGAGACAGAGACAGAGAGAGAGAGAGAATGAAAATGTGGACACTGTCACTTTATTCTTTGTTCCATTCCTAATTTCCTCATTCCGTCCCCTCCGTCTCTCCGTCTCACCCTCTGCACCTTTTCTATCTTCTGTCTGTCCCATTTTCTCTGTTTCTCTACATCTGTGTCTCTTTCTTATTTTATTTGTAATTTTCTCTTCTTCCCGTTTCTTTGTCTCTGCAAGTCTGTCTGTGCATTACCCTGTTTACTTTTCCTCCCCCCTTTGCTTAACAGTAACCTCGTCCTAGTGGGTGATTTCGTTGCATTACTTCCGTGGCGATTTATTTTGGATGTCACAATTAATGACCCCGTGGTCTTCCCCCTCCCCCCTTTTTTTATATATATTCTCGCACCTTCGTCTTTATCTATCTCGGTTTTCCGGTATTTTCCCCCAACGCGGATTTGTCACACCGCGCCGAAACACCCCAACATATGTAAACAGAACTTTACAATTTCGGCGCAACACTCGGAGAAACTTGCTATAGCCTTCGATCTTTGTGTGTGTGTGTGTGTGTGTGTGTGTGTGTGTGTGTGTGTGTGTGTGTGTGTGTGTGTGTGTTCTGTGACCTTTGCCTTGCCCCCCCCCACATGACCCCCGTGGACTTGTTCTAATGACCCCGACATGACAGGACCCCAAAGTTCTTGCACAAGGGAGCCTTCGACACTGGCGTGGGGGTAAGCAGTAGGAGGTAATATTATCCACATTAACCTTCTGCCTGATACTGCTAAGCAAAAATGAGGAAATGAGAAATGAAAGAATGAATATAGTGAACGTGTCCACTCTCTCTCTCTCTCTCTCTCTCTCTCTCTCTCACACACACACACACACACACACACACACACACACACACACACAAGCCGTCTAAGCTGATGAGACGGAGTTCCCCAGGGATCTCGTCTGTCTGTCCCAAGAAGGCGTTAAGACAGGGCTAAGACGGTGAAACAAGGCCTTAGGGGAGAGGCTGTTGCTGTCTTGTTGGAGGAAATTGCTGTCTGGTTGGGCTACAATTGGTCGTGCTGTTTCAAGAAATTGTCGGATGAATGTGTGTGTGTGTGTGTGTGTGTGTGTGTGTGTGTGTGTGTGTGTGTGTGTGTGTGTGTGTGTGTGTTGGGGGGGTTGTGTCGTATGTGTGTGGTGGGTGGTGTGTGTGTGGGGGGGGAGTTTGTTGTGTGTGTGTGTGTTTTGTGTATATGCATGTGTCTTGTGTGTCTGTATGCGTCTGTGTTTAGGTATTTGTGTGCATTTAACCCAACTTTCGTCTCTGATGAATATTTCTACGTTTGTATTTGTATTTAATTTTGTCTTGTCACCTTGAATAAAGTGGCAGGGTAAAGAATATTAGATAAATACCAGGCAATTGTGTGTGTTAGTTTTACTGGAGAAAGTCTGGTTATGGGCATTTAGTTATTTACGACATTTATGCGGCAGATGTGTTAGAGAGAGAGAGAGAGAGAGAGAGAGAGGAGGTGGGTGTGGCCTAAAGGGAAAGCCAGGGAGGGGCCTCTAGGTGTAAGTTGAGACTCTCTCTCTCTCTCTCTCTCTCTCTCTCTCTCTCAGTATTTACCCCCTCTTCACATCTTTTTTTACAAGTTTCATTCTTTCCTTTCTTGTTCTCCTTCCATATCATCATCTTCTACTGCCTTCTCTCTTTCTATCCCTTCTTCCTTCCTTCTTTCTGCTACTTTCCTTCTTGCCTCCTCCTTTTTTCCTCATTGTCTTCATCTCTTCTAATCTTTCACTCTTCCTTCCCTACTATCTCTTTTTCTTATACTGTTTCCATATCTGTCCTACTTCCGCATCTTCTCTTCCTGCATTACTACTCTCTCTCTCTCTCTCTCTCTCTCTCTCTCTCTCTCTCTATCTATCTATCTATCTATCTATCTATCTATCTATCTACCTCTCTCTCTTTACCTCATAGCGCTCTCCTCCCCTCTTTCCAGGACTATGCTTCTTTCCCTGCCTCCCTCCCTCCTTCCAGTACTCATCCTCCCTTCCTCACTCCCTAACCATCCCCCACACCTCCCCCTCTAAAGTATTGACTAGATCCTTCTAAGCTTGGGGTCCTAGTACCTCCAATAGTAGATGAGTAGATGTGGTGCTGGTAGTGTGGTGGTTGTGGTGGTAGTGGTTGTGGTTGTATGGTACTTGTGGTGGTGGTGGTGGTTGTGATGGTATGATAGTTGTGGTGATGGTGGTAATGGTTGTCAGCAGCTGTGGTAGTAGTGAAGGCGAAGGGTGTGAGTTGGAGAGAGGGCCATCTGATGACAAACAAGGAACCATGGAGGCGGTTCGTTTTCAGCCACCCCTACAGGATTTAGGCGGCTGGCGATAGATAGATACATAGATAAATAGACAGATACATAGACAGATAATTTGTTGTTGTTGAGAAGGCTTTATTATCTTAAACACGGCTTAGAGAAATACGGCAAAGCGAGGAAAAAGAAGAAAGATCATGGGCGTTAGAAGGGTAGGACAGGCATAAGGCACATACAGTGAAACAAAAGACATCCACGCTCCTCTTCCTTCTTTTTCCCCTCCCTTCCCCTTATTTTTCTTTCTTTTTCTTGCTTACTTTCTTTTTCTTGCTTACTTTCTTTCTTTTTCTTGCTTACTTTCTTTCTTTTCTCATAGGGATGGTGGTAGAGGGTGCAGTGGTTCTGGGTGTTCCATAACCATTATTTCGATTTCCAGACGATTATATTCAGCTTAGGAGAGACTTATTTAAACTGGAGGGGTTAGACACAGCTTTCGTTAACCCCTTTACCTCTACGTTGCCCTGTGTAGCTGAATAAAATCGTCTTGATGATGATGATAATAATAATAATAATAAATTATAATAATAAAAATAATAATAATAGTATAAAATAGATTAACTTTTCTTCTTTTCTCATGACCTTGACTCCATGACCTCCTCTTTAGTGCGCTCTCTCTCTCTCTCTCTCTCTCTCTCTCTCTCTCTCCCCACCACCACCTGAGCTTCCCCTCCCCCTCCGACCCCGTCCCGCCCATCCCCACCACCCTCCGTGCGTAAGTATAGCGTATTGACCGAGGCCCATCCACCCACACCTACACCTACCCCTCCACCTCCCACCCACACCTTACTACTCCACCCATTCAGCTACTTACCTACCACACCTTCACACTTCTACCCACCTCACCAAAGGTCACTCCACATTCTCTCCACCCACCAGCTTTATACCCCACTTCCTTATCCACCCTCCCTCCCTCCAACCCACCAGTTATATCCACTCACTTACCCACCCTTGCCACATTCTGTCCATCCATTAACTCGTACTCCACTCACCCACATCCAAATATTCCACCCATTCACTCACCCACATCCAAATATTCCACCCATTCACTCACCCACATCCAAATATTCCACCCATTCACTCACCCACATCCAAATATTCCACCCATTCACTCACCCACCCACCCCATTTTCGCACCTTCTGTCCACTTCCCCAAATTTCCATCCATTCCCTGTTCACCCAGTATCCTATAATTCACCCTCGTTTCCATGCACTCACCATCCACCACACCCGCCAACTCAACCCTCTCCACTCTTTCACCCTCACTCCACCTAACCAAGGCTTTTTTTTGCTCTGTCCACCCAATGACTTATACTCTACCTGCTCATTCACACTCCCTCTCACCAATCCGCATCTACCAGATTCCTCACTCACTCACCATCCTACCCACCCCTTCACCTTTCATCCACCTTCAAAATATCTGTCCACTCTGTTTTCACTCACTCTTCCACCCTACACCCCCCCCCACACATCTGCAGACTCCAACCACCCTCTTCCTACATCTCTTTCTGCAAAGTTATAGAAAAATGTCATAACAAATCCTGACAGGAAATCTCAAGGCCTGGGCTTAGATGGGCACAGATCCTCTATAGTCAACTTATTTTCAATCACTGGAACTGGATCACCCAACTCCCACTTAGCTGTAGTTGCATAAAATTCAATGAGCCATAGTTGTGAGGTACAAATGAGTCTCCTTGATTACAACCACACTTAGCAATCAACTTAGCTGAGAGATGGTTTGGGATCTACATCAGGTTAGAACAAAATCAAAGTCCCTAACTGGTGAGACACAAATCCCGTATACACAAAGGAGTCTGTTGCTTCCATCACTGGGCTAGATAGAACAAGGATGGAATCATGGGTGTGAGTTACTGTCCCTGTAAGTCACCATTTTTATATTCACTTGCTATTTAATTCACTGAAAACAGCAAAAAAAAAGAAAAAACAATGCTCGTTTAGGTTTTACTGCTCCCTGTAAAGCTGCATGCCAGTTTCCCGCACGGTTCCACTTACATGAAAACAGCTGTTGTAAATTGGAACATATCCTTGTCTTATAAAGAGGAAAGCCTATGTAAAATAGCCCAAATGAATCAATGGATACTAGCATGAGGAGCCAGCACAAAGGTGGATTTATGATCAGCATCCTGCAGCAAGTCAGGAGTGTCATGCCGTATGGTTATGAGACTTGGACACTAATGGAGTAGGATATTTGTAGGCTCAAACATTTGGAGATGAGAATGATCAGATGGATGTGTAGTGTGTCCTTGAATGACAGGCCTGGGGTTAGGATTGCAAATGACGAGTTGAGAGGAAGGATTGGACTTGAGTTGGTTTGAGCATATGGAATGGATGGAAGATGACAATTGCATGTCAGGGGTAAGAAGTGTGACATTGAGAGTAGACCTGTGACATGCTGATTGAAGAGACTTGGGACTAGGCCACAGAGAGTGACCTAGGGGATAAGGGACTGAATAAGGAGACTGAAAGAGATTGAGCAGCTTGGAGAGCTGCCATTAGATGACCAAGGCCTAGAAATGCAAGAGCCTTTATAAAACCAAGTGACAAAGCGAAGTGATTTATGATTGGGAAGTAAATGCGATTAGCCAGAGATATCACACTGAGTACAGCCTCACACACCAAGCACGGGAGGCAGGGTTAGGTGCTGAAGCAACTCGGTGCTCTGTTTACGCTGATGCTGATTCGTACAGTGGCTCTGTTCATCGGTAAATGGAGTACAATGAACCCTTTTTATAGGACTTCTTCTTAAACTAAATCCACAGAAAACTACCAAAAGGATGCTTTGTAGAGTTCCATTACTACCCATAAAAGCAGTTTCTCCCAGCAAACAGCACCAGTTGCATGGAGAAAGTCTTGCTATTTTGTTAGACATCCATTACTCGTAACGAAGACTGTTTACGCTGAGTTAACAGCAGTTACCGAGTGTGGGAACGACTACATGTTAGGTACAGTATCAATCCAATAATGAAACTCAGCCTGCAGCAAATTTATTTATTTAATGGTAAATATTGTATACACAAAAACTCACAGCAAATCAGTATAACTGAGGATATGGAGTTTGATGTATACTGCATCATCATTACCATTATAATCATAACCTCTTTTTATCACCCCTGGCTTCGGGGGAGGTAGGTTCAAGAGCAAGAGCCTGATAAAGGGACAGTTAATCAACATCCCCAATTAAATGGGTAATACATTACTCTCATTCACTAACCACACAAGTCACTTTACCCTAAACTCTACCTCAGAGGTGTAATCAACCAGACTTCTGCACTTCACTGCATCATCATCATCATCATCATCATCCAATCCTACGTTGCCCCATGAGGAGCGTAGGAGCCCGGGGCTAGGCAGTTGGTCCTGACATTTAAGATGAGAGTGACCAACCTCACTCATCCCTGAGTGGCATTACGTGAGCAATAATCCCCAACCACCCCTTGGATATAAACCTTCACTGGCTCAGTCCGATTGGAGCACAATAATTACCCACTAAACCACCAGGCACCAAAATTTGTTTATATGATTACCACCCAGCGTAGTAAATAGTTTCCTGGTGTACAGGAAACCATTTGGCTTGTCACTCAGTGTAGAGTCACCCTCAGGCAGAAGGAAGAGGAAAGAATCAAGGAATGAATGACAGAAGAGGGAGTGTAAAGTCACCCGTAGGCAGAAGGATGAGGAAAGAATGAAGAAAAGAAAGATAGAAGATGGAAGGAAAGACAGATGGAGGAGAGGACAGGGCAGACACCCGACAGCAGCACTACATTGAGTGAGAAGATCTAAGAAATTACCAATGTCATACAGGTACTGGTATATAGTAAAATAAAGCACCAACAACACCGGAACATACAGTATATAAGTATGTTACTGCCTAAGCTATACAGTATAAATAATATATAAATGTGTGAAAAAATAAGAATTACTTTGCATATTACTCAAAAACAAGGATAACAGTAAAAAACTATCATGTAGTTCATCTACAAATAAACACAATATGATATTACAGATCAAGAAACCTTATTGATATCTGTGTATATGCAAGAATTTACTGTAATAAAACACTACATAAAAATGGCTCACAAGAGAAAAAAGTAACAATTGTTTTTTTACATGCTGAGGAACAGTGCAAAGAAATATCTGAACAGACTTAGGGATGAAGATTGTTTAGTTATTTGAGCCATCCACTGATAAATGAATGAGTACTGGTGTAGTAATATTGTAACCCCTTCAGTCCGATAACATATTTTATAATTTCTCATTAAGATACAGTACTACAAAATTGTTTTATTCTGCTTAGGGGTTAATGAAGGCCGAATCTAACTCCTCCAGTTCAGAAAGTCCACCCTGTTCTTAATAAAACTGTGGAAAGGGCAAAAACAAAATAAATTATGTCACCCAACTTGAGGGGCTAATGAAATTACAAGTCATACTGCAATAAGAAGCAAAACAAATGTGCATCTGCATTAAGTACATAGAGGTTAACATTACATAGCAATTATATTTTTCAAAACAACTAATTATTAACCAGATGCATCTGGCAATGAATTAAAAAGCACAGAATTATCTTATATAATTATTTAAAATATGCACCAGACAATAAATTCAAAGTGTAACAGAAATCAAGACCTCACCATAGCCACATACAAACATAAGTATGTCCAATAGCACTCTTCCAATTCAGGTTTGCTACAAGATGGAAGACACAATGGCTTGGCCCATAATATTGTTAATTAAGGACAATCCTTAACACCTCTTTCTTCCAGTTCACTTCTTCATGTGGCTCGTTAATATTCTCGTATGATATTTAGGCTATGCAAATTGTGTCAGAAAGAGATACTGACTAGAAAAGTGTACGTGAGAGAGGTGGAGGGGAAGACCAAGGATGAGATGGAAGGATGGAGTGAAGAGATATATGAGGGGGGGGGGGTGAGGGTGAGACAGAGGGAGGGCAGGTATGACCAGAGGACAGGGCTGAAGGCTATTTGATTGCAGCCACCCCTTATGGGAATAAAGCATCTGGCAGTTGATAGACAGACTGTCAGTATTACCAAATATAACAAGCGTACAGGAGACTATAAACATGTAATATGGAAAATAATTTGCTTGGTATGAGGTGTCTGTTAAGCCTACTAAGCACATGAAAATACAACAGTAACTTGCAGTACACACTGTTGTTACTGGTACTGTATCAGAAGTTACAATATCACAACCACATCTAGCCACAGCACAACAAAAATTAATCCAAGTTCTATTACAAGATCCCAATTTCCAGCATACATCTACAGTAAGACCTTGTTGTATGTCAGGGATGTATTCCAAAATAAAACCATAACTTGTTACATAGCTACATTCTGTACTGCAAATTGAGGAAAATTGGCAGATTATCTTGAAAGACAGCACTGGAACTCTAACAGGCAATTTTCTCTTAATTACTGGGAAGGTTATAGCAAAAAAGTGACATACAACAAGGATTTTCAGCAAATAACATCTGTGAAAACCAATAGCATTCAGCTTTCCATCTGGCATCACTCCACATAACTATGTGGTGCATATGTCTACAGAGTCTAGATGTAGATGCCAGTTCTTCTGAATGATCTGCTTTCTAAAACTTTCAATCTCCCCACAGGAAATGTCCCAGTGATATAAGTTGCCCAGGTATTTCAAGTCAGGACAGCTGGATATGAAAGCTTTCACACTTTTCATGGTCAGGAGGAATTTGTATTTGCTCACTCTGTAGCGTCCAAATACCTTCACGGCAGCATGGAAGACTTGAAGCTTCTTGAGTGATGGCAGAACACTTGAGATAATCTTGTCAGTTAAGCAACGGATTAGGCTCCGGTTACTGTCACAGCCTCCTGGTGAGTCTTCCATGATAATGTGGGTTAGGCATTTCGTGCTCTTCAACATGGAGGTAAAGGCATCCATATCAACACGAAATACATGGTACAACTTTATGATCCTGAGGGCTGGGAAGGATATGTTGCCTTTAAAGTTCTTATGTCGCAGTAGCGACCCAGTCATGAAGACGAACACCTCAAGTACGGGTGCACGCTGAGAGAATGCTGCCAGCTTCTTTTGGTCCCACCTGCAGGTGCTCTTGAAATGAGTTAGTTGAGTGGTATGAAAGGCAAATTCAAGGTCTCCATCAGTAAACACTTCAAGGTATTTAAGTCTAGGAAAATTAGAAAGATAGTGAAGTCCTCCTCGTTGTTTGTTTTGTACAACTCTGACACTAGTGACTTTGGGAAGGATGTTCTTCATTTGATAATTATGAATCAGCAGTAGGTTTTCTACTGTTTCCACTGTTGCAACATCTTCAATGTGAGTCAGTGCTAGTGGTTTACCATCATATTCAAGTTCAGAAAACATACCTTCTAAAGCTAGAATGGTGGCTCCATTTATGACCTCTTTGAGACGTGGTAAAAAGAAGAGGAGCCTACTCTCTATCCAGTGCAGTTTCTGCCTCAAGTCAACATGTGGGAAAACTATTTTTTGAAGTTTGGGACAACCAAACGCCTTTCCCCGAAATGATGTTGGGGTTGTCATTTTGTGACCATACAGAGCTGACAGACTCATAATCAGGTCATCCTCAAAGCGCATGCTGTATTTTCTTCTGTCAGTTGTGTCTAAGAATAAGCTAAGCTCTTGCAGAAGAGGGCAGTGTTTCCCAATTTCCCAGACAAGCTCTCCAGTTGCTATGTAATCTATGTTGATGGAAGTGAGGTGCTGAAAAGCTGGGGCTGTTGCAATCATCGCCTCAGCAGCGATGCGTCTGTGCTCAATCCCCATATCCTCCCACATAGATTCAATGGAATATATTTCACCTCTACCTTCATAAATATCCTTAGAAATACTTTTATCAGTTTTCTTCCTCTCATTCCAGGTGCCTAACACTCTTCGTGCTCTGGCAACCCAACAGCTTTCATGCAAATACAGGGTACTAAGATCCAGCTTTGAGACATAGCCAAGAAGGAGACATTTCAAGAATGCCTGCATAACATGGTTCATGTCACTTGTTTTAACTACAGCATCATGAGCCTTAAACTCAAATTCTATGGCAATCATTAGTTTTTCTATGTCATAATCTTCAGGATTTGACATGCCATTCAAAACTTCATCAAAAACTTCCTGCCTGTATTTAATGGGGAGTCGTGGGCTGATGTACCTTCTTATCTGGTGTATTGGGGAGAGATAGTCCTTTTCACACAAGTCCCTCATGATCTTACTGGAAAATTCATTCTGATGCAAGTCTTCAGGTACACCTCCAATGCCTTTCTTCCCCAGGATATAAAAGGCCCTCGCCAGTGACTCTGCCAGTACTGGGATTGCCAGTGAGTGGAGTTTGGGGCAGGGTCGGAGGTGGGGTGTGTGGACAGGAGGCATCACGGCTTGTGCAAGCTTGAATGGTCAGCACTGTCCTGGAAGAAAATGAGAAAGGTTACTAAAGCCTAAAATGATCTGCCCTAACTTGGGTACAAAAATGATTCTGCCTATGGGTGACTTTAGACTTCCTCTTCTGTCTTTTTTTCCTTCAGTCTTTCCTCTTCTGTGACTCTACACTTAGTGACATGCCAAATGGTTTCCCGTACACCAGGAAACCATTTACTACACTGGATGGTAACCATAAAACCAAATTTTGGCACCTGGTGGTTTAGTGGATAATTACGGCAATCCATTCGGATTGAGCCAGTGAAGGTTTATATCCAAGGGGCTCCTATGCTCCTCATGGGGCAATGTAGGATTGGATGATGATGATAACTGGTCTGCACAATACTGGAACAAAAATCAAATGGGTAGCTAAAAATTAGAAGGGTGTGCACTATGCTGGAACAAAAATGATGAGCTGCTACGAAAACTCGCATGCAGAAAGACTACAGCAACAGACTTGAATAAAATGGCAGTCCTATTTTGTCCGGGCTGTTTCGGCCATCAGTCATTTAGGCTGTAATGTCCAAAGTAGCAAATGACCAAATCTCCTACCAGCCTAAACAACATACAGCCTAAAGATGACATAGCTGAAGTTAGGTTAGGTTAGGTTAGGGTAGGTTGGTACAGTTATATAATTTTACCACCCTTCAGCCTGGAGGTTCCTTGGGCCCAAACATCTTAAGGACTAAATGTCTTATGGCCTAAACTCCAAACAACCTAAAGTTCTAATGGCATAACAGGATCACAGCCAAAAATAATACAGCTTAATAATCCCACCTCGTCCTATTTTGTTAAATGTGTGCTGTACTATACCGGAATTTTTCAACCTATAACCTGTACTGCAAATGGAGGAAAGTGACAGTTTATGAGTAGCAGAAAGAAATTTAACTAGCAACTTTCTATAGCCAATTAACTGTGGACTAAAACAATAAATAAATTTTAAAAAATACATAAAGGCAAGTTATAACAAGGCCTAACTGTACTGTATCATATCGTATCATTTATAAAGGCCCCAAGATACTTGAATGTGTCGGTCTTTTCACCCAATGGTGGCTCTCCAAGCTGCTTGACCTTTGTAATTTCAGTATTAAAGAGACTTCCATTTCACAGGTTATCATCATCGTCAGCATGCCATCCAGCATGTGCCAATACTGCCACCCTTCTTTGGCTACTTTGCAACATGCCATCTACTCATCCCATTAATTTAAGGCTAAAAAAATTTATGTGGCTTGTTAAAACACACTGTTTCAGACTCTTGGAGCTAAAGCTGATAATTTCATCTTCAAAGTAATTCTACACGGTGCTACATCACTGCAATGAAGTGGGTAATGCATTCCCAGTACAACTGTGCATCAGTTCGTTTGTTTGTTCGTTTTTGAAGGCTCCATCATGCTTGCAAGTGTCGGCCTTGGTCACCTAATGATGGTTCGATCTCTGGTAGCTTACCTATTCAGTCCCTTATCCCTGAGGTCACACTCAATGACCTCATCCCAGGTCTTTTCCGGTCTACCTCTTGCAGCCCTACCCCTAACATTAACACTTCTCACTTTCTGCACGCAATTTATCAACCCCCACCCTCTCCACATGCCCAAAGCATCTCAATCTTCTTCTCCTCATCACAACACCAATACACTCCAGTCCCATCCTACCCCTCAGCTCTTCCATCGTAAACCTAGCCCCCCCTGGCCTCACACTCAGGGACGCACTGCACATCCACCTAATCATTGTCATTTCCGTACATCTGAGCCCATGAATATCTTCTAACATTACTGCCCCACACCTAATCATTGTCATTTCTGTACAACTAAGCCCACGAATATCTTCTAGCTCCAGTCCTACCTCCAACACATAACATTTCTCCCAAATAACAAAACTCTTCCACACATTCAAGAGAATCACAAGCAAGTTCAATCCTTTCACATCTGAAAAATCTCCCAGACACACCGCACACATGCAGTCAGCATTACCTCACAATCTACCTTACTACTACATTTCTCATGTACCCTTTTATCACAGACACTGCACAAGATGGAATTACAGGCATACCCTGGTTTAACAATCTAATTGGTTAGGTAAAACCCCATCGTTAGGCGGGGTATCATATATCGGGGTACTCTTAACATGTATTTCAATGTGGACCATTTACCAGCCTTTGGTTTCCCCCCAAACCACATCCAAAACCCACCCAGATGAGCCCAAAAACAGGTTTAAAGGCAATCTAAATGGCCTAACAGCTGTCAAGGAAGCTAACCTAGGCCTAACACCTGTAAATAACTCACTAAAACTAACAAATCAAATCTGAATATCGTCATATAAGTCTGGAAAAAATCAAGCTTAGTAAACTGTACCCCAAAAGGACAATGTTCACCCCATCTATGGCTAAACCACATTATTCGAAGCCTAAAAACAGTTTATAAATCAACCTAAACACACAGTTTTAATAAATATCACAAAATCAGTACCAGTAAGAAAAATAAAAACCCATCATTAAACCAGGGTTTGGCCAACGTTAGGCAGGGTACGGTGCAATTCCTACCCCCGTCGATAAGCTGGGGTATCGCATCTAGGTGAATCATATATCGCGGTATTACTGTACTGTACTTCCCACGTCCTTGTGGCATATCACACGTAGCCACTCTCCCTCTTCTTTGACAGTACTGCCACCAGCCACAGATACCATCACTTTTGTTTTATCTGCATTTACTCTGAAGCCCTGGTGCCCCAAATCATCCCTCCCTTCCTAAATCTTTCCTCCACTTCCCTTTCATTCTCTGCAATCAACTGCAATCATCAGCATACATCATCACCCACGGAAGTCCATTTCTGAAGTCATGTGAGAGGGCTTCAAGTACCATGCTAAAAAAAGAAAAAAAAAGTTCAAAACTGACCCCTGGTGCACACCAGCATCCTCAGAAAACTCATCATTCAAATCTCCATTCACCCTTACTTAGGTGTGAGCACCTACATACATGGCCATAACCATCCTGACCAGCCACTCCTCAATCCCAAGCTTTCTCATTGCCCACTTCACCACCACTATAGGGACTCAGTCAAAGGCCTTCTCCAAATCAACAAAAACAAAGTACAGTTCCCTTTTCTTTCCTATATATTTTTCCTGAAGCTGTTGCACAATGAATATGGCATTAGTGGTCCCTCTGCCTGGCATGAACCTACACTGCATCTCGTCAATATTCACTCTTTCAAATCATGCCTTCTAGAACTCTCTCCACTACTTTCATTATCTTGAATAAAAGTTTTATGCTTCTATAATTTCCTCCTTCCAGGGCATCACCCTTCCCCATGTATACATTTACAAGTACACTCTTCGGCCAGTCACCTGGGACAACATGCTCATATACCGGTATAATCGTATTTATCAAGTCACTCTTACAAATAACCAAAACAGCAAAACCTCCTCTTATGCGATGTTCATTAACGTGCCACAGCGTTAGGCTATGAGGTTGTATTTTAGCTGGCATGGGACACTTCACAGCATCTTTTTCTTACCAACTTGGTACTGTATGCATATTGCACCTTAATTTTCTGCTGTATGTTGTCCATATATCTGTGGAGCAGCTACTGACCTAATTTGCCTCAGTAACCTACATGATTAGAAAATATATATATTGGTGATAGGCAAAATAAATAACTAAGTTAATGATGAAAGCAACATACTTTGGTCCAAAAATCAGTTGTTTCTAATGAATATAAGACCCTATATGAAAAACAGTATGATGGAACCTCACCCTTATCATAAATGTTTCAGCAGTTGAGGAGCTACCTTAGATTTTAGGCACAAATATACCAGAAAAGTTCTCATGGTGGCACTGCTGAAATAGGTAACCAGCTACCCTCAAACCTATGTGGGCTACCATAGTGCTAATAATGACATACGTTAATCATTATTATATGTATACCTGTCATAACATAAGACATTCAACAGTGAGTCAATAAACAGTGGACCTTTTTCCAAATATTATTTTGGCATTTCTCAGTACTCCGTCATAAACGCTTCCGAGCTTAGTTACCGTATTCATTGGGTGTCTACCAGCTGAATATGCAATAAAACACGGTATCTCAGGTGCAGCTTCTAGGGTTAATAAGTGACAGCTGACTTTCAATCCAAAAACAGCTTAAATATGTGAAGTTACAATACTCCTCCCGCCACTACGTTTCGTTTGTTGTTTATGTGTTATGGCCTGTCTGGAACCTCGGCCTTAGGTTCGTATAACCTTCGTAAACAGTTTACCCTGAACAATTGTATTGTATTTGCTATAGAAATGCTTTCTGGTGTTGGTCATTTATGATTAATTATAAAACCATTAAGCTTTGCACCTAAATATAAAAACTTCATTTCCAAGATTGACCAAATGCACGGCCGAGACCACCTTATGTTATTTCTTTATATCTTACGAGATCAGAAAATGGATGAAGGAAATAAAGATCAGTAGCATATTTGGGCAACAGCTACAGAAACTTTGCATCCAAATCTAAAGAAGAGCGATGGTATAATGTTGGCTATGCAGGGAGATAACCCCACTGATGATTAAACGGTTAACTATTTGATACTGGAGTGTGAATGGTACACAGAACGGTAGAGGAAGATATTATGTCTGCATGAGAAGGAATGAAAAGAAAAAGATAACTGAAGATAGAGTTGTGAGGTACGCCTTCGGATTAGAGATCAGTTTGGAGCGAGTACCAATGAAGGCAAAGTTTTTGGTAACGGTGTGAAGGTGTCAGCAGAGCTTGGAATGAGAGAGAGAGGGGGGGGGGTAAAAATTGTAGTTTATGAGGATACAATGGCCAAGGGGGAGCTCCAGGTGGCCAAACAACAGAGAGAAACCAAGATAACCAAGACAATTCCCTCCAAACTACTTTGTCCTCTTATACAGTACCACTACCCAGTTTTAACTCCCCTACATTTGTCAGCAGTAACATTTTCACACGGCATCTTCTTCAACACTAAAATATCCTGCCTTTTAAGCTACCAACTATTTTTCACCACTGCTCATCATTTAAGGGTAAATTCTTTCAATTTCAACCAAATCCAGATGACCTCGGAGTGACCAAAAAATAATGTAAACATTTAAGAATCCACTAACATTCTGGTGCTGCTGGTTCATCTGGTCGCTGTGGCTGCCATGCTGCTCTCCTTACACATATTCTCTCAGTTTGCAGCCCCCTGGGTTTACGTCTAGATGACCCTGGAACAACATACAACAGCAGCAGCAACACGTCCACTACACACATCAAATTAGGACACACTGATATATGATCATGAATTGATGGATGTGATGGCCCAGTGTGTATGTACCTGATCAATCCTTCCTCACGCTTTTCCTGTCAAATACTGCTCCAGTCTAACAACCACTACATTCATCATCTCTTTGTCAACCAACAGCCCCGTCTTCTCACTCTCATCTAATCCACACCTAGTACGATTACTTGCGACCAATGCATCTCAGTTCCATTTCCAGTCCTCTTCCATTCTCTAACTCCATCACTGCTCTGACTTAATTCAGCCAACCTTTGCTCACTTCAATCTCTCTCTCAACCATTCTTTGCACAGTTCTCTTCCAACCATAACTTTGTCACTCTTAACCAGTCCTTTCTTCTTTCTCACCCCCCCCCCCCACCCCACCCGATAAATTCTTTCTGCATCCATTCATCGTACAAAAACAATGCATGCCATCTTTCTCTCCATCCAGATCCATCCTTTGCCAGTGTTCTAACTATATCTTCCAGTCTCTCCTGAACAAACTTTCCCTTTCTTCAGCAATCTTACCCAGTTTTGTCTGCCATTCATACCATCACATCTCTCTCCTGCAAATTTGTCTTTCATTACTAACCTACCAAGTGGACTCGACTTAAGGGTAAGCCCAAAATAGGTGGAGGAAATGGTGGGTCCCAACTTTAGAATAAACCCAAAGAAGGGAATAACAACCAGGAGATCAAGTTCAGGGTGGATGACAGCAAGAAAGAGGAGTGAGCAACCCAGGGGGCTTCCACCTCGCAGGTTCCGCGGGGTCAGAGCCGAACCTTTTCCGCTTATCCCTGTTGGTTACGCGGTACTCGGAACGACCCCTTACACTCAAGCGGACAATCGAGAACCCACTCCAATCTGCTGATCCCCAACCCTGGAACTTTCACCCCACAGTAGTAGCACCACCCGAACCTAATCCACCCCTTCCATGGTTTTGCACCCTGATGAGAGGCACTCCTTAGCCATCTTTCAGCTCTCAGTTTATAGTCTAATCAATCTCTTCAACCATTCGTTCTTTTCTGACTAATCATTCTCCAGAGTATCTCCTAACCAATCAAGTCTTTCTGAAATAATAATATCTACTCTCTCCTGCCCAACTCCTTTCCTATCCTCACTCAGGGCAAACCTATCTACCATTCTTTGCATTCAAATTACTTATTAATGTACCTCAAATTAATCATCCTCCAGTCTGTCTCCTAATTAGTCAATATAGTCTTCCTGAAATAACTACCTACAAACTCACTATCCAATTCCTTTTCTAGCCTCACTCAAAACACCTACCTGCCATTCAAATTACTATTATCTCAATTTTTTGGTCAACTAATTCTTACGGAATTCTCTCCTCCATCAGAGCAATCCATCATTCCTCTCTTTCTCCCAATCATAACAGAGTCATTACCTTCTCTTCAATCTATTCTTCTTCTTAAACAATTATTCTTGAGTCATTATCCTCTCTTCCATCTAACCAATCCATCCTTCCTTTAACTTTCTCCCAAACAATCATGTCATAATCCTCTTGTCTACCTAACCAATCCATCCTTCCTGTCACTTTTTTCTAATCATAACGGAGTCATTATCCTCTTCAATCTATACTTCTTAAATCATTCTTGAGCCACTGTCCTCTCTTCCACCTAACCAATCCATCCTTCCTTTCACTTTTTCTCAAATCATCATTTGTCATAATCCTCTTGTCTAACACCATTCCATCCTTCATCTCACACTCTATCATGCAATCATTGCTGTCGCCATCCTCTCTCGTAACTAATGTCTTGTCTCAGGCTTCAACCAATCCATGAAAATTCTTCACTGGTTGCTCAACCTAATCTGTCTTCTAATCCTTACAATTCAGTCACTCAATCCTTCCCCTACTTTCTCTCTCCACACTTCGTCCCCAATCAATTATTTATGTCTAAACTGTTAATTTTTACGAATGCTGTTTGAAATAGAGGAAATATGTATGTGCTTCCTCTCACCTTTTTTGTTAAACAAGGAAGGAATCAAAGGGCCAAAGCCCGCAAGACCGCTCTTTCCAAGAGAGAGAAAAAAATGATAGCCAAAGTCATTATCCGCTGATTTCAAGATGCCTAGACACTGCATTTAAAAGACTGGTGGTCAGAGGCAGTATGAATTCAGACAGAGGAAGACAGTTAAAGTTGACTTGTTGCATGTTGCACGGGGTGTTACGTGCCCAGTAGCAATGGAGAGATGCAAGCGGAGAGTCCACTGGAGAAGCAGTGAGCACTGAAGTAGCGAAAGGCGTTGCAACAGAGTGGCGAAGAAAAATTGAAGATAGCCAGTAAGAGAAGAGTTAATGAGACGAAAAGCCTTAGACTCCACCTAATTAAGAAGAGCTGTATGTGGGAAGCCTCCCCACACGCGTTGTACTCTATACAGGGGCGTACAGTTAGTGCCCCTCCCCGTAAAACTAACTCAAAGACAAACGACCACCCCTTACGGGATCATGGTGTCTGACTGAGTAGATAAAAGTCTACAACTGTGCAGGTGTAACGAAGGACAGGGTTGGCCTAGAATTTACAAGAGATGTAATGTGATCTTTCCAAGATAAACCCAGAGAGAATGAAACCGCAAGTATCTTCATTGATGATGCAGGATCTATCTATCTATCTATTGCCAGACGTCTCAATCCCGTTTGGGGTGGCCACAAACAAATCGCCTCCACGTCGTCCTGTCCCCCGCCATTTCACTGCCCTGCTTCCAACTCACATCCCCGTCTCTCATATACCTCTCCACCCCATCCCTCCATCTCATCCTCGGCCTCCCCCTCCCTCTTCCCCCCTCCACCTCACTCACATACACTCTCTTCGTCAGTCTTTCACCCTCCATCCTATCCACATGGCCAAACCACCTCAGTGTGTTCCTCATAACACTTCCTATCACATCCACACCACAACGCTCCTTTATATCTTCATTCGTCAGCCTGTCTCTCCATGTAACTCCACAGGCTCCTCTTAAATAACTCAGGATCGAGATGGATATTAGAGGAAATGTTTATGTATGCCTGTTATTTTGATAAGTGGAAATATTTATATATGACCTATTTTGGTTAATTAGAGGAAAGT
This sequence comes from Coenobita brevimanus, assembly GCF_032717465.1. Taxonomy (NCBI): domain Eukaryota; kingdom Metazoa; phylum Arthropoda; class Malacostraca; order Decapoda; family Coenobitidae; genus Coenobita; species Coenobita brevimanus. The sequence goes on from NC_136978.1 coordinate 1,217,746, forward strand.
CTAGGCTACGTGTCAATAATCTACAGTAATTTATTTAAACCATCACTACCACGAACTCAACTGCATTTTCCCTGCAGTTCCCAAAGAAAGTGGTATTTTCCGATCTCTTTTGGTGATATGCTCAATTGTTGTGGTATTCCATTATAGTGTGCAACTGGCACACTCCACAAGTGGATTCCACTACCACAAAGTCAACTGATTGTCCCTGCAGTTCCCAATCAAAAAAAGTGGCATTTTCAGATCTGCCTCGTATAGTGGCATGCTCAATTATTGTGGCATTTCACATACTGTGCAACTGGCAAACTCCGCCAGTGGATTCCACACTTTGTCCGAATGCAGTCACAATTGTGATGATTTTAAGCGTAACCTACCACTTTAACAGAAAACGACTGCAAAGACACCTTGAGTTTTTCATCTTTTCCACCAATTTGGTCATTTCAGGATCGCAGATGTGACATCATACAACTGTAGATTCAACATTTTGTTTAAGCATATTGACTAGCGTTGAATGCGGTTTGAGGTACCCGTATCTTCGTTTACGCATACGACCATTATTCACTTTAACTACTTCTTTGTCCTAACCATGTATGCTCCTGCACCATAATACCATGTCTTATGGCACTGAATGAAACGCTTAGTGAAGGACTTCTAGGAAAAACATAGGCACAGAGTATTTTTACTAGAACATGAGCTACACATTTATTCCAGCTTTTCTATTCTAACGTTACAATAAATATCCCAGTAGTGCTAAACATAATATCTATTCTTTACCAGCATCCATCCTACACCGATCACCTCAGCAGCTGTGTACTACTGTCTACTGTCTCGAATCTCCCTGTTTTGGGACGGAGTACCCATTTTTATGCACAGTTTAAGATAAAGCATTAAATCACTGATGATTCTAAGCGTACTGTCTGTGCTTCTAATACAGTAATCTGTTTTCTAATACTTGTTGCTGTAAACCCTGAATGTCTATATATAATTAAGAATAATGGATTAAGGTCAGTATCACTGTGTCGACGTAAAAAAAAAAATAAAAGTGGAATCGAACACAACCCACTGAACGGAGGGGCAGATCCGAAGCAGGAACCAGTGAACCATATTATTTTAGTTTCTTTTGCATCGTAGGCTCTTTCCCCTCTTCCAACCAGATGCTCTTGTAGACAAAAATATAGTCTTCGTTTATGATTCTTCTATAGTCTGAAATTGGAAGGAAAGAGGGAGGGAGTTGGAGGAAAGTAGGGGAGGAGGAAGAAGGGATGTGACGAAAGGGAGGTGGTGGAAACAAGCAAGTTGGTGAAGGGGAGTGGGGGTTCGAAGTAGGGGAGGGGAAGGAAAGAATTCGGGGGAGGTGGAATTCGCCGGCTCCTCGTCACTTTGGCTTGAGCTCTTTGCTGGTGAAGGTTCTCTGCGCGTTTGGTGATGTATTTTTGACCGGTGAAGGTTCTCTACTGTTTTGGTGATGTATTGTTCCTTTTTCTTCCAATTAAGTGCTTTTAGGAAGGCGGTATTGATTATCGTTTGTATTGTAAACACACCAGAATAGTTTTAAAGCTACTCAGATAATTGTAATCGAAATAGCTGACAGCAGAAGGGCAACAGTGCTGTGCGTGGTATGTGGAGAGGGATGTGTGTATGTGGAGAGGGATGTGTGTATGTGGAGAGGGATGTGTGTATGTGGAGAGGGATGTGTGTTTGTGGAGGGGGATGTGTGTTTGTGGAGGGGGATGTGTGTTTGTGGAGGGGGATGTGTGTTTGTGGAGGGGGGGGGTGTTTGTGGAGGGGGATTGTGTGTGTGTTTGTGTGTGTGTGTGTGTGTGTGTGTGGAGTGGGGTGTGGTGTGTGTGTGTGGAGAGGGGTGAGGTGTGTGTGTGTGGAGAGGGGTGAGGTGTGTGTGTGTGGAGAGGGGTGAGGTGTGTGTGTGTGTGTGTGTGTGTGTGTGTGTGTGTGTGGAGAGGGGTGAGGTGTGTGTGTGTGGAGAGGGGTGAGGTGTGTGTGTGTGGAGAGGGGTGAGGTGTGTGTGTGTGGAGAGGGGTGAGGTGTGTGTGTGTGTGTGTGTGTGTGTGTGTGTGTGTGTGTGTGTGTGTGTGTGGAGAGGGGTGAGGTGTGTGTGGAGAGGGGTGCGTGTGCGTGCGTGTACGTGTGTGTGGAGTTTGGGGTGTGGTTTGTTTGGAAATTCTTGATATTTTTATGGATATTTTAGTTTTTTTTTTTTGTGTGTGTGGTAGGTCCGTTCAGATGAGTACAGTACCGTATTGCATTTAACTTGAAAACTTCCTTTAGCATTTTCACCTGCTAGTCATGTGATTATGTAAGGCCTAATTGCCTAAGGACTCTCATTCCTACATTATAAGCAAGGATTAAATGGAGAGATTAGAGGGGAGGGTGTGAGTTGGAAGGAGGGCAGCCAAATTGTAGAGGACAGGGTGTGAGTTGGAGGGAGGGCAGCCAAATGGTAGAGGACAGGGAAGTGTGGGGGCAGTTTGTTTGTCGCCACCCCCTACGGGATTAAGGTGTCTGGCGATAGGTAACTGAATTTAAGCAACCACAAAGTATCGATGTGGGAGTGTTAGTTCAGTCCAATGAAAACAGTGATTATAGTAACCAAGGAGACTCATTCCTTCCTCCGTAACTACAAAGTCAATGAAATTTTGTGTAGTCAATTACGTACTAAAGTTGTGGGAGTGGACCAGTTCTTTCAAGTAAGAATTTTCTAGTGGTAGGATAATTTTTCTCACGGTTAAGAAATTGCAATGAAATGGAGTTAGTTTAAGCCTTAATTTGTTATAGATTTGTCGTCTTGTAGTTTAATATAGCTTAATGCCAGAATATCACTACCTTGTCTATACACCTTTGTCATTGCACTTCTTTGAGTAGCATGATTGTTAATCTCATCATTCATTTCAATACTGTTAAAGTTTAGAAAATACAGTACAATAGACCATGCAGAAAGGTCATGACTGAAACTTTGAGACCTATCTGTTTTATCAAGTGTGGGTGAAAGTTGAGGTAGAACAAGTATGTAGGTGCTGTAATAGAAATTTACGAGTGGTCCTTTTCATCGGGCATGTGAAGAGGATGGAGGACAACAGAGGAGGGTGACAGGTGTGAACTTTGAGGATAGAGTTGAGAGAAATGGGTAGACTGAGATGGTTTGGGAGGAGGGATGGGACTTGAATGTGTGTTGTGATGAGTAGGGGTAGACTGAGATGGTTTTGGAATGTGGAGGTTTAGTGGGTCAGTGTTCACGTAAATGAATTTGGAATGTTAGGACTGCTCCAGGTAGTGTTGTTTGGGTGTCTGGTGGTCTAGTGAGTCAGTGTGCACCAGCTGGTTGAGGTTTGGCTGGTGTTTGGAATGCCATCTGTCTTGTAGGTCTGTTAGAGCTACTGTGCATTGATGCCTGGTGGTCTAGTGGGTTGAGGTACCTTAGCCTTGTGTTTTGGAACGTTAGATCTTACGTTAGGAATGGACCCTGATGGTGTAGTGGGTTTAGGCATTCCAGTATTCCAGTTGGTTAGTGTTTGAAGTGTTAAATGTGTTACTGTTTGTTTAGATGGCTTGGTTCAGTGGGTTTGGGTGCCAGGTGGTTCAGTGGATTGAGGGGCCTGGTGCTTCAGCAACCACAGCTTAGTAAGTCAGTTTGGGGAGTTCTCCAGTTCCATCAGATGAAAATAAACCAACTAATGTTTTTCTTTTTTTATATTTGCAGGAGGTGAGTTGACTTCTAACAAGATATCTGAAAATCACATCAAGACAGGAAGATGAACTTAACTGTACATAGGAAACTGTCTTACGTTCGAAGAAGCTTGGTAATGTGTTAAAATTTCATCTCCCTGTTTGCTTTAACTTGGCCTAGAATTACTATCTTTCGATCTTGAATGTCTAGCTGGGACAGTATATTAAAACTAGATATGCTAATCGCCAAGAAATGCTGTGGAAAGAGTTTAGAGCCGTTGCCTTTTTTTTTTTTTTTTTTTTTTTTTTTTTGACCTGAGTGAAGCAACAAAAGTATTTCTTGGCCAGGTTAAGGTAAAAGAACTATAGTTATAAATAAAGTCCTCGTTTACCTTTAATACATATACAAAGTAATTTACTGTGACAGCAAGCTTATCTTATCAGTAGCATGGTGAAGTGTAGGCTAAAGTTGCCCTTGTCCTGTAATTAAAAATTACCTTTTGGGAGGATAAGGAGGGAGGTAAGGGATGTTTAATAGGACTATGGAGCCACCCAGTTTATCAGTGCTACCCCATGAAGGCAACCCTCTCAAAGTGCCCATAAAGTTTAATCACTAGCATGTTTTCGAACTTGACAGATCCCTGTCCCCTTTTGACTCAACTGATGGCAGTGTAATCAGACTGGAGGGTTGATATGACTGGTAAACAAAATTGATAATATCTAGGGCTGATGACAGTTCTGTCAAAGCAGAGGGGGAGTGGGGCTATGTGCAGTTTGCCACAAGGATGTGGGAAATAACTCCATATTGTGCTGCATTAATAATTAGGTGGGTGCATAAGAGATGTAATGGTATTAGAGGTAGAGTGTGAAAAATGCTGATTTGGTGTGTGCATGATGTCGGGGTGAGCATGTGGGTATGGTCAGGTGTAAAAGAATAAATCTTGCTGGAGAGTCCATTGAGTGTGTGGAGAAGTTTTGTTTTTTGAGGGACACGTGTGCTGGAGGTGGGGCAGCAGCTTAAATCTGTGTCTAGTGTGAAGAGTGGATGGAGGAAGTTCGGGCAGCTGTTCTCTCCCGACACGGGGAGGGCTCTCGTTCTGTGCTAAGGGGACTTTGTATGCAGCATGTTGGGAGTGAAATGCTGTTTGGTAGTGAGACCTGATTAGTAAAGTTAAAGGATATTCATAGGATCTAAAATACAGGAATGATAATGATTAGATGGATATGTAGTGCAATTTTGAATGATAGGCCAGGGGAAGTGGCTGGGATTGTGATTAGAGAGTTGAGATGAAGGATGGGACTTGAATATATTAGTGTTGTGATAAGAAGAGATAGAATCAGATGGTTTGGGCATGTGGAAAGATTGGCAGATGACAGGTGGGTGTGGAGGGTGAGAGGTTTGGATGTTGAGGGTAAAGTTGTGAGAGACAGACCAGAAAAAATCTGGGATGAAGTGTGAGTGAGACCTCAATGATAAAAGACTGAACAGGGAGGCTGCTAGAGATTGAGTTGCATACACGCACTTTCGAGCCTTTATAAATGATACGCAAGTAAATGAGGTAACCAAGGAGGCAAAATCGTACCTCATAACTAAGGATCATTGAATAATGCGCTCCCCCTTTTTTTGCCCAGTTCTGTTAGTTAAAAAGTGTACCTATAAAGTTTATTAAGCAGGGTACAAAATTTTCATTACCAGTTGTATGAGAGGAATACTGTAAATATTTGTCATACCTGTAACTTTAAACGAGGACATTATGCACTGTGTGTATTTGTGGATATGGGAGAATCTCGTGGCCGTTCAGTCAGACCCTTTGATATTTCAGCAGTTCACTCATGTAGGTTTTATTATATTGTGGCCCTCATGCTCCCACATCCATTACCCTAGATATATTTATATATACTATGAAATATTTTCTGTATTGCAATAAATGATTTTGTCGTACATAAATGTTTTTTAATAGTGCTTTATCTAGTGGTGCAAACTATTTGTCGCCTTTCAAGACTTATATAATATGAAAAAAGCTTGATTTTGACAAGTTTTAGAAATTCTGATATTTTGGGGGTTAGAATTAATCATGTTTTTTAAAAAGTTACGTCTGTTTTGCCGATGAGTGAAGCATTTTTGAAAGTCTAATGAAAATACTAAACACGTAACTTGAGAGCTGCAGCTAAAAAGAAATCCATGTTCCCGCAGACAAAGAATTATTTTAAACCTCTTGACATACTGGGTAATTATTTTAAACTTCTCAACATATTGCCTAGTGGCACAGTGATGCAGCATGCCAGTTTTTATTCCTTCCGACTAAACTGTTGCATCTTTGTCATTGCTATTGCTATGTCAGTGGTCATTGCTCCTCTGAACTGTCTGCTTGCATCCCTCCATCACTCGGGCAGGTGCAAAGCACCTGTCTAACAGCAAACTCTCGTCCCTTTTCCGTCCAACTCTCTAATGCAAGACTTTTAACCGTTACCCCCAGTCCTTCATGTAGTCAACAGGTCAACTCTGAAACTGCCTTCCGTTTTTTTTTTTTTTTTTTAACTGTCTATGCATCTAAAAATTAACGGACTTTGTAATTGGCTCATAGCTTTTAATTTTTTGTTAGAGGGAACAGTGCTTCAGGCTTTCTAGCTTTGTTCCTTCTGCCTTTCATTAAGAATATTTTTAAAATTTAAATTTTTCTTGGAACAATGTTGCCCCCCCCCCCAAAAAAAAAAAAAATAGCTGCTGTAGTGTTCATTTGTCATGTTGGGTTTAATAATAATAATAATAATAATAATAATAATAATAATACAGTTGCATGGGTATGAAATGGATGGGTAGGCCAGGAACAGCATATTGATTTTATATATACTTTATATTGTCAGTTGCCTACCTGCACCAGATCATGAGTGATAAATTTAAACTTCAGCTCTTTTCAGTTTATTATATGATCAGGTAATTAGTAAGGAGTTTAGACTCTACAAGGCTGTTCATAAGTGACCAACCCAGTTTCTTTTTGCCCAAGGTTTATTAAGGGAACAAAGTCTCAAAGGCGAGAAATGTTACTTCTTTTAAAATGTATCTTGTGGCCTTATTATCCCTGGGGTGAAGGTGTTTTTTGGAAAGATCGGTTATTGTGTTTTGCCGGCATTCCACATCTTAGTCTAGTCAGAAATAGGTCATTCTGTTCTTTTGCCCCCAAAATTAGAATTAGGAGACCGAGGATCTGATGAAGGGATGGAGTGGAGAGGTACATGAGTGATAGAAGTTGGGGGGGGATGGAGAGCGAGAGATGAACTAGGAGAGTGTATGTGAGTAAGGTGGAGACAAAGGATTAGATGGAGGGATGGAGCGGAGAGGGCTATGAGGGACAGGGGTGTAATTTGGTGGGGATGGAGATTGTATGAGAGTGAGGTGGAGGGATGGAGTGGAGAGGTACATGAGTGATAGAAGTTGGGGGGGGATGGAGGGCGAGTATGAACTAGGAGAGTGTACGTGAGTAAGGTGGAGACTGAGGATGAGATGGAGGGATGGAGTAGAGAGGTCTATGAGGGAGAGAGGTGTAATTTGGTGGGGATGGAGATTGTATGCGAGTAAGGTGGAGGGATGAAGTAAGGATGTATATGAAAGAGGGGGGAGGGTGTAAGTTGGGAGGGCAGTGAAATGGCAGGGTATAGGGCGAAATGGAGGCTTGTGGCCCCCCATATGGGATTAAGGTGCCTGGCTGTAGGTAGCTTGTGCACAGCTTGGCATTTGTTACAGTAATATGGCCATGAGTTATATTTTTTGGGAGATATTTGTTTGCTGAAATTATATTCTGAAATTTAACTTGGCCTAAAACTTGAATCTTTCCGGCCTGAATAATGAGTTGCAACGGTTGATATAATATGAAAATGATTGAGCCATAGTTTTCCCTTTCTGTGGCTCAAGTTGTGACACAGCTGGAAAAGAATGAAAAATTGGGCTAAGTTAGCGAAGAGTATAAAATTGTCAGTTCAGTCGAATGTTGATGGATATTTAATACGCATCAGTCAGTGTATGTTAGTATCTTTTAACCCTTCAGCACCATGTCTTTTCTGTTAATTATGTCGTAGATAATTTTTGCTGCTGCCACACTATTGTCTTCACATTACAATTTCTAGTACCATCCCTACCTTGTCCTGCCCCTCCGCAGTCTCTTCCTCTCAAGGTGAATAAAGTCGTGTGGTGTCAGCAGGAATGAAACGTCCTCGTATAGAAGGGTTGATTTGGTCCTTTGATATGTCATGACTAGTGTGCGATTTTTGTGTTTGCGATAATATTTTGTATTGATCTTTAACATGCATTAATGCAAACACACGCTGCATGGTTGCACAAGAGTGTTTAGCAATGCATGTTAAGTAGCCCTTTTGATCACTTTGTTGTATGCCAAGTGTTCTTGTATAGCTCTGCCTGGCATTAGCTGGGCAGAGCAATACAAGACATGGCATCTACACAGTGATTTGAAGGGCACGCTCTTGGAGGCATCTTGGGGTAGGGCACCGAACCTATCTCGATAAATCGGCCACGAAAATACGGACTGGCAACTCTTCAGGCTACCAGTCCGTATTTATTAGGCCGATTTATCGAGATAGTTTTTTTTTTCCAACCTCTTCACTCTTGTGTATATTTAGTGGAAATAAAAGAATGTTTTATTACAATGTCTTTATTATATACCTTTTTGTTACATATATATATTAAAATGTGGACTTTGAAAAAATAAATATCAGAGAATAATACCAAGACATATATGAATAGTACGAAGGAGACATCACTTCGTACCATTCATGTATGTCTTGGTATTATATGAATAGTACGAAGGAGACATCACTTCGTACCATTCATGTATGTCTTGGTATTATTCACTTAGACATTTTTTTCAAAGTCCACATTTTGTACACATGTCATGGAGACGTCACACTTAACTATATAGACAGAAGCCAACTGATGATAAACAGGACTTATGAACATGCAAGAGCTGAGTATGAACATTATATCCACAAAAGATACAAGAAATGAAATATATAAAAAGAAACGTATTACATATGAAGCAATGCAAGGAAAGGAAGAAGCGTGCAGCAGTTGAGAGCGGGGCAAAATAGCAGGACAGGATACAAGTCATGAACAGCATAACACATGTAGAGAAGGCAGGACAGAACATAGCAGAGATGGTAGGACAGGACACAGCAAAGCAAGAACAGCAGAACATAGAGATGGAAGGACATGACACAAGGCAAGAACAGCAGAACATGACAGATGGTAGGGCAAGAACTGCAGAACATGTAGAGGGAGCAGGACAGGACACAGAAAGGCAAGAACAGCAGAACATGTTGAGATGGCAGTACGACGTACTAGCAGGGATGGCAGGGCAGGACATAGGCCAAGAATAACAGGGATGGCAGAGCACAATAAGGGTGTAGCAAGGGTGCAGGGGAAGTACGAGATGGCATGGCATGACAGGACAGGGATGGCAGGAAAAGCAGGGCACTGCAAGGGTGCAGGGGAGGGGAAGACAGTGCAAGGGTGCAGGGGAGGGGAAGACAATGCAAGGGTGCAGAGCAGGTAAGACATGGCATGACAGGACAGGGTTGGTAGAGCAAGGGTGGCAGGACAGGACAGAAATGGCAGTAATAGTTGGGCAGGTGGGACGTTGCAGGGTACATCAAGGGTGCAAGGTAGGGTATGGTTCGACATGGCAAGGATGTAGGGGAGGGCACGGCAGGACCCAGCAAGTGTGCAGGGGAGGGGAGGACGGTGCAGGGGAGGGCAAAGATTGCATGGAATGACAGGACAGGACAGGGTTGGCAGGAGAGGACAGGGATGGAAGGACAGGACAGGGATGGAAGGACAGGACAGGGATGGCAGGGCAGGACAGGACAGGGATGGCAGGACAGGACAGGGATGGCAGGACAGGACAGGGATGGCAGGACAGGGCAGGAATGGCAGGACAGGGCAGGAATGGCAGGACAGGGCAGGAATGGCAGGACAGGGCAGGGATGGCAGGACATGATAGGGATGGCAGAATAGCGCAGGGGGAACATGGCAGGGCAGGGCATAGCATGGGTCCAAGGTAGGGTATGGCTGTATTGCAAGGGTGCAGGGGAGGGCATGGCTGTGTATTGCAAGGGTGCAGGGGAGGGGAGGGCATGCCTGTGTATTGCAAGGGTGCAGGGGAGGGCATGGCTGTGTATTGCAAGGGTGCAGGGGAGGGGAGGGCATGGCTGTGTATTGCAAGGGTGCAGGGGAGGGGAGGGCATGCCTGTGTATTGCCAGGGTGCAGGGGAGGGCATGCCTGTGTATTGCCAGGGTGCAGGGGAGGGCATGGCTGTATTGCAAGGGTGCAGGGAGGTCACGGCTGTGTACTACAAGGGTGCAGGGGAGGTCATGGATGTGTATTGCAAGGGTGCAAGGAAGGGTATGGCTGTGCATTGAAAGGGTGCAGGAGAGGGTATGGTTGTGTATTGCAAGGGTGCAGGGGAGGACATGGCTTTGCATTGAAAGGGTGCAGGGGAGGACATGGCTTTGCATTGAAAGGGTGCAGGGAAGGGCATGGCTGTACATTGAAAGGGTGCAGGGGAGGGCATGTCAATGATGGCAAGGTAGCAGTCCAGGGGGTAAGAGATGGCAAAGCAGGGTAGGGAAAAGGTGCAGGGCAAGGCAGGGCAAGGAAGCACAGCAGGGCAGGGGTGCAAGGGAAGAATGAAACAAAGGGCAGGGCAGAGTAGAGGCAAAGGAGCAAGGTAGTGTAGGGCAGATGGCAAGGCAGTGTAGGGCAGATGGCAGGGCAGGGCAGTGCAAAAACTGGGAAGGAAAGGGAAGGGAAAGGGGCAGACCAGGAAAGATTGCAGAGCAGGTTGGTGGTAGGGTGGGTTCCAGGGTGGTGGTGGTGGTTGGGTGGGTTGCAGGGTGGTGGTGGTGGTTGGGTGGGTTGCAGGGTGGTGGTGGTGGTTGGGTGGGTTGCAGGGTGGTGGTGGTGGTAGGGTGGGTTGCAGGTTGGTGGTGGTAGGGTGGGCTGCAGGGTGGTGGTGGTGGTTAGGTGGGTTGCAGGGTGGTGGTGGTGGTGGTAAGGTGGGTTGCAGGGTAGTGGTGGTGGTAGGGTGGGTTGCAGGGTAGTGGTGGTGGTAGGGTGGGTTGCAGGGTGGTGGTGGTGGTGGTGGTGGTGGTAGGGTGGCCTGCAGGGTGGTGGTGGTGGTAGGGTGGCCTGTAGGGTGGTGGTGGTAGGGAGGTTGTATAGGTGGTATGGTGAGGAGAAGGAAGAGATGAGGAGGACAGAAGAAGAGGAAGGAAGAGAAGAACAAGGAAGAGAAGGAGGAGAAGAAGAAGGAAGAGAAGAACAAGGAGGAGGAGGAGAAGAAGAGGAAGCAGATGGAGGGAGGGAGCATAATACAATACTTAACTATATGAAATACAAATACTAAAACACAGAGAATAACACTCAAATCAGTTTTCATTTGTATTAATGCCAACAAGGGGTATCATAGTTTAAGTCTCAGAAATTGCTTGTTAAGAGTCAAATAATAATAATAATAATAATAATAATAATAATAATAATAATATCTTACTGGCAAACCCCTATCAGTAATTCCTCATTTAAGATACTTTCACTAAGCACAGTTTCTCTATTAATGTCAGTCAAAATTACAAACACTTTTCACACACTACACTTCTTAATTAACCTCAAAAAAGTGCCGTGAAAGATCAACATTCGTTGGTCTAAATATATTAATTTAAATTTAGCATTAATACAAATCTTGATACATTGCTGCTGTCCTGCATATGATCCTTAAATACTTGAGAAAAAGTCCCTTTTGTTGGGATCTAACCCTAACTTCATGCAATATTCACTTATCAGCAGTTAACAGGAATATATATCAATTAGTTAATGGGGAATTACTTTTTGCTGGCATTATACACATTATAGTGTGGAAAATGTGCCCTTAGATCTCAGATGATGTGTTTAAATATATTTCAGTTCTCTGCATACATATATTTATACTGACCATATAACCTTGAAATTCTGGATGCATGCTGGGCTCGTAGAAGCGGTTCTGTATTTCTATATCTTTCATATCGTATTGTTTATAAAGGCTCTAACATGCATTCATCAACCTTGGTCACCTAATGGTGGCTATCTGCACTACTCAATCCCTGGCAGCCACTCTACGACCTCATCCCTTGTCTTTTACAGTCTGCCTCTCGCAACCCTACCCCTGACATTCACACTTCTCACCTTCTGTACCCAGTTGTTATAAAAATGTGGTGCTGGGGAGACATTTTCATGTGGTAGCACTGATATAACAAGGCCATGTCCAGTAAAAAGGGACAGATGCTCACTCACTGACCATTTCAGCTCCTGGAATCCTATCTCTACCTCACAGGTCTAATTATCTGCACAAATTTTTCTTTACTTCGTTAGTATCAGTGCCATTCCAGACCAATACCAATGCAATACCGGTTGGTGTTCTCAATGCCAAAGATCTCTCATGGTTAAATGCAAAGACACAGAACAACAAAGGGACTCTCTGTCCATGAAAAACAAGAACACGTACGCATTGTGAACAACCGCCACACCCTAACATGACCTTCGTACAGACTTATGAGGCTGCCTTCCCCACCCCCCCCAGCCTCACTATGTACCTCTTCATAAAAAGTTAGCTCATTTTTATCCAACAGAACTGGACCAGTTCCATGAAACATAGTAAAACTTAGTTATGAGATAGGAATGAGTCTCCTTGGTTACTAGTTGAACTGACCCTCCAGTCTGCACTTTGTCAGAGGAAAATAAAAGCAATATGGACATTCAAAACACCAAGGAAGTTGTACTAGACCTATCACTTGACCACTGCCTCAAAAGTGACCTCCATCCAAATAAAATGTGCAACCATTTTTGTGTGTTTTCTTTTTCCTTTTTTTTTCTTTTTCATTTTCTCCAGTCTTTCAGAACTAGGCCATAATCCAGGCTAAGAGGTTATGAATCTCTGTCAGGTGAAAGCAAACTGACTATAGAATAAATCAACAGAAATAAAAAGGTGCCAAAAACATACCCTCATCAATATATAAATAAATGTAGTCGGCCAAAGGAAAAAAATATTAACAAAAAACATAAATCGTATCAACAACAAATGTTCGTATATATGAAGAGAAAAATCTCAACTCATTAATTTCTGACATAAATGAAGGGAATCAACTGGGGATGTTTAATGAAGGAAATCAACTCAGAATTATTGGTATTCTTAGATATAAATGAAGGGACACAGCTCAAGATGCTAATTAATCTTTGACAATAAATGAACTTTAACTAAGGATGCTTGTAGCTTTTAATTTCTCATTGCTATTCAGGGCAGCAATTTTTTTTTTTATGTGGAGAAGGAGAAGCTAAGGGCTGCAAGAAAAATTAACAAGAGACAAATGCAAGGTCCGTTACTTCTGAAATTCCTGCACACATTGCATTTGAAAAACTGGAAGTCATAGGCAGGGGGAAATACAAACTGAGGAAGACAGTTTCATTGCTGACCTCTTGCCAATTAAAATCTTCCAAACAAAGACTACAGGTTCATATTTTTTCAGCATATCTTTTCCTGTGGCAGACTGTGCAGTAAATAATTATGGCATGGCAATAATAAAAATGCAAAAATGACACATCAATACAAGAAAATTGGCATAAAAATATAACACAAACAATATCAATACTTCAGGAAGGACAGTATATGTAACACACCTATTTTTACTGTTGGTTAGAAAAGCACTACGGCTTTTTGCGAAGTCCTTTTATATACCACATTTATGATCTTTTGGCCACCCTTTATGAGACTGAAGTGTCTGGCATTAGACAGATAAAAGTCAGAAGAAGGGAAAAATTTCTGCTTACTTAAATGAGTGAACATTATGCAATTACTGATAGAAAATGCAAGAGGAGATATTTGCCTACTTTATAAAAAATAATGCAAACAATGGATGCAAACAAGCTATCACTATAAAGTCAGACAGGGTTATGGGAAACAGAAAATGATGCACAGTACACATTGGTAATGCTGACTGAGCTGTTCACCACACCAATCATCATCATCATAATAATCATTATAATAATAACATCAGCCATTATATTATAGTCAACATTGCAATCATAATCATAATCATCATCCTAATCTCTTCTTCCCATCTAAGGATGGGGTAAGGTATGGTCAAAAAAGAAACAACAAAACACATGTAATCGGACATGTTACATATGAACCACCCTGTATTTTGAGCATAAGTGGCATATAACCAAGATTTACTGCATCTGTTTGTGATGTACTGCAAGCATGTGCAAAAGTGTGCCAACAATACGCTACCACACTTGCAACTAACCTTACTTAAACTTTTAGCATATTTTAAATAGTACATCAATTTCTATTTGACGTTAAGAATGCCGTAATCAGTTTTCCTGCCTCACACACTTTGATGGAATGATAAGTTTAACTACAGACAAGGGGGAAATGACAGGGCCAAGGTTTGTATACTGGAAGAACTGTCGACATCACAAGGTCAATTGGTGTGGGTGACTGAAATGGAAAACACAACAGGTACCTCCAAAAGTTTAGGGGATAATCTCAAGCACAGGTAACACTGAAGGGAAATATGCATGAAAAAGTATATTGGTAAGTGGAGGTTTCTGGAAAATTGATCATCTGATTTGGGAGCTTATACTATATACCAGTACAGTGTGCTAATCATAAGCGTTTGAACTGAAACAACTGGGCAAACCACAGGCTTTAATCTGTCCACTGCACATCTTGCAAGTACACCACAAAAAACAACAACAATAATAATAATAATAATAATAATAATAATAATACTGTAATAATGTCAATAATCACATGCATGATTCACTGGGGTGTCTTTTAGGTGGCATAGGAGGCTTGCTAAGAAATTATGTTAGGAAATCACCACAGCCACAAAAAATACAAGCCACTTTCACGGAACTAACACCAGACATTGTTCAACTGAGAGAAATACTGTACTAGCAGTCAAAGGCATAAAAAATAAAATGGGGAACCTTTCTATCTCAAAATTCTAGCAATTTCTCTGGCTAACACTTATAGCAATCTGTCTAGTACCTATGTGTATCTGTGTCATGTTTATCTATCAGTGTACTTGTCTATCAACTATGTGTATGGTATGTATAATGTTTATCTATCTATCTGTGTACTTGTCTGTGTGTCTTGAAATAATGCTGAGTTGATGCAAAAGCTTAGCAAGGAGACATGGTAATCATGAAGAAGTGCAATGGAAAGGTTTCAAAGCTATCTGGTACTGGTATAACTTGGGATTTTGCTTAGAATACTCTCATTACTCTAACTTGGCATCTCAACAATAGTTACAGTTTATCAAACAGAATAATGCTAGTCATGAAATATTGCAATGGGAAGGATGTAGACCTGCAGACTAATATAAATAAATACATAGGTTATAAACTAAAAATCACAATCATCCTTAGACCTCCAAGAATCACTCTCAGTTAAAAAAAAAAATCTGGTGTTAGATGTAATAAAGACAGTTGCTCTCCCACTTCCAAACATTTGAGCTATGAACTTTTGTTATTGACAAAATTAAAGATTTACTAGCTTGAGAAATTATTAGGCCCTGTGGCTAGTTTTACTGCTTAGAAGCTGACAACCTGATAGTACCAAGGACTGATTCCTGGCACTGCATATCATCACTTAGCCCAATAGCAAGTAAAATGAGTACCTAGATGAAGCAACTGGACATGTATACCCTAGTGGTGGAATTATCTAGTTATGGAGCCTGGCACTGCCGCTTGTCACAATTATCATCATCAGCCCTAACTCTCTTTCCCACCCAATGATGGGGTGTGGAATTCTCAAGAAAAATTTCCTAAGTTGGGGAGCAACTGTTAACATACTCTGCCCACATCAACTTGGCTTAAAAGTGATTTAGAGAGGATGCAGAGCCATAATATTGCTATCGCTATCTTACTCTGCTTCTAAGTTATGAGAATTAGGCCGCCAAAGAACAAAAATCCCCTCCAAGTCAAGGTGGACAAACCAAATAATGTGCAACTCACATATTTCAGGAGGTTGGTAGCAGCTGTACCGGTAGTAGTAGCAGCAGCAACTCGAGTCCAATGTCACAGGCCCAGTGGCAGCAACTGCAACACCAACCAACCCCAGCGACAGCAGCAGCAGTGACAGCAACAGTCCTAGTAGCAGCACCACCACCTCCAACTACAGCAGTAACAGGAAAAGCAACATGAGTAACTTTACTCTTGTTTACATTAACTTTCAGATTCCTCTTCCTACACACTCTCCCAAATTCATTCACCAAACCTTGCAACTCCCATTCATCTTCACTCAACAATACTGTGTCATCAGCAAACAACAACACCAGAATCTTCCAAATCTCACCCTCAATCATTAGAGCCACCCCCACATCCACTGCCCTACCTTGCACCTCCTTTACAACCCCATCCATGTATATATTAAACAGCCATGGAGACATCACACAACCCTATTTCATTCCCACATTGAGATCAAAGAACTCACTCAACTCACCATCCACTCGCACCGTAGTCCTACTCCTTTGTATGTACTCTTCACAGCACTCAGGAAATTCCCCTCCACTCCATATATTCTCAGTACCTTCCACATACCTTGTCTATCTATTCCGTCATAACCTTTCTCCAAGACCATGAAGGCAGCATACACTTTCTTTCCCTTCTCTAGATACTTCTCCACTAAACATCTTAGAACAAATATCTGATCCACACACCCTTTTCCCTTCTTAAATCCCCCTTGTTCTTCTCCAACTAGCTCCTCTGTTATATGCCTAATAAGCATGAAATATGTCCAGTGTTCAAGTACATTAAAGTATCTGCCGAAACATGGCTGTTTATGAATTTTACTATTTGTTTAGTTGGTGCTCAGACAAGATATAGCAATCCATATGCAGTCCTCGAGTTAATTACAGGCTGACAGTGCATATGTGTTTCTCTTTGACTACACCAATTTGAATTTTTAATTCTTGACAGCGGCCACCAAAATGCAACCTATTGGTTGTTTTGAATGCTGTTCCCCCAAAAGAGAAATATGTAACTTACCATTGTACAAAAAGCTGAAAGACATTACATTGTTACAGAAGTTAGACAAGGCTGTACAACCTGTTCCCAAGAATCCATTATGGTACTGGAGGGATATGTTATAACAAAGTAATGAAAAGCCTTTTCAGTTGATGGAGAATCAGATTTGGGAATTGTCTAATGAAAGTCATTGCACAATGTTAAGTCAGCTGATTATGTCCCCAGGTTTTAAGTATTGTAAGAAAAGTAAAATCATTTTATCGTCCTTCTGATAAAGCGTCCTTGCCTTTTTCACTCACTTTAATTTGATTATCTTTATTCAGAAAATGGAAACAAGAAGTTTTGATTGAAAAGGAGACTAAGTATCAGTATGAATGGAAAGGCTGGTTGCATTTGATTTGTTTGTTTTGTCCATTTATAAATTATTAAGGCTTCAACATACAAGTATCAGCCTTAGTCACCAAATGGCGGCCCTTCATGCTGCTTGATGGATTGAGAAAAAAAGGCATTATGTGAATTCATACTAGAGTGCACCCTTCTAAAGTTCTCAGTTATTTCTAAAATTTAACCACAGCTTCAACCCAAGGAGTTTGAACTTGGTAAGGTTGACTGTACTGTAGTCTCAGTCTGTTATTACACCTATGTTTTCAGCATGGAAGGATGGCAAATTTAGGCTAATTAAAAATAAAAGTAGTTGAAGTAATGTATATGTGTAAATTTCAGCTGTACTCTACCTTTTTGTTGGCTTCATAGGGCTGCAGTTCAAGCTGTTTTACGGTCCTGAAGGGCACAGATTTTAATAAGCCATGGTTTCCTTATGCTGATCTTCTGGTTGCTTATAAAGACTCCAGCATCCATGCGTCGGCCTTGTTCACTCGATGCCAACTCTCCGTGCTGCTCGATTTCTTGCAGCCTGTCTGTTCAGTCACTTATCCCTGGTGTCACGCTGATGTCCCAGCTTATTTTTGGTGTACCTGTCACAATAGATGTAGCACACTGCTGTTAGTTATTGAGTTCTAAGGCTCATAGGTGCATAGTCAGGTTTTGCTTAAAGTACTTTTCACTAGACCCCTTTTCATTCAGTCACTTTTCCTAGTATTCTATCTATCTATCTATCTATTGCCAGACGCCTCAATCCCGTTTGGGGTGGCCACAAACAAATCGCCTCCAAGTCGCCCTGTCCCCCGCCATTTCACTGCCCTGCTCCCAACTCACACACCCCTCTCTCATATACCTCTCCACCCCATCCCTCCATCTCATCCTCGGCCTCCCCCTCCCTCTTCCCCCCTCCACCTCACTTACATACACTCTCTTCCACAGTCTTTCACCCTCCATCCTCTCCACATGGCCAAACCACCTCAGTGTGTTCCTCATAACGCTTCCTATCACATCCACATCCACACCACAACGCTCCTTTATATCCTCATTCGTCAGCCTGTCTCTCCACGTGACTCCACAGGCTCCTCTTAAATAACTCATTTCCACTGCTCTCACTCTTGACTTGTGTCCTTCCAACAATGTCCAAGCTTCACTTCCGTACGTTGGAGTTGGTATCACAATACTGTCATGTAGTAACTTTTTCACTTCCATGCTCACTTCCCTGTTTCTTATCACTGCTTTCAAGGAACCAGCAACCTTTCTTCCCTGCTGTACCCTTTCAAGCACTTCACCCTCCAAACCTCCATCCTTACTCATCACACTACCCAAATACTTAAACGTACTCACATTTTCCAATTCCTAGTATTTTCCTAGTATTACTTCATGGAATTTATATGGTAATTTTCATTTATAGTTTTCAGCATTAACTCAGCGGTGGTTTTTGTCCAATTTCAGCATATTTTCCAAAGGTAAATTGTGATTAACACAGTGCTGTAGCTCTACACCCTTTTTGTAACTTTTCTTTTTTGTGACTAGCATAATAAACTAGTGTTAATATCTTATACAGTAACAGCTCATTGCCTGAACAATAGTACAGTATTTTACTGTAGGTTTATTCCCCTTCCCCAACACTTCCCGTAGCCATCGGCACCTTTAGTTACAGGTCATTGTCAAACTAAAAGTGTATTTTCCTATAGGTCTGATCTCTTTCCACAGCACTTGCAGTGGTCACTAGCACCATATTTTGCAGGTTGTTGCCAGATTAAGAGTGCACATTACAACAGGTTAGGTCTCATTCTATAACACTTCTAGTAGTTACTAGGAGTAGGAGCATATGTTACATCACACCATATTATGTTGCAGGTCATTGGCAGAATAAGACATTTTTTCATTACTTTCACCATAACTTAGAGTTAACCTGTTGTTACAGCTTACCTTTCAAGATGAAGAGATGGCAGTTTTAGGCACTGTTAAAGAGGAGAGCATAGGTAAAGATTTTCCATGCGCCAGCACTTCACTCCGTGAGGGCCAACAGCCAAATGATTTGCCTGACTCATTGCAGATACGGGTCTGAAGCTTCACTCATTCTTGGTTCCATGGCAGTGAAACATAATCCCCGTATATAATAGCCACTCAGAATTGGGATTCATTTCACATGAAGCTTCAGACCAGTTTCATCAGCCAATATCTCCTTCCTACCTATCTCCATATTTAGGTGGAAAAAAAGGGCAAAGTAATGATTACGATGTTATTTATCCTGTTTTTTTATCCCCCTCCCTTTCCTTGATTTAGGTGGGGCTATACCTATTTTCCCTCAGTGGATCTATTTTTCCCCCATTTACCCATCTTCTCCCACACCTCTATCCTCCCCCCCAGTGGTTTATTGTCCCCTCCAATGGGCCTTCTTTCTCCAATGGACCTATTTCCCCCAAGAGCCCATTTTTCCTTGGCCCTATTTCACCTTGCACCTTCTTTCCCCATGGACCTATTTTCACCCAATGACCTATTTTACTTTCACTCAGGGACTTATTTGTACCTGTGGACCTATTTTTACCCATGGACCTATTTTATTTCCCCTCAAGGACTTCCTGTCACCCATGGACCTATTTTATTATCACTCAAGGACTTACTGTCATTCGGGGACCTATTTTATTTCCACTCAAGGTCTTTACTGTCATCCAGGGACCTATTTTATTATCACTCAAGGTCTTTCTGTCATCCAGGGACCTATTTTAATCTCCACTCATGGATTTATTGTCACCCAGGGACCTGTTTTTACCTTTGCGTGTATTCCCTTCCTGGACCTACTTCCCACATAGACCTATTCTCCCCATTGAGAGGCAACTGTATCTTTCATTGACCTATATTCTTCCTTGGATTCATTTTTAACATTCTCTCTCTCTCTCTCTCTCTCTCTCTCTCTCTCTCTCTCTCTCTCTCTCTCTCTCTCTCTCTCTCTCTCTCTCTCATCTGCCTCTTCTTTTCCTCTTCTACCCCCCGTTCCTTCTGCTCTTCCCCTTCGTCTCCAACTTCCCTCTTCCTCTCATGCTTCCTCTCTTAGTCTTCCTCCCATCCCTCTCCATTTCCTCTGTTCCTCACCATTTCTCTTCATCCTCCTCCTCTTCAATCTCTTCCCCTTATTACTTTTCTCCTCCTCCCTCTCACCTTGTCTTCACCACTCTTATCTTCATTTCCTCTTCACTCTCCCATTCTTCATTCTCTTCCTCGTCTCCCATTTCCCCTTCTTTATTCTTCTCTCCTCCCTCTCTTCCCCCTCCTCTTCTTCCACCTGTTTCTCTTCCATACCTTCCTCTTACTCTTCCCCACTTTTCCTGTCTTCCCTTCCCTTTCCTTTTGCCCCTTTTCATCTCTCCTCTCCCCCTCCCTATGCCTCTACTCCCTCCACTTCCTCCTTTTCTCTTGCACCGCCCTTTCTCTTCTCTGTGCTATTCTTCCTTCCCAGTCTCTCTTCCTCCTCTCCTATCTTCCACATCCTCCTCCTTCCCCCTCTTCTTCCCCCCTTTTTCTTCCTCTTCCTCTTTTCCCATCCTTACACACACACACATTCTCTCTCTCTCTCTCTCTCTCTCTCTCTCTCTCTCACTATAGTATCGTGTACAGTGACAGTATTCTAGATGCAGCAGTAGGAATTTTAGATACACAAAGGTCCTACATCTATTTTCTTGCCCCATGAAGGGAGAAAGGTGGACTGCAAGAGGAAGATAGCTTGAGCCTGCAGTCCACTAGGTTCACAGTTCAGATGAGCCTTGGGTTTACTACTATACTACCCTCAGCATACGTACCTGCGACCCTCTTCAGCCAGTCACCCTTCCCCTTCCTTTCGTCATATCCAAACATACCAGTTTACATCTCTTCCCCAATGGTACTTCTGCCAGTTCTCTCACAGCACACTTTTCTCAGGTCTGTCACACCTTGAGACCCAACAGTTCTTCGTACACCTTTACTTGGCAAGGGATTTTCTTCTTGCAGCTTATATCCCGTAGCTCAGTGGCAGTGGAGCCTCCCTGTTGTATCAGTACCACCACATGAAAGCATCCTCCACCAGCACTGATTTACACTTCCCAGACCAACACAGCTGATAGATGGAAGGGCTGGTAGTGTAGGAACTTAGAGCACTTTTGAGCGATGGTATACGGTGTTGAAAATGATTGACATTTCGTAGGTAATACTGAAAGTTCATATGTTTGTTTATTAATTTATTTATTTTCTTTACAATACTTTACAGAAAAACTGGATATTAAAGCTCCTTTGGTGCATATAAATGCTGAATTGGCAGTGGCACCAAGTTTTCAGTTCTACTGTAGATGTCTGAAAAAGGTGTGAAATATTGATACATATTGCGTCATGTTGTTGAGGCCCCAGGTTCATCCATCCATCCATCCATCATCCAATCCTACATTGCCCCATGAGGAGCGTAGGAGCCCGGGGCGAGGCAATTGGTCCCGACATTTAAGATGAGAGTGACCAGCCTCACTCATCCCTGAGTGGCATTACATGAGCAATCAACCCCGAGCACCCCTTGGATATAAACCTTCACCGGCTCAATCCGATTGGAGCGCAATAATTACCCACTAAACCACCTGGCGCCAAAATTTGGTTATATGGTTACCACCCAGCGTAGTAAATGGTTTCCTGGTGCACAGGAAACCATTTGGCTTGTCACTCAGTGTAGAATCACCCACAGGCTGAAGGAAGTGGAAAGAATGAAGGAAAGAAAGACAGAAGAGGGAGTGTAAAGTCACCCATAGGTTTAATTACCTTTACTGTATATTGTACTTGTTGATTGTGATGACTCTCCTTGGTTACTAGTCATACCATACCTCTTTCCTGCTATCATACTGTAGAATCCTTGGTTACTAGTCAAATCAAACTCATTCCTGCTATCATACTCTTGAATCTCCTTGGTTACTGGTCAAATCAAACCTTTATTTCTTGCAATCAGGCCTTAGAATCTCCTTGGTTACTAGTCAGATCACAATCTCTCCTGCAATCACACTCTAGAATCTGTATGGTTACTAGTCAGATCAAACTTCTATTTCATGCAGTCAAGTTTTAGATTCTCCTTGGTTACTAGTCAGACTTCTGTTTCCTGCAGTCAGGTTTTAGACTTTCCTTGGTTACCAGTCAAATCAAACCTCTTTCCTGCAATCGTACTATAGAATCTCCATGGTTACGAGTCAAATCAAATCTCTGTTTTCTGCAATCAAGCTTTAGAACCTCCTTAGTTACTAGTCAGATCAAACTCCTGCTTCCTGCAATCAAGCTTCATGTTGTCATTGTTCATATTAGATTAAATCCTCGTCATCAGAGTGAGAGTCTTCGGAGATGGAGGTATTAAGTAATCTCTCTATGGATTTCTTCCCTCCTTTCGTTTCTGCCATAAATTTCATGGTATATTTCCTCTTTTTGCCTCATGTACTGTTTTTGAATTTATCGAAATTATGTCGTATTTCTTTGATTGTTTATGGATGGATGGAAGTAAAAGTGCAGTTTTAGGCCAAGTTAGATTGAAAGGAGCATATGACATTTTAACCCAGCCATTGAGTTGCGTTTGATCCCAGGAGGAGTCCAGCTCAACTCAATGCCGGTCCCAAGCCCGGATAAATTGGGGAGGGTTGGTGTCAGGATTGGGTATCCGGCCGTAAAAATTTGCCAATCCCCGACACGGTACGGCTCATTACCGTATCGTTTAGCGTACTGAATTTCAGGTGCTTTCACTGGCTAAATTAAGTAAATGTCCGCCCCCACCTCCCTCCCTTCTTTATCTCTCTCACTGTCTCTCTTCGTGTGAAGTCTGGGTGGCTGGATACTTAGAATAGTCCACACATACACAACCCACCAGTTTCTGTCAATTTGATGTCGTATTGCCATGCGTGTCTGTTGTGTGGGGATGGTCTTCTTATCAGGGGGTCGCTAAGAAGGGGTCTTAAATGTGATGCTCTGGCCCTAGGATGTACTGCGCGAACCCACAACAGGCAGGTAAGGTGAACGGCGAGATGTCACAAAGGTGGGACGTTCCGGCCGTCACATGCACTCGGCCCTTGCGTGTGACAATCACGTGGTTGCTTGTTTTTTATTTTTTTCCATTGAATAATGTCTTTTCAATTTTGATTTTAGTAATTTTTATCACAAATGTTTTTTACATGCCGAGTGGGTGTTGGATGTACCTGAGAGGACGCTTTTGAGGTCATTACCCCTGGGCACAGCAAACAATCAGACTATATGCCATTTTCACCCTGCCTGGCACCATATCTGTGGGGTCATCAACATCTGAGGCACTGATGTCATTCCTGATGGTGTCGGACTTGTTGAACTGAGTATAGTCTGGGCCGATGTGTTGCTCGTTAATCAGGGCACCAGCACTTATCTGAATGTCACACGTGGGACGCTGATACATATTTCTCATCCTCTCAGTCTTCACGCACCATTGCTTAGGTAGGCAAGAACCCAAATCGCCTGTCATGATTTAGATCTGTTTCGGCCTAATCTACATGCAGCACCTGAATATTCTAACAAACCTAGGTTGCCTCCATTCTGTTAGGTTTCTAAATGAGTGAAAAATGTTTTATATTATAAGAGCAGGATGTCACCAAACAACAAGGTTTCCAACTTGGACGAACTTTTCTATATTAGAAAAGTAAGATGTCACCAAATGTCACCAAGCTACACCTTACATGAGTATTTACGCAAAACCTGTGATATGGCTGGCTTGATTCGCTTAGCAGAATGCAGAACTCTTTTGATGTTGATTAATTTCGTGGTGCCGCGTGTGCGCGACCGGAAATTTGTTTGCGGCTGGCGTTCAATCACGTTCTCGGTGTGAGCTCACCACTCCGCGCACACCAGCTCCTGTTCTTGGTGTGTTTTCTTTGTCACACACACCAGTTCCTATTGGTGTGTTTTCTCCTCACGCACACCAGTTCCTGTTGGTGTGTTTTCTCCTCATACACACCAGTTCCTGTTGGTGTGTTTTCTCCTCACACACACCAGTTCCTGTTGGTGTGTTTTCTCCTCACACACACCAGTTCCTGTTGGTGTGTTTTCTCCTCACACACACCAGTTCCTGTTGGTGTGTTTTGCTCACATACACCAGTTCCTGTTGGTGTGTTTTCTCCTTCTCACACACACACACACACCAGTTTCTGTTCTTGGTGTGTTTTAAAGATCATGATCAAAACAAAGATCAAGACAAAATTAAAGGCTATATTTAATGCCTCCAGTTTGAAACGTTTCTCCTAAAATCAAACGTTTACTGCCATCAGTCAACACAGAGATGGACTATCATGTAAAACTGCAAGGCCTATGCAGTGATGATGATGGCAGCATGTCCAATGGTAGGGTGGTTGGGACGGGCATGGTGTGGGTCCGAGCAGCTTACCTCCTCGTGGTGGACCTGGGTAGAGTGATCTTCATGTATATATTATTGCTTTGGCTCCAGGTTCATTGGAAATATGAACCCTGTGGAGTGCATCCTGAAATTGCCCTCCTGCATCTCACAACCCTTGTTTGGTAGAGAAGAGCCGAGGGATGTTGAAATTGTCCTTCTGCAGTCCACAGCCTTTGTTTGGGAGATGAATCGAGGGATATTTGTGTAGGTGGGCAGTAGAAGCACCCAGTTATATCAGCACCACCACATGAAGGCACCCTCACCGCGACTATATACAGTATTAGAGCTACTAGAAGCACATGAATGAAGATCACTCTAGCTGAAAGCTGCAATTGATTGACAAACTTTGTTTAGCAACATACAATTACTTAGTGGCATTAAAATATGGTTCTTGTCATTAAAATATATGCTTGGTGACATTAATATGCTTGGTGACTAACTAACTTATATGCTTGGTGACACAGAGGGGTTTTTGGTGACAGGTGGAAAGGTTTGGTGACATAAGTGGTTGGTGACATTACTAAGAGGTTTGGTGACAATACTTAGAGGTTTAGTGATAGAGGTACTTGGATTACTCTGTGGTTTGGTGACATCTTAAAATAATGGTGACATCCTAAAGCGAATCAGTTTCAGTTTAAAAAAAAAAAAAAAAAAATCGATTTAACGATTTCACTCCTCCATGCAGCAAAGCATAGTGTAATAATATTGTATTTTATATGTACATGTTTGAGATGGACATTCATAGGTCAGTATGAAGGTAGAGTATTTTGTGTCATTATACCTTATATTGCTTCTTTTTGGTGTTTTATGCCTCACACTGGTCTAATTAATCCCGTTTATGGTTCACACCTTCCATGATAGACAAATGTCTTTATATGATTATTTTGTTTATGTTGATAACTCTTCTTGAAATTGTCAGCACCGTAATGTACATACGCAGACACAAATACTGATCTAATTAAGGTAATAATGATGCAGCAATGACTTTCAAATGCCAATAATACAGTTTAGGAGAGTTTTTTAAATAGAAAAAAGGAAACTGCATTTGTGTTACAGTGCACCAACTCCAGAACGTATCACCAGTCAGGAGGTTGGTAGTTGTACAGTAAGCATTGTTTTTTTTGTTTTTTTTTCGTCCCCATATTTGTGAATGGATTTTGTTAACAAAAATTAATTCTTGATGCATTAAAAATGCCTTTGTCAATTTCTCCCTCCACCTTTTGCCCTCTTTCCCCTCCTCTTCACTCTTCCTCTTCTCCCCATCCTCTTCTCCTCCCTCCTCCCTCTGCCTCTCCTCCCGTCCTTCCGCTACATCCTCTCCTCCCCTCCTCCTGCTACATCCTCTCTTCCCCTCCTCCCTTTTCCTTTCTTTCTTTCCTCCTCCTCCTTCTTCCTCTCCTCCCCATCCTTCTACCTCTCCTCCCCATCCTTCTACTTTTCCTCCTCCTCCCCTCCTCCTTCCTCTCCTCCCCTCCTCCTCCTGCTTCCTCTCCTCCCTCTTCCTGTTGTCCCCTCCTCATTCCTCCTGTACCCTCCCCCTCTTCCATCTTCCTCTCCCTCTCTTCCATCTTCCTCTCCTCCCCTCCTTTCCATTCTTCTTCCTCTTCTGCTCATCCCTTTCTCCTCTCTTTTTCTCCCCTCTCCTCCTCCCTCTTCCTTTCTTCCCCTCCTTACCTCCTCCTCCTTCCTCCCCATCGTTCCTCTTCTCCACTTCCCTCCTCCTTCCTCCTCTCCTCCTCCCTTTCCTCCCTTCTCGTCCCCTCCCCTTACCTCCTCCTCCATCTTCCTCTTGTTTTTCCTCTCCTTCCCTCCTTCCTCTTCTCTTCCTCCTCTTTCCCTCCCTCTTGCTCTTCCTTTCCTTCCCTTTTCCCTCTTCCCCTTCTCCTCTCCTTCCCTCTTCTCCTCCTCCCTCTTCTTCTCCTCCTCCTCCTTCTTCCTCTCCTCCCCATCCTTCTACTTTTCCTCCTCCTCCCCTCCTCCCTCTTCCTCCCCTCCCCTCCTCCTCCTGCTTCCTCTCCTCCCTCTTCCTGTTGTCCCCTCCTCATTCCTCCTGTACCCTCCCCCTCTTCCATCTTCCTCTCCCTCTCTTCCATCTTCCTCTCCTCCCCTCCTTTCCATTCTTCTTCCTCTCCTTCCTCTTCTGCTCATCCCTTTCTCCTCTCTTTTTCTCCCCTCCCCTCCTCCCTCTTCCTTTATTCCCCTCCTTACCTCCTCCTCCTTCCTCCCCATCGTTCCTCTTCTCCACTTCCCTCCTCCTTCCTCTTCTCCTCCTCCCTTCTCGTCCCCTCCCCTTACCTCTTCTTCTTTTTCCCTCCTCCTCCATCTTCCTCTTGCTTTTCCTCTCCTTCCCTCCTCCCTCTTCTCTTCCTCCCCTTTCCCTCCCTCTTGCTCTTCCTTTCCTTCCCTTTTCCCTCTTCCCCTTCTCCTCTCCTTCCCTCTTCTTCTCCTCCTCCTCTCCTTCCCTCTTTCCCTCCTCCTCTCCTTCCCTCTTCCCTTCCTCCCCTTTCCCTCCCCTCCTCTTCCTCTTCCACTCCTTCCTTCCTCCCTCTTCCTCTCTCTCCCTTTTTCTCTTCTTCTCCTCCCCCCTTCCTTCCCTTCCCCCCCTGCCTCTTCTTCCCTCTTGCTCTCTTCTCCCTCCTCTTCCCTCTTGCTCTCCTTCCCTTCTCATCTCCCTCCCTCTTGCTCCTCCTCTCCCCCTTCCCTCCCTCTTCCTCTCCTTCCCATTTCTCCTCCTCTCCTTCCCTCTTCCCTCTTCTGCTTCTCTACTTCCTTCTTCCCTCTTCCCCTCCTCCTCTCCTCCCCCTTCCCTCCCTCTCCCCCTCCTCCTCCCTCTTCCTCTCCCCCCCTCTTGCTTTTCCTCTCCTTGCCTCCTCCGTCTTCTCCTCCTCCTCTCCCCCTCTGTTGCTGTGGCTTCAAGCTCATCTGGTTATTGACCTAGTGGAGTGCAGGAACCTAACCACTTCAGCTGGATGTCCCCAGGGATATTTTGTTAGGCTGAAGAGACAATCTGTGTTGTGAGAGTAATGTGAGAAAGTGTGTTGTGGTTTGAGGGGGATGCATTGCAGTGACGTCATAGTGATTGAGTTTCATTTCGTATTGGTACTGATGCGGAAAAGAGTACAGTAATGGCCACATCACGGCCCTGCTGGATGAAAAACCTCTCTCTAAAAGAGGCAGTTTCCGTAAGAAGAATGTTTGGTGTCTAATGCATGGAGTGGATGGATTCGGATATAAACAAACTCAGTTTAGTGGGAGTCGATCATATGCTTGCCTGTCAATCTCATAGTTAGAATCTAAGATTTGCTCTTTTACCTTAATTAATCTATCTATCTATAGCCACACGCCATAATCCCAAATGGGGTGGCTGTTTGACTTTGAGTAAGTTGTTTTATGGAGAGGGGCACCAACCCTTTGCCAACCCACTTGTTGACACACAGGGAACACATAGGGGTGGGTTATATGGTTACTACCTAGTGTTGTAAATGGTTTCCTGGGTTACCATTTCCTGGGATACCATTAAGCTTGTCACACAGTGTAAAGCCACCTGTAAAGGAAAGAATAATAATAAAATGTGATAGGAAAGGTGGGAGAAATAGGAGGAGAGGATGGCAGACACAGAAAACGAATGACAAAGATGAAGGAAGAAGTAGGCAGCACTGCATCAAGTGAGTTTGATGGTCGCCACCACCTACCACCTTAATATCTGATAAAGAAATTAAATCATCATCATCATCATTCTGACCTCAACTTCCCACATAAGGATGGGGTGAGGAAATAAATGATAACAGATTTGATACTGTTTAATAAGAAGTAGGTAATGTATGTACAACTAATACAACGCACACACAAAAAAAAGCCACACACACGATACCAATAACTACATCGTTCCATATATCTTACATACACATACAATATTGTAATACAGCACAAGTATGCGCAAGTACCGATGTATATAAGAAAATCTATCCCACTTACTCTAAATGGCATCAATAATTCTTCCAATTAGCTTAATGACTTAGTAAAGACTAGTTCAAAATTTCAAAGGATGGGAAAAACTGCATGAACCTTGTGTGATGGGATGAAACCACTGTATATAATGAAATTTTAAAGTACAGTATTTCTTGTGCACAAATCTTGAAGCTAAAGCACATCTACTGAACATATCCCAAAATGTGTTAGTTGCAAGATTAGAAAGATTATCATCACCATCATCCTACATCATCACCACCCCACCTACATTAGACAGAGTGAGGTAAGGCCCTTAAAAAAAAAATACTTTTACATGGATTCACCACAATTTCCTTCCTCATAACTGGCTGAAAACTTGCCAAACTATATTGCATTTAATGGATAATACTGTATTACTCTATTATAAACACCTGGTTCTTTAAATACAGTCCAAATATACATACCTTACACTTCAGATAACACACAGTAAGTGCTGCAGTAACAAACACACTTCTCAGGCAAATAAATGAGTTATTGTCAACGTCATTAAAAATTTGTGGCGTATTCAGCATGGATTCAAAGACTTTATATTATGTGTACCTCTTCGTCAACAATATATATTACCTACTGTCCTATGATATTCTCTTACATGTTACTTTTGGTATTGGCATAGTCTAACCTCAGTAATGTACACCACCACCACCACCATCCAATCCCATTTTGCACCATATAAACAGAGGCATCTAGAGTCCAGGGCTAGGCTTTGTACCCCCCAACATTTATATACAAGAGGATAAAAAGAACATTAGGCAATATAAACTGCTGAGGAAGAGAAACTACCAAGTCTCTTTCACTATGAATACACCCCTTACAGTCAAGTGGAAACCTATGGCCATTTTATTAAACCAAAACCTGCAAAGGTGAAGGCGAACCCCCAGTTTTCGGCATTGTTCGTGAAACACATGATGGAAAATAGTAGTAGTTTGACCCTTCTACCTTCTTGGTAATTGTGTTATGTCATATGGAATGCAGTCTAACCATTTTCTATCCTCTGTGGTTTTAAAACTTTCATAAAAAGTGGCTTGCCCACCCCTTTGCATATTTACTTTTGATAGTATGGCCCTTAAATTCTAGGTGAGAAAATATAAGACCAAAGTGGCTACAATTTCTTGGCATATGGCATTTGCTCAGTCATCACACTTGTGCACAAGGGGTTAAAAAACAATTACAGGCAGGTCCTGTTATACGAGAAACTGATGACACGAGAATGGACAATTTAGACCCAAATTCGGTGATGTGAGCAGGGTCAGTTAACCTAACTATTTTTCCCAAAAGTTATGTACTCCGTTATATGAGTCCTGTATCCAAGTACAATATTCCTCCATTAACATATCCCACTCGTATGATGGGATCTGCCTGTACTCTCTTTGAGGCATTGGAGCCCAAGGCTAGGCCACTGTAGCTCAGTACATTTATGTGTAACCAGCCTTTCCCTTAGTGACATTAAATGATAAACAAGCTCCAGTCACCTCTTGGGAACTGAACCTATGCAAGGCTATCACTCTGACTGAAGTATTTTAAGCATTCATCAGGCACCTATAACTTCCGCTTAAGCTTGAGATTTTCACCCTCAGGACACCACTGTACAACACCCTGAACTTGTTGATTATCAATTACATTACAAATGGAGATAAACACACATGGCACTGCATTACACTAGAAACCACTGAGGTGTGGTTTAGGGACAAATCTGGTTGAATGCGAATCGGATGAACTGACGAGTGATTGCTAGGGTGGTATTCCTGTTAGCTTAAGAGGCCTTATTACCCTCTTCTCTACCCAATTTATTTCTACATATGGCACATTAATAATCTCTTGAAAGTTCTTTACACAATCAAGGTTGCCATTAGTAGTAGTTGCAACTCCAGCCTCATCTGATTGCCGGCCCGGCAGATTGCTGGCCAAAGTTGTCTTTCTGCAGCCTACTATCTTCCTTGCAGGGGATTGGTAAGAGACTGAGGGTAGGTTGAATAGCCAGGCAGCTCCATCATTCTGTTATATCAGTGTCACCATACCAATATGTTTAAGTACAAAAATGTTAAACTTTACCTGAAATATAGGAATTATGACTGTATGATTTAAAGCTCAGAATGCAAAACTGCAAGCAAGCCCCTTTGTTTTGACTGTCATTTATGGAACACCTGTAGTTGTTCGATGTAATCAGCCTGCATCCCACATTACAGGTTGGAGTCAGCAACAATGCATAAAGGTCTGGCATGTTCTAGTACCACCAAATGCTTCAAAAATTATCATAAAAAACTGAGGGCTTGTCCACACTTTCATGCCCTCAGTTTTAATTATACAACCCATAATAATAAACAAAATAACAGTAAAAAATAAATACTAATAATAACAACCCATTTGCTGTGGTTGGTGCATTTGGGTATATTACCCATTCTACACCCAGAAGATTTTGCTCAAGTGATAACTTTTAGCAGTTAAAGACCTCAAAAAGCATCCAGAGTCAGCCTAAATGCCAGGAATTTTACACTGGCTAACACCAAATGTTTTTCCCTTTCCAGCACCTGATCTCTCGTGTAGAAGAGGTTTACAAAGGCTTTCTTTAACCTCTCAAATCTGAATAGCTTCCCCTGTGGTAATTAAAACTGTCTGGAGACAGCAGCAATAATGA
Source organism: Coenobita brevimanus (assembly GCF_032717465.1). NCBI lineage: Eukaryota > Metazoa > Arthropoda > Malacostraca > Decapoda > Coenobitidae > Coenobita > Coenobita brevimanus. The sequence goes on from NC_136978.1 coordinate 1,248,923, forward strand.
AATAAAAAGCCACTGAACTGAAGGGGTTAGCACTGTGCCACCTGCATTAAAACACAAAAGTTTATCCAGACAAAACTTGAGAGGAAGCACTGTATATGCAAAACAGATTTTAATACAATGTGCTATTACAAAAAGAAAAAATGGCTATACAAAGCTTAAAGCCTTACCAAACTACCAGCAGTTGGCGAAAGTGGGACATTAATAATGAATGAGAAAGTTTATAGTCACTGGTCCCAAATGTACACACATGCACATCTACTGTTTGGATCCTTTCAATAACTGAGTAATTATCTGGAAACACTTCTGTTCATCACTGACAGTCCACAGAATGTACAGAAAGAAGTAATGTACTATCACAAGCAAAGGTTTACAGACAACCCCCTGCAAACACTGTGCAGTCTTCTACATTTCTCAGCCTTCCTGGATCATCACACAGTACCCTTCCTTCTCATACTCTTTCGCTATGTGCATCAATATACAAAACAAAAATACTTCACATAACACCTTCCACTACCACAGACAAAAGTGGAGTGTGACCGAACTTCTGATTGTGACAGTACATTCCTGGGCCACAATTTCTACTATCCTTCTGTTTCTACCCATGGCTAGTGAACCTGGAGCTGTACAAAGACTCGCTGAGTGCTTTGTTGGTGGGTTGAAGCTTTTCTAGAATGCACAAAGACCAATTCACAATGACACCGTTACTCCTGCTGTCTACATAAGTGACAGTGTTTGGGTGGTGATCAGAAGCCATTCTAGAATGATGGGGGAACTGCTTGTAAGGACAGCGTTGCTTGGCGGTCTCAAAACCTCTCCCTCTCTCTCTCTCTCTTTTTTTTTTTTTTTTTTTTTTTTTTATAGCTGCCAAACCAGACCACTGAGTTCCTAATAGTGGGGCTCTCACAGTTATATGAAACAAGTAAAATGATTAGGGAGGAAATATGGAATATGTTGGAAATGCTGCAATGCACATCATATTCAGGGAAAGCTCCAAACTACCAACAATGACTCTTCAATCACTGTTAGACTCGTGGTACAATGCCATTTCAGTCAAACATGGGGGTGGAGGATGAGTAAAAATCGGACTTCATGACTATGCTCTTAGCTAATAATGATTTTGTATGCACAGTCACCCACAAAAGTCCTGTCATCTCTCCTACTTCTCTCCAAGGATTAAATCAATGCAGTCAATCTTTGGAACACTGATCTGTGGCCAGATAAATGTCATCATTCTCATTTGTTGTGGATTAGCCAGACTTATTTCCAACATTTAATTAATTTCAGAATATTTACCTGTAGCCAAAGAAAAGTCATCAGTGTTGGCAGCAACAGATTCATTACTGATTTTTAAAGCCCATGAAGAAAAAAGTATGTGAGATGACAGGACATGTAAAGAAGACCATACAGCATATATCACTAAGCACAATACTTGGTGGTCTTATCTCAGAAATCATTCCTAATAATGCCACTAATATCCTGTAACTTTTTACATATCATCCCTTATCAAATAATTCATTCACTTGCAATTCATCTAGCATTAACTTATCATATATATATATACCATAATGGATTAATAATGTGTTTCATTACGTCAGTGTAGCATTGTGACTATAACATACAGTGCCGCAAACATCTCTACACAGAACTATCTCAAAGTGAAGATGATCACAGAGGCAAAACTATCATTATTTCACTGCAGAACACTACAATACAATACGATGTATTTTCAGCATACCAAAGATCAGTTTAATCTTCCTTCTCCGTCCAGGTACTCCATATGTCTCAATAACTGAATGGTGAAAATGGTGGCAATCAGCATCAGGCACAGTCAACACTAACTCTGCACTAACAAATGTACTGCAGAATATGAATGAAGCTGGCTGAAATTCATGATTCTTAGTCCCTTAAATATGGTGCTGCCTTTTTCGCAGGATATTCTTGCCACCTCCAGATGAAATTACTTAACTCAGAAATGATCTCTTGTACTTGACAGGTTCATGAAAGCTGTAAGTAATGCCACCAGTTCATACAGTCTCTCCTAGGTAACTCAATCATCTCTTAAGTGACAAGAATTTTCTGTAAAAATACAACATTGAACTGGCAGGGTCAAGAAAAAGTAAAAACGCCCTACACCTTACACAGAAAAAGTTGATACTATAATTATATATCATCACTCAACTCCTTGAAAATGAAAATATGCATTACAAATATGCTTTTATGATATTGCAGATATAACTTCTATAATTGACACATCATGCATTGATATAGTCAGGGACAAAGTTCACCCATTATTTCATCTCTTTTACTTCACTTTATTCAGCTGGCTGATATTACCTGCAGCTGAGAGTGGTTTGGTATGTTTCTCAGCTCAATGATAATTCTTCCTAATGCGGTGTGTTGGAAGGAAAGCAATGGATATGCAGTAACTGTGATGTAGTAGTGGAATAGTAAATGAACTTTGTCCCTGACCATATATATAACAACACAGTATACAGTACTAATATATGGCACAGAAAAAAATGCAGGTACCTTTAAAACTATGAATCAAAAAAACTTATTTAGAAAGAATACGCCATTACCTACTATTCAATAAACACTTTCTTTGAACACATTTACCCAGTACAGAAACCTTCTACATAACATACGGACAAAAATATATAGGAACAATTATATGATGCACAAGCCTGAATGAGAGCAACAATAGGCATACATGTCAATTTAAGGGTCATATGCTTAATCCTCCACTCATGAAACGGAACACATGACCATGATGTCTGACAGTCATTTATTGAATACTTGTCATTATTAGGTATGGTCAACCTGCATTCCACAAATTATTAGGTATAGTCAACTTGCATCCCCCAACACAGAGTGAAATCAGTCAACCACATTTCATCTTTGTTATGCGCTTCAGAAGCTGGGAGTCTGTATTCCACTTTGATATTGGTGGGTTAAGCATATGATCCTAACTATCACCTAATACAATGAATTAAATCCTATGATTATCTGTACATGTGCAAAGCTGTTTACTACAGTACTAGTACTGTACTTATTTCTTTCCGAGGTTTGACTATGGTCTTAGCTGTGGTTTTAGAGGAACTATGATAGTTACAGCAAAGTAAACAATAATAGAAAAGACTGACTGATGAAACAATAAAAAAGACTGATTTGACTATACGAATATTTGGTAAACAATTTAGTGATTCATCCATCCATCCATCACCTAATTCAGTGTTGTCCCAAGAGGAGTGTAGGAGACCGGAGCTAGGCAAGTTGGTCCTGACATTTAAGATGAGAGTGACCAGCCTCACTCATCCCTGAGTGGCATTACGAGAGCAACGAACCCCAACCGCCCCTTGGATATAAACCTTCACCGGCTCAATCCGCTTGGAGTGCCTTAATTACCCACTAGACCACCAGGCGCCATAATCTGGTTATATAGTTACCACCCAGTGTAGTAAATGGTTTCCTGATGCGCAGGAAACCATTTAGCTTGTCACTCAGTATAGAGTCACCTGTAGACAGAACAAAGAGGAATGAAGAAAAGAAATACAAAAGAGAGAGGAAGGAATGAAGAAATGACGAGAGGAAAGGGAAAGCATCCGAGAGCAGAAAAAAAAAAAAAAAAGTTTGCTATAGGACTTTCCTTCAACATGATTATCAATAACAACCTTCTCCATTGTAAATCATCACAAAAACTTGTGGACAGTAAAAAAAAAAAAAAAAAAAAAAAAAGCCTGCCCTTTATATCTGAAATGCAAAGTGATTTAAAAAGTACCCAAAGAAGAAACTCTCACAAACGTACTTCTCCAAACACAGTAAAGTAACCAATAACTAATACCACTTCACCTCTGTGGTGTAAGGGCCATAGACTAGGCTACCATAATCCAGAGCAGTCAAGGGTACATGACCAGCCTACTCCGCAAGGTGGCATTGCACAGTTAACATGTTTGCTATGATTTTTTTTTTTTTTTTTTTTTTTTTTTTTTTTTTTTGAGACTTTACTCTTGCCCACTTCAGACATTTTTAATTAGCTTAGGTAATGGTGCAGTTAATGAAGGCTATATCTAACCTCTCCAACTCAAAAAGTCTCTCCCAAGCCAGATAAAATAGTCTGGAAAAAACAAGAACCAAAAAAGAAAGTCATCATCACACTGAAAAGATTAAACACATTCACTTGTTGGAGACTGAATCTCTGGAAGGACATCACTCCAACTAGGGTATTCTACCCACTAGACCACCAGGTGCCATAAATACACAACAGATCATATAACAATTACCGACACAATGAATATGACCACATGACGCAACCACCAATCATGCATGACAGCTTGGCACCAAATGGTAATCATTAACCCTATCAGAACAGTGACATAAGAAGGTGACAAACATTTTTATCCTCATTATGGCATCCCTGGTTTCTGGCCCCTCCAAAACACCTCCCTAGAGACACCTGAGATAAAACATCATCTTTATGATTACTGCAACAGTCTTCCACTTGAAAAATGTAGAAACTGTAAAAAGGACAGCAGACAACATATGACAAAAGGATCTGAAAAATTCCATCAAAATAACTGAAACACAGTGAACAAGTACTGTGGTATCACTCTCCAGTATCTTATTATGCCTACCTCTCTTAATGATATTCCACAACACTCTTACAGCACTCATAATTTCAATCTGAATTTAAATACCATACATCATCCTAAATGTTATGTAGTTACATTCACCATTCCTCCTGATCTTTTCATCATCATCATCCAGACCTCTTTTCCCACCCTAGGGCAGAGTGAGGAGTAGCAACATCCAGACAGCCAAAGTTTGCCCATGCAATGGGCCTAAAATAGGGTCAGGTAGGGTCCAGAAAAAAAGAAGAAAGGTACAAGAAAGGGAAAATTAATCAGACAGAATACAACAGAAAGTCATATAACTAGGTAAAATAATAAGACTAAAATACTGTATAATGCAAGAAACACACATCTCCTATATTTATATCGTCATCATCTAGACCCTTTTCCCACCTAGAAATGAAGTGAGGTAGGGTCCTGCGAGAAAAAAAAAAAAAAAACTAGCCAAAGGCCGCCCACTACTAAAGTATATGACTATGATTTCACATTTGTCTACACACAGATTATTTCTTCAAGAAAACAGAGGTACAGTACTACAAACATAACACTGATGTGTAGCAATACATTTCAAATAATATTATGCCCAGAAAATACTGTAGAAAGTAAGACTGTGATTGAGTACAGTATAAAAATTATTACAATGTGAGTCATACTTCCAGTTACAATGTCTCTCTCTCTCTCTCTCAGCTGTTGTGTGTCTACTCTTCAGCTCTCCTTTCTGGGCACAACAGAAAGAAAGAGGAAACACGAAATATACATTACCTATGAAACCAAACCTAAGACTCACCCTGTATATTTGTAATTTAATTATATAAAAAAACTATATGAAGCTGCGAAGGCAAGCTATCTACAACTACAGTACTTGTTTTAATACAACTTTGTTCTGAGGATATCCACTGTCTTGCCTGTAAATATATACAAAAGTCATTGAAATATAATACATCTGTGGCCTTAAATACGTAAAGTATCCCACTGAGTCTGGTGAAGTCTTTGTTAAATTTCATTCTTGCCATCATCAAATTATTTAGTCAGCTTAGGAGAGATTTGCTGAACCTGAATGGTTATATATAGCCTTAATAGTAGTAGGTGCAACCCCTGGCTCACCTGAATGTAAACCTTGTGGACTGAAGGCTGAACTTACATTGCTGCAGTCCTTCCTCCTCCTTTTGGGGGATAGGGAAGAAAATTGGGGTCATTTGTATGACCAGTAAATGGAGCCACCTAGTCATATCAGTGTCACCACATGAAGGCATCCCTCCTTGTACCATAACCTTAGTATACAGTATAAACCCCATTAGTATGAGTGTTTTCCTAAGCTAAATAAAATCACCTGAAAGCAGCAATAAATAAACTTAAAAGATCATCACCCAGATCCAAAGGGATATATCTGGTACCTGTGCTCCTTAGTATATTATCTGATACATACCCTGCCTTAGTAAAAGCCTTGTATTGTTGCATTTTGATCATGTCCTCCTCCCTTTGAAATCAGGAGCAGTACTGGTATTTTTGTCAACCCAGGAGGATTGCTAGCACCTCTTTCTTAGCAATTTACAGTACCTTGAATACTGCATTGAGGTACTGCCTTATATGCTATTTATAACTTTTATTAACCAGACTGATAACATTGTTTCTGCTGTTGTCATTGAGTAAACCTGGTCTGACTGGCCAAGCAGACCCACCAACCGCAGGCAAACAACCGCCCATATAGGGCTGTCCTGTGCAGAGAACATGTGTTTCCTTGCAGCAGACAGTGCCTCACCACAGCGAGGCGCGAGGATGGGAGATTAATCAGATATATAACAGAAGATAATATTAGCAGATTACAAGCAGGAATAAATGGGTAAGGAAGAGGTGCTAGGAAGCCTTTTTTACTCACAAGAATACGGCCCAGCTCACCAAAACAGTGCTATGGTAATGCTGTTCAAGAAAAACTACTCCATGGATGGGATTCTCAAACATTTCCATGATCAATTCCATACTGTACCTTATATTTGTATCAGCAGGAAGAACTAGAAATGAGATGAAACTGTATTACCTTTCTCTTTCCTTCTGGTAAAAGAAAATACTGTGCCTTGGGATATTTTTTCAGTCAAAACCTAAAACATATTATTTTATGAACAAGGGACATGGGAATAAGCTACAGAATCTACTCTCCCCTTGTCCTCCCAGCGAAAATCAACTGCAGTTATAACATGGAACTGACCGTAAGTTTCTCAGTGAATCCAAGATGAAAGCTTGCTCAGAAGATCAGCAGTACCAGCTTGAACTGGTGCAACAAGCATAACACTTCACATGCACCATCTTAATTATCATACATGAGAAGAAACTGGACACCACAACCACTTAGGCTCTTTTTATAGTTTTAAAGGCAAAACTATGGCCTAACTCCACATTACAATTTGACATACATTTAAATTCATTTGCAGACCTCTTTTTATGGCCTTAAAGGCAAAAATAATGGCCTAACACAACATAACAATTTTGTGTATATTTAAATGCATTTAACTACATGGCACAATATCCAAACCCCAAATGATGAAGCTGGCCACTTCTGTCAATGGTAGGATTTCAATTGCCATCATAGCATATACCCTTTACACCATGACTTTCATTTGTGCCTAACTCTGCAAACCCGATTACACACGAACAACCATACAGTCTCAACATACGGTACCTGTGTACTGTACGTCTTACTCCATACGTGACCATTCAACATATATCCTAAGTCTTATGTCATACATGAGCATTCAAACTATGTCTTACAATATACATGAGCATTCAAAATATATCCAAAATCTTGCAACTGTGCACATACATACAAAGTGAGTGTATACTGAGAATGAAAGATGAGAAGATGACTGGCACTGTCTCGGTGTTCTCTAAGCTGTATTCTTCTCAGTTTAGGCGGCTTTAAAGCACCCCCTCTTTAATAATTTATTTTAACCTATTCCAAACTCTCACTCACAAACAATGCCACTCTGACCCAATTTCCATGACTTCCCACCTTACACTCCACAAGCCTTTCACATCTACATCCCTCTGCGAAGTATTGGGTGGGGGCAGATCATTTCCCTAGTCAGAGAAAATGGTGTTCCTTGGCTCTACGAATCAGGTATCTTTCAGGATCTATAACCCACAGTATTTATGTGTGCAGCAGAACTGCTTACCAATGTTGGGTGTGTGTGAGTCAGCTACTACTACACAACATGCATTTATTCTCCTTTATGCTACTGACAACTTTTATATATCAATACTAACTGCATGAATAACAAACAAGAGCAAATTACAATACCAGATACAAAAATAAACTACAAAGAAGAGGTACTAAGAAGCCTCTTTATCCCCTTCAAAACTGTGACATCATTTTGAAGTTTATTCCTGGTATCTTCAAACAATTTCATTCAACCAAGGAAGGATCCCAAGCCCTTGCAGTTCACAAAGTCTATCCTTAGATGAATACAATCATCTGGAGATAATAAGATAAGCTACAAAATACATCATGTCTCCAGACTATTTCATTCAACTAAGGATAAATCTCTACTAGTGGAGTGGTTTACTGGGTCTATACCATATTCTTCCAACCCACAAAGTCTATCCAAAGATGAATATAATTATCTGGAGACAGCAAAAATAAACAACAAAATATGTCACTTGACTGTACTGTAGGGGTTAACCCAAGAAGAATACGTGCCTCCATCTCTCACTGCAGGTCATGGTCACTGTCTTCCTCATTGACGTGGTCAACTAAGGCTCGTGATGGACGGGAGCACTTCTCTTGAACCTGTGGGAATATGTTAATAATCACACAAATGCATATATAAAAAAATGCCATATTTCCTCCTAAGGAATCCCTGAATTGGGTTGTCCAGGGTACAGCTGAAGCTTTCTATGAAGTAGAAATTAAGGACTAAACCAGCTAATTATTTCCTAATAATTGCAGGAAGATATTGGGAAAAAATAACCTAAGATAAGTACTGTACTCTGATTTGTTGTATAACAATGTGAGTGTCTCAGCTTGGACTCTGACTATTTACTTGTGACTGCTCCATCTGATGCACAGATGCCTGGAGCTAGGCTTTCAACTGTAACCCCCCTCCTCCTCCGCCCAACACTGCATTTCACAAACATATAGGCCTACACAAACACACCGCAACCACAGTCATTCAAAGCCTTCAGCCAAACAAAATCTTCCATGATCCATCACCACATATTATCATATAACCAAACTACAATGCAGTTATCAGCTATTTCCATTTCAATACCAATGGAAAAAACAGCTCTCAATATGCCAATATGGCCTCACTATAATGTAGCCCCACATACCACAAAACCCTGACTCACCTCACGGACCTCACTCTCAACATAACTTCAACAAATGATCTCTTGGAGTGCCCAGCTGGAGTGGCTGGTGTCTTACAGTGTTCAATCTAGATGATGCTGGGGCCACTACAACACTAAATATTTATATTAACATTATCTCCCACAATAAAAGCTAATTAATAATATCCGATATGCTGCACAGTTCTTCAACCTGACATAATAAGGGCATTCATTTAAACCGTTCAATCCAGTGATGTTCTTTTGCACCTCATTCTGGTTACTAATACATAATTAGAGTAAGCGTAGGAGGGATTTTTTGAACCAGAGGTGTCAAGAATACTTTATTTTTTCTCTTCTAGTGCAAGGGTGCTCTTCCAAGCTGAATAAAATAATCTGAAGCAAGAAAAAAAAAAAATGTCACTATTAACTGTCACCCCAATGAGACTTGGGACGTCTTTATCACTTGTTTTTGCTGCTGCTGCTGCCTGACAGTTTCATTTACCTTAGGATATTTTTTTTTTCTCCCAAATTGAAGAGGTTATATACACATTCAGTAAATCCCTCCAATACCAAAGGTCTTTCTTCAGTTTAATGATCAGGTAGTGGCTAAGACGACTCTAAAAAGGATGTTATTAAGACTGAGGGTAAACTGTTTCCTTGACTATTCCCCTTATCCAATCATGTAGCTACTGTACTTACTTGTCAGTCACAGTCATAAACCCTATCCTCCTAGTCTGAGTAACTAAATTACTCCTGATCACAATCCTGCAGGCTGCTGTAATCTGGCTCATACGAACTATCACTGCTAGACATTGAGCTCTCTGAGTCTGCAGTGGCACCCTCCCCAAACACAGGACTCCACGCCTCACATACTTGCCACGCCTTTCTCAGCCTCTCTTTCTCCTCCAACCTTTCCCTCTTCCTCTTCCTAGTCTGTAGATACAGTAATATTTAACCCCTTCAGTCCCATGACATGTTTTTAAGCTCACTGAGACTGCCACCAAACAATCTTATTCACATTAGGAAGGATCTCCATTTGTGGAGGAGCTAATGAAGGTTATTTTTAACCCCTCCCACTGGAAACACGTCCTCTAAACTGAATAAAATTATTTTGAGATAGCAAGAATAAACTAAAAACTATGTCATCAGAATGAATGAGGTACAGCTATTGGAGGCAAATCATTACCATAGCAATAAATTACCAAAGTGTGATAATGAAATAACTGTACACTGTAACAGACTATAAAGGCACTGTTAATAATATAAAGAAACAGTGAAATATTATTATCAAAACACAATTTCCCTGTGTTTATAGGGGATGTGTGGGATACGAAATGGAAAAAAAGGATAATACAAAATAGAAGCTATCAATAATGACTTGTGAATGGGCCATACAGCCAGTTATCAATTAAATTAAGTGGATATGGTAATACATGCACATCTAACACCACTAGCCTGACTGCAAGTGACATATGCGAACATGAAACTGAGTGAAGAAGAACTAAACAATAAAAAACAGTTCCAGTAAATTAAAGAAGGTCACTGTAAAAGATATGAGTATGGCGACATATTCACACCTCTTGCCACAAGCCAGGCTGCTAGAGGTATATGAGAACAATGAACATCTGCATAAATTTATTAAAAAGTAAAAATTGTACTGTTAGTATTCATTATGAATACGGGATGTGCTCTAACTTTAAACATACAACTCTTTCTACAATTTCCATAAAGTTGGTAAATGTACTTCAGAGGTAGCAGCAGGCAAATTTTAAAAATTTTCCAAGGATTTAACAGCATAAAAGGATAGCACAAGCAGCTCCTTATAAAAATAATAATAATAATAATAAAAAAAACTATAGTATATTCAGAAAAAAGAAGAAAGAAAATGAAAAAGCTGACAAGTGCATTAAAATACGGTACATTGATCTGGTCATGAATGCATACCTCTCGCCATGAACCAGACTGCAAAAGACAAATGAGAACAACGGTCATATTGTCACAGCCCAGGCCACCCATCTGACAATCAGGGGCCAAACACCTCATCATCAAGTCCTCACACACATCCTCTGGCTCCATACCTTGGCCCAACCTCACTCGTACAAAGTTCACCACCTCCTGGAAATTGTCAGTCAAAATTACAGCACTGTACTAGGTTAAAAGATATTTGGTACTAACTCAACAATACATATGGCAAAATGCAGATACTTTTGAAAATACAAACATAAATAATATATACGGTACATAATATGCAAACTAATATATCCCTCTTCCTTACAATTATGTCATATTTTAACAGGTAAAAAATGTGCAATAAATAAGTACACTGCACTCTGTTTCCATCTCCACTGCCACCAACATCCATGTGCATGCAAGAGATCTAGCATGGAATACACAATCATATTTCAGTTGCAACGCGCACCTACTCAGTGGCTGTTTAAACATCTTCAAAGAATGTAGCAGTAAAAAGTGTTCAGAAAGCTCTCTGAAACCAATGGCATTAATAAATAACATGGAAACAAAATACCGTAACTGATAATGCTACTGAATCATTAAAGAACAAAAACAAGAAGGGACACAGAATTTCAAACTCGCAATTATCACTGACTATAAAATAACGATGAAGACAAGAATAAACCTTCAAAATGTACTGTATAAGATGTATAATTATGCAAACTGAGTAGGCATGCAAGGAATAATAACAAACCTGAAACATATAAACACACAAAAGATTATCACTGACTCAAAAATCCAACCTGGTTTGTCATGACATCCCAAATTCCATCACATGCTAAAAGGATGAATTCCCAGTCTTCTGTCAATTCACGCACCACCACATCCGGACATGCTGAAAGGAAGGAGGTCAGTTTTTAGGACAGTATTCTTGAGTTTAATGTCTATGGTGTCTTTCTCATCTTCCAGATTTCCAATTAAAGAGTTAATGTAATTTCTGGTTATGTGGAAAGAATGGAGAATGACAGAGGCTAGGACAGTGTATAAGAGTGAGGTGGAAGGGAAGCGAGGGAGGACGAGACAGAAGATGAAGTGGAGAGGTTTCTAAATGAGGGTGTTGTGAGTTAGGAGTAGGGTAACCTGATGGCTGAGGATAGGGTGACATGAAGGCAAGTTGTTCATGGACACTCTCTCCACAGTTATGGCTTCTGGCTATATACAGAATGAGAAAAGTTGAATGGGGAAGGCAGCAGCCATGCTGAGACATAAAGGGCCATATTTTGGTTGATTGTATATAAAGGCATCCTAGCACCTCTTCCCATCCAGTTTATGTTTACTTATGATATATTAGTATTCCCATGTAACTTACCAGAATGTTATTAAATCATCTATGCCAATATTACAGACAATATAACAAACAAGAGAATATTCATGTACACTATGCATAATAAATCGCTAAGACAGAGGTGTCTGAGGACCTCTTAAGCTTACAAGCATACAACCCATGACCCACCGGTGACAATTTGTTCCTCTGGCCCCTTGAGTTCATTTTTCTTGAATACGAAATCTCCAAGAGCACGAGAGAGAGCCAGGTTTCCATTTACTCTATTCAGCTCCACCCATCCCCCAGCTGCTGTGATTCTGCGCTGTTCTGAGGCCAGGCTGGGCTTGTGGTCACTGCTCAGCTCTTCCACACGGCCTCCTACACTTCCTACCGCACGTGAGTCACCAACATTGCCCTGCATAAATTCACACCACCTTATATTATACCTGTACAATGATTAATAAAAAACAAAATCTCTTGTAACACAATAACTAAAAGAAAACTGGCTGCAATATAAACATATACGGTATAAAGACAGATAGACAGATAAATATTACCAAGCAATTGTTGGCATGTCAGGTCAAGATGGCATGTATGTACCTAATCTGCAACACTTCTTACAGGCAAATGCACTGTAGATATTGTACAAGAAATGAGACCTCATACTGGCCCACAAAAATTGCTGATTATAAGTCACGCTATTAAAAAAAAAAAAGAAAAAAAAAAAAAGAAAAAAAAAGAAGAAAGGAAGATTTTCTCTACAGAATCTTTATAAATCCATATCAAAGTTATTTTCAATTAAAATACACGGTCAACTTTACTTCTCACTATTCCAATTAGTACTGACATAACTCTCTTAACCCCCTCCCCCCCAGTCCTCAAACACTGGCAGCAACAATGGTAATGATATGTTGTGGTACCACAATATTGTGCTTGGCAAGGTAAGGTATGGTACGATAGGGTAGGGTTGAGTATACACTCACACAAAATACATGACCATTACGAAGGAGGCAGCAAATGGCAGTACTCCCAGCCAGCTCATCCTTCAGCACCTCATCTGTCTGCATCTGGCTGTCTAAATCTAGGAACCCCTGAAAGCAAGAAATCCTTCTGTGTCACATAATTCACTACAGCATATTCTTCTCTTGCCGCCAAACATATAAGCCTAAATACAGTAACTAATAAACCAACAGACTTTCTATCTTACAAGATTTAGTAACCTCAAAAACCAGTAAGAAACAGACTATTAATACTGTATTCTTTATCCCCTTTCAGTATGACAATTTTTTCAGTTTTATTCTTTTTATTTCATCTGATTTTATTCAACATATTTTTTTCCTGAGGACCACTCCTAAAAGTGGAAGAGAGTGACTAGAAGGTGTAGCAGTGTTGACAACTGACCTGCTTAATGGCTGACACAGTGTCACTGGAGTGGTACTCTGGTCGCTTGACAATGCTCTTGTGAAGGTGCTTCCCTGCGTACTGAGCAATTCTGGAACCTAGTAATAAAGCTGAAGTGTTAGAGATCATTCTCTCTATCATGATGCATCATGGGGAAAAGTGACAGACAAGCCCTAGGTATGAAGAAGATGCAGTGGAATAGTACGTGAACTTTTATCCCTGACAGAAAAACAGGTGTAAATTTGGAGAGCAGAGCATTATCACACAGACCCCAAGAAAAACTTGACTTAGGACTGAGAGATGCCGCCAGAGACTGGGTAGTATGTAAGCCATCAGGTGAGCAATGCAAACAAATGTAATAATATTCATTAGTTCAACTGATACTGTGGCACTGCCTTTGTATTGGCATCTGGCTTTATTTCCATTTACACTGGCTTAGTAGCTGATTTTGCTGAGCTTCTTTATTTCATCAGAGAAAATCTTGTGTCTTTCAGAACAAAATAATGAATGACAAAACAAAACTGTACCTCCATGGCCATCATAGACACCAAAGAATGCTGTGTTGGGGTCATCAGGGAGGGAGAGGATGGTTGTGTGGGCATCTTCCATGTTGACTCGCCATCCTTGCATACATGATGCACCGACACGCAGCCAGGCATTCTCACATCGGGTGGTTTCCTTTTGAGTCACTGGCTCACTTAGTGTCTGTCCCATGCCTTAAAAAAAATGCTGGTGAGCACAAATTGATAAAATATAAAGTTAATTTTACTTTCGTACTTTTGCACCATTTTTCAATAAGCCCAAAATGATTTAGGCCTTCATTTCTACTGTTACTGGTTGAAACTCAATGACCACTAGATACAATTCACTGAAACTCATTATTGTTAACAAAAATATGTATGCCAGACAAACACTCACAAGGGTTTCTCAGAATGATTAAATCTACTGACTGCTTATCTTAAATTCCCAAGAATCCATGGCTGAATGAAAGTAAAATGATACCAACGAGAATTAGATCATTAATTGTTACTCTGGTTATCTAGTATTATTATAATTTCAGCCAAAACAGAATTATAAGATTCTGATCTGTTCTTTTGGTATTTTAGATGATTCTATGACACTTTTATTCTATGGAATTTTTTGTTGCAAATTACTGGTCTTTTTATTTTACTCATGAAAGCTAGGTTAGGTTTGGTTATCTTAAAGAGTAAAATAAAAATAGTTTGGGACAAAAATGTCACAGAAGAAACGTGTCTTAGAACTGTCTAAAATGCCAAAAAAGAAAAAAAAAATAATCAAAAGTTTGTAATTTTATTTTTGGCTGATACTATAAATTTACCATTAATCCTTGCTGAGGTTTTTCTTAATGGCAACCCAAGTATCTCTTCCCCAAACTACAACTTAAACCAGTACGGTACCAAAGTAAGGTTCCTTGGCCTATTGGTTATGTATGAAGATTTGGGTCATGGTATTCAATAAATTGAGCATCTTCTAATACAGCATGGAACAACACGATGGTGCACTATACAGTACGTGACAAGACAGAAAAACCTTCAATACTTATTGTACGGTACTCCGATTTACAGAGTTGAGTTTGCAGGGGAAGGATTATTGGTCCAACATATTTCCTACGTATTAAAAGTGCAAAAAGAAGCAAACGTATGCAGTCCGAGTTAGTACATACCTTTCGTGGGTTTTGTTAATGGGTGTTAATCAGGCGAAGAACTCGTCAGTTATTAGCTTTGTGGTTAAAAAGGAGGAATGATGGGCGGGCCGCAGAAATCCCGTAACTCCCAGACAACATGTAAACATACGTGCGTTCATTGACAGACAGGCTGTTGTTTTATCAATACCTCTAAAATATCTTTGTTTGGTCACTAAATATAATAAAAATCAGGTCAAACTCACAGCATTTTCAAAACGTTGCAAAATCGTCATGTATTGGAAATTCAGTATTTTTTTTTTTTTTGCACATTTCACTAACACGAGAAAAACCATGCTGGTATCCATAATGATAAAATTACATGTAAAACAGTCATATTGTGATACAATATGGCACTTAAAAAATAATCGTCTAACCCCAGTATTGTGTAAACAAACTCAGCTGATCGCCTGCTCCTACAAAGTCCAGCTGATAAATTACATCCTATCTCTGTAAATATTCAACACGCATTTCTTTCACAGCCTTCTCAAGATGCCCTTTTCAATTAGCCTTAAGTTAAAGTGTGAGGGATATGACATTTGACACCACAGAAAACAAGTGATAGGCCTACAGGAATAACAGTATCTCGCTCTCACCTGAATGGAACTCTCATTGTAAAGTGGATATCGGAAGGATTTCCAACCGAGTATGATGTGATTTTTAGTAAGACTTTTACTAAGTGTTAACTCCTGTATTGTATGATGATAAGGTAAATGTACGTTTTATTTTGGGCTGCAGAAAGACCTTGCCAATTTAATATTTCTCCAGTTTGTTTTCTGTATTTTTCTATCTTCAGGGTGGTAAATTACTTTTTCTGCTTAAAGTTTTCCCTATGTTATTATCATCCTGTTCCTTAAGCCATACCAGTGATTGTTCCTGGCATACCGTATTGGAAGAAAATGTACTCAAAGGCAGATTTCATTTCCCTATTTCTCAGGTGGAGGTTAGGTTAAGTTTGATTAAATTATCAAGTACAGTTATGCTAGGTTAGGTTTGATTTAGTTAAACAGTAAGGTAAGGACAGTCCCTTCCACTATTACAGTGACGAATGAAATGAGATGTACCAGTGGAACAGCTAAAAACAACAGGGAAACAGATTTAACAGGAAATGCTTATTTACCACCCCAGAAATAGGCCTAATCAGAAAAATATAACAGACTATCAGGAAGAAGAAAAAATTTGGTAAGATGCTTCTACTGCTTACAGTAAAGTGTACATTTACCTGATGATAATGACGATGAGCATCATCACCATTACCCTAACCTTTCTTGTTTTCCTACCTAAGCATTAAAATCATACATAGGCTTCTATGTCAGTATAAACTTGTGCTCACTACAGTATTTACATATTCCAGGAGATGACCACCCTGAGAGGCTGGAGGTATGGACTGTTTCTTGGAGGTATTGTGGGCTTCATCAGTGCTGCCTTGTACCCCATTATCATCCACCCCATGATGAATATTGAATCTTATAGTAAGAATTTCTTATATGCACTCAGTGTTAATAATATACACCACCCATTGACAGTACAATGTTATGTAGGCTTACTCGTATTTTTACTTTAGTGAATTTTTATCCGTTCATTGCCTTTCTCATTTGGAAGCACAGTATAGTACTGTGAGACTGGTATATTGCCAATGAACTATGGCTCTAGAAACATACAGAGTACAGTACCTGTAGGCTTATTTGACTTGTGATTTGTGGGTTTTAGTCATTATTCAGTACAGTACAAGAACAGTGACTGCTAAAGTGAGAGACAGTGAAATGTGTGATGAGTGTTAAACATGGTAGTTTACAGAATGGAAATACATGTGTGGTCTGAATATCTGCAGTAACGTAATGAATAACTGAGTGTGTGACAGTGATTGGTAATACATGTGTGGTTTTAAATATTTGCAGTGAAGCAATCATTAGCTGAGTGTGTGAAAATTATTGATGTGCAAAATACACAGTAGTAAATATACATAAATAGTTTTAATTATATTGAATTTATGTACCACTACACTTGTATACTAATCATTCTTTTTTTCCTTCTTCCTACAGAGCAAGCTCAAGCTGAAAACAGACAAGGCATCAATCAGGAGGCAATCCAACCTGGAAGTGAGTTGAACAGAAAAACTGACATGAAGCTGCACTGGAAGCATTTTTTTTTTCTTACACTGTTAAAACCAATCCTTTCAGTCTGAAAAAATCTCTCCTGAACTTCACAACTTCACCAGTGCCACTCCCATTGCTTTTGTCTTCATTTTTGTAATCATCATCACCATTAAAAATAAAAGGGGAAAAGACTAGCAGAAATGCACGAGAACTGTCAAACTGAATGCCTGGTGAAAGGGCCTACACAGTCATTCACACTTCAAGCCTCTGTAATCTTGGTTCCATCTCTCTAGCAAAAATATTGTGCTCATACTTCATCCATCAATCATTGACACACCTATTTTATGTTTCACTGCTCCTTCTGTTTCCTCAGCTTCCAGACTTTCAATTTTACTCTGAGTATATTCTACTAACATCACAACCTGTGTCCCTTCATTTATTATACTTGAAGTACTGTACTCAGAATTTTTAAAAGCTTGCACATAACAAATAGTGTGCACAGTCTGCTTGCTACAAATTTGTTACTCATTACTAGCTTAGCAATTTTCTGTAATGATATAAGAGATGCGCTACTGTCAGGGATCTTAGAAATTACACCTAAGAAATTGCTATGTACTGTATAATAATATAGCTTTGCAATTTACAGAACTCAAAGTCCATGATGAATTTACTATTTGTTTTTAATTTTTCAGATATGAAGGTCTGGTCGGATCCATTTGGAAGAAAAAAGGAATGATAACATTTTATGGAAAAATTATAATTGTAATGCCCTAGCCCCTCAAAGAGGGGAGTGCATGGCATAAAACTGCATCATATTAGTGTTTTATAAATAAGGTGCATTAAACAGTATATTATAAATAAAGATGGTTCATTATTCTTTGGTGAGTTTTACAAAAATTCCCAAATAACAAAACTGACAAGATACTTTGATACAAGTATTATGTTTTTCGCAGCTTTAAGTTGATGGTTACAGGTCAGAGTCAATATTGCTTGTGGGAACCATGAATACATACTGGCACACAGTACTTGTTATAAAGTAAGGCACTGTGACAGATTTCAGTGACTTGAGTCTGCAGTGTAGCTGTGGGGGAGCCTGGCCCCCCCTCTGTCAAACCCTAGGCCCCCAGTGGCTCCCCCACTTGAAATTTTTCTTTAATGTGTGTGCAGTGTGCAACATTAGATCCCCCTCCTCTGAAAAGGGCTTGACCCCACCTGGCCCCCTCATTTATGGAGACCATGCTTCACAACCGGACTGAGTTGACAAATTTCTGAATGGGGAAAGATAAAGGCACTTATTATTATGTTGCTAACTACTATTCTGGTGAACAAAGCACAGGGAACACATAGACATAAAACCTATATTGATGAAACTTTTGAAGATTCATGGGGCACTTTAAGTTTAATTTGGCTACTGCAAGATTATCTTTGGCTGATGTAAGTACCAGACCTCAAAGGGTTACTGGAGAATTCAACTGCTTTATAACCTAATGTTCAAGGAGTTCGGATGATTAACATTTTAAGAGCAAGAACTGGTAGTTAAGTAGTGAAAATAATACTCACAAGGAACTGAAGAACTGAAGGTTTGAAGGCCTCGGGTATAGCGGCAGTGATGGTTGGGGAGAGGAGATACGACATGCCCAGTACCAGAACAGGACAGGCAACATAATGAGTGGATGTCTGGTGACCCTACCTGCCACGAAAACCTTGGTTCTTTGTTCTTGTGTTGAATTAGGGACTGTAAGAGACAAGGAACCTGTATGAACCCCTACTGACACAATGACACAAAAAGAGATGCTACCCAGGTTGGAAATTGGATACCTGTTAGTGCTTTACTGGATGAATCTATAACACCGCAACCTTTTCCATTTTGCAAGATACTTTCATTAAGAATGCACTTGACCATTCCATCATTTTCAGAACCAAAAACTAAATTTGCACAAATCATCACAGTTAGTCCTTTTGCAATCTTCTCTGAGTTTTGCATCAAAGAAAATATCCAACGTAGACTAAAACCACTGTGTGAAGTGAAAACGAAAAGGAGAAGAATGGAGAAAGATGAACCAATAAAGAGAGGGGAAAAGGAAGTATGCAAAAAGGAATGGGGGAAAGGAAAAGATGTAATACAAACAGGAATGGAAATGCTATAATAAAGCTAAAGAAAAAAGACAGTATAAAACGAACAGAAAAAGGAGTCAGGGGGAAAAGGAACAGGATAATAAGAAAAATGGTAAGATGCAATAAGGAGAACGGCAGAGATAGACACAACTAGAGAGACGGAAATAAGCATTAATGACATTAGAAAATGGCGTGAGGAGGAGCAGGAAATATGCGATAAGAAACAGAAACGAAGAGATGAAATTAGAAGCGACGGAGATGCACTAAGAAGGGATAGAGAGATGCAAATAATGATAAGGGGAATGATACACTATGAAGAAAGAAAACAAGCGATGGGAAGGGGAAAGGAAGATGAAGAAGAAAAAAAGGAAGATGAAGAAGAAAAAAAGGAATATGAAGAAGAAAAAAAGGAGACAATAAGAAGGGAAAAGGGGATATGCAATATGGTGATATTAAAAAACAAAATCACAGCGTTGGAAGGGGATATGAGGAAGAAGAAGAAGAAAAAAAAAAAGACAATAAGAAGGGAAAAGAGGGTATGCAATATGAAGGTGATAATAACAAACAAAATGACAGCGTTGGAAGGGGATAGGTAGTTCCGATTACCTTAAACTGTAACTTAATTCCCATAGCTCAGTGGCAAAATATGACAACATGACGGCTCCACATCAATCCACCAGCACCTCGTCTTGACTAATACCATATTCTAGTGTTGATCTCTTGTTATATTTAAGTAATCAGTAGGGACAGACTGTAATTTCCGACAATCTAAAGGGGACAAAATGTAGCACACTCTCATTCAATCGTACTGTAGCTTTTGTACTCAGTTTCTTACGAGTAGCCTATTTTGTGTCACGACTTTCACAGCCACCTTCCTTCCTGCAGCTCTCTCTCTCTCTCACACACACACACACACACACACACACACACACACACACCGCTCGCTGGTGCAGTGGTAACGTTCTCGCTTGCCATCTGGTAGAAGGGAGTTCGCGCCTCGCTCAGGTTGCGAAAAGTTTCACTGACGAAGTGGGTGGTTACTGTCCCCCTTGAGCAACGGGTGTGTGGGTGTGTGAAGGTCACAGCCTTGCCCTTAGATCGGACTATATGAGCTCTCAGCTCCCTTCCGGGAGGGTAAAAGCTGACGATCACGACCATCAAGTGATCCTGACCGACCCGGTGAATTACACCACACACACACACACTATACCCTCCTTCACTTATTGACAGTTCTCGTAACCCACTGATTCTAGTCTCGTCAGCTGTTCTCTCTCTCTGTCTCTCTCTCTCTCTCTAAATTACTGAGGAGCCACTATGAGGTCTCTCATGCCAACGGCTGGCCAAGGTGGGGACCAGTTCTATTTTGGGGGGCCTCCAGCTACACAAGGGCCAGTGGAGGGGCAAAGGTCTTACGGGGGGGAGAGGGGCCTGAATCCCCCCAGACCCCCCTATACCTACGCCTGTGTAACGAGAATTCAACTCAGAAACAACAGGGACGAAATACAATTATACAAAACATAAAAATCCTCAACAATAGTGTACAAAATAAGACAGGCAGACAGATATTAAGACAAGCAGACGCCAAGACAAAACTAAACACAGAAACGGAACAAAACACAGCAAATCACAAGCATAAACAAAGCTTGAATCTGACGCGCACAAAAGCATGGGGGAAACGGGCCTAAAAATGCGAAGATAAACAGGGAAGAGGGATAGTGGAGAAGAAGCGGAAGCAGGGATGAGAAAAATGGCAGTCCGGGAAGCAGTCGCAGTGGAAACAGGAAAGTAGCAGAGAAAGAAATTACGGAACAGGAACTGGAGGGGAGGAAAGACGAAGATTTTATTACGAAAGACAGGAAACGCTGGCGAGTCAAGAGGGGACGCGGCGACCGGATATGAGAGAGAGAGAGAGAAAGTAAACCCTCCCACTCAAACGACCTCTTATCAGTCTTGCTGCCGCTGAATGATTTTACTTTATTCAACTTTTGGGAGATTTTTCGAAGTGGAGGGGTTAGATATAGCCCTCAGCAGCCCCTTCACCACTAAGGTGTTCTCCTAGCTGAATAAAATTGCCTAATAACAGTACGAATAAAGCTACAAGTACCACAGTGTATGGAGAATAGAAAGCAAGGGGAGAAGTAGAAAGAAGAAAGAGAAAGAAGCATACAATTTTCCTCCTCTCACTCCTACTTCTATCTGCCTCAGTGTCTTTCGAGTTCATTAAGGCAAATAATGCTCACTCCTTTAATTAACTCTCACTCAAGGCCGCCATTTTTTCCCCGCCACCATCAGCATTAATTCCTCCAAAGTACGGAACGGAAGTGTGCCCCAACTCGGCGATATCGAGCAAATGGCTTGTAGTAACCGAATTTACCGGTCCGCTTGCGTGCGTGAGTGTCTGGAACTTTGTTAACCCCCGAGAAAGTTAGGGATTTCTTAACTTGCGGACGAGGGAAATTAATTTGTCGCTCCGGGAAGTCGATGTGAATTAATTCCGCCTTTTATCGCGCGACCCGCCCGGAGCCGAGTTGAAGCACTGCGCCGGGAGTACGAGGTGGAGTTTGGTTTTTGTTTTGGATCGTGACGAATGGTGTGTGTGTGTGTGTGTGTGTGTGTGTGTGTGTGTGTGTGTGTGTGTGTGTGTGTGTGTGTGTGTGTGTGTGTGTGTGTGTGTGTGTGTGTGTGTGTGTGTGTGTGTGTGTGTGTGTGTGTGTGTGTGTGTGTGTGTGTGTGTGTGTGTGTGTGTGTGTGTGTGTGTGTGTGTGTGTGTGTGTGTGTGTGTGTGTGTGTGTGTGTGTGTGTGTGTGTGTGTGTGTGTGTGTGTGTGTGTGTGTGTGTGTGTGTGTGTGTGTGTGTGTGTGTGTGTGTGTGTGTGTGTGTGTGTGTGTGTGTGTGTGTGTGTGTGTGTGTGTGTGTGTGTGTGTGTGTGTGTGTGTGTGTGTGTGTGTGTGTGTGTGTGTGTGTGTGTGTGTGTGTGTGTGTGTGTGTGTGTGTGTGTGTGTGTGTGTGTGTGTGTTTGTGTGTGTGTGTGTGTGTGTGTGTGTGTGTGTGTGTGTGTGTGTGTGTGTGTGTGTGTGTGTGTGTGTGTGTGTGTGTGTGTCCTTTCTATTTATCTATCTACATGTCTGTCAATATCTTGGCAGCGAGGTTACTGACACGAGAAATCAGTATGAAAGACAGACACAAGAAACTTTTTTTTTTTTTTTCACTGGTTGCCAAATCGAAAAATTGAAAAAGAAAAAAGTTATTTTTGGAAAGGCCATTGACTTGAAAAATTGGTCCACTAGTGAAGAAAATGGGAGACTCAGGCCTGAGGTGAGAGAGAGAGAGAGAGAGAGGAAGTGGTGAGGAAAATGGGGGAGCGTGGCGAAAAAGAGAGAAAGCCGCTGGGGGGGAGAGAGAGCGGAGGGAAGGGGGAGAAAGGGAGGGAGAGCGGAGGGAAGGGGGAGAAAGGGAGGGAGAGGGGGAGAGAGGAGGAAGGAGAGGTGGGAAGTACGACAAAAGACTGTGGAGAGAGAGAGAGAGAGAGAGAGAGAGAGAGAGAGAGTGGAGCTGGAAGAAAGGAGGGTTGGAGAGAGGGAGGGAAGGAGGAAAGCAGGGAGGGAAGGCAGGTGGGAAAGGGAGGAGGGAGGGAGAAAAGCGGGAGAGGGAGGGGAAGGGGAAGATTCGGCCATTGTGTTGTGGTGATAACAATTTCCAGACGGATTCGTATATTTCAATTTCGGGCCGCGCCGAGTAGGGTCTTCCGCCGGATATGTAAATGGGGTGGTCAGGTGGGGGGAGGAGGGCAGGAAAAGGTAGCGAAGAAGGGGAGAGAGGGGGAAAGGGGTGGAATTAAGGGGGAGGGAAAGATGGGGGGAAAGAATAGGGGAAATTTGGAAAGGGAGAAAGAGAGAGGGAAGGGAGGAGGAATGGCAATGAGAGGGGGAGGGGTGGGAGAAACGATGGGGTGAGGAATGGGGAAGATTGGGGAATATGGGGAGAGGGGGAAACGCTAGGGAAGACAGAGAAAGGTATGATGGAGAAACAGGGGGAAAGGAGAGTAAGGGAAAAGAGGAGAGGTAAGTACAAAGAGGGAGGGAAAGAGGCAGAGGGAAGAGAAAGGAGTGAGAGAGGGGAGAAAAGGGGAGAAAAGAGGCAAGGGGACAGGAGAGGGGGGAAAGAGAGGATAACAGGGAGGCTACTCTTTTCGCCATCCGTTTTTTCAAGAAGAACCTACGTGCCATTATAACCACTAATGTATGAGATTGCCCACCTTCCCCATTACGGAATTAAAACCACAATGTCCTCAAACAAACCATTCCAGTACTTCCTCTTCTTTATCTCTTTTTCTTCCGTCTTTACCTTTTGAAACAGTAAATGAAATTTTGAAAGAATTTTGACATAATTCTTTACCAACGTATATTAAAACGAACCCCACTGTCCTCATTTTAACCCTTCATATTCATTTTTTTTTTTGTCATAATTTTTTTTTTTTCCTCGTCTTCACGTTTTGAAATAGTGGATGAAATTTTGAGAGAACTTTTAATAATGTAGCTAGCCCGCTGTTTTACTTATACAACATACACAAGGGATTTTTTTTATATCGTATGAAAAAAAAAAAAACTATAATCATTAAAATTTCCTGCATAAAATAAACCGATGATTAGCAGCAATAACTGTAAAATCATCAATCGCCTGGGTTAAGATTCGGGGTAGCTTATCGTCATCATCATCATCATCATCATCATCGTAAGAGAAATGGGCCAGACACTCACGCACACACCAGATAAGCCCTTGGAATCCTGGTTCTACCTCACAGACCAAATTATCAACATATATTATTATTATAGTAGTAGTAGTAGTAGACCAAATTATCAGCATATATTATTATTATTATTATTATTATAGTAGTAGTAGTAGTAGTAGTAGTGGTGGTGGTGGTGGTGGTATTAGTATTAGTGTTTGTATTAGTAGTAATGGTATTTTTCCTTACAGGCACGCTGCAATCCAAGGGCTGTCAAGTTAAAGGAAAGGGGGTAAGTTACTTTATCAATGCAAATATTTAAAAAAGTAAAAGTCAACTAAAGCGTTCCCATATGGCACCAAATGGCCGCCATTGCCCAACTTTCCGCACGACAAGGCCCCTACACTGCCTCTCATCATTAGAAGTGGCAGAGAGAGAGAGACAGAGAGAGAGAGAGAGAGTCACAATGGCGGTGCGGCAGTGAAAGAAGTCATTGTGTGTAGTTCAGCGTAGGGACACGAGAACGGCATAATCAGGCGAGCACCCGTGTATAAAAGAGCATTGTGAAGGGCTAGGCTGCGAGACACTACCCCCACCCACACTAGGACAGAGTAGCAGGGTGGACGGGAGGGTGGGACGAGTATAGAGAAGGTGAGAGATGCATATACCCAGAACCATAAACTGTACTCATTTTAGATAATGCACTGGTAGCCCTCTGTGTGTGTGTGTGTGTGTGTGTGTGTAGATGAGCAGAGGATGGGAAAAAAAAAAAAAAGTTCATATACGAGATTACGAGTACAGGTGTCTTCCATTCATTAAAAAAGAAAAAAAAAAATGTAACAACTGGACCTGAATGTTAGTCGCCTGCAAGGAAATATACCGAGCATTTCTCAGCTTTGGAACAGTAGCCATCAGAGGGAAGAGACAAGCAGAAGAGGTGAAACATTACACCAACTTTTGCCTCTGCTTGTGCATGTGGTATCTATGTGGTTGTGTTGCTATCAATCAGATGTGGTGGGGAAGACGTGTACCCTTCTTCCCCTTTCTCTCTCTCCCCCTTCCCCGATCCCCTCTCGTCCCCTCTCCTTCCCGTCTTGGCCATCTTCCACCAAACTTGCAAACTGTGTAGCGGCGGGACGAGAGTTTTATGGCCATAACTTATACGGGCGTCAGGGCGAGGGATTTAGTGAGGAGGTGTGGAGGTGCGGTGCGAGGCAGGTGAGGTGAGCTGGGACGAGTAAGATGGATGCCCAGAGTTCCTCATTTGCCGTCCACACCACAGCCTGTCTGAACAAGCAGGGTGGAGGCGAAATGCTTGTGGAATTTGCAGAAAAGACTAATATTTGTCTGATGTATACCGTTATTCTAGACCAGTAGTTCTTAAATGCGAGATGATACTTCTGGGGATGCAAAACAAGACAGCCAGTTCAATTTCAATGTTGTTAAATTTTTAGCCAGTGAATGTGTCTACATGGCTGGCTGTATTTCTAGTCTGTTAAATTACTGTGTGACAATACTGCATCACTGTAAACTTGGAAGTACTGTGAATCTTATGCTAATGTAGGCAAGTAAGAAGTATCCTGAACTCATATTTGAATGGGATGCAAGAAGATATTCTGAGAACCGAAGAGGCACACACACACACACACACACACACACAATGTACTCCTGTTCCTGACAAAGAAAGGACGTAGTGAACTTGGAAAGAAGTCTGTGTGCAAATAATAATCTTAGAAGTTTTCGTACACCCATATCATTGTTCTCAAACACCGAGCTCACAAATAATGGCGGCTCTCTGTGTGCACGCAAAATCATACTCAGCTAATACAATCCTCGGAAAATCACCCTTAAAAAATCGTGCACGCAAAACAACAAACACGAACACCGCGCGCGCAAAAAAATCGTGCGGTGGTTATCTGTACGCGCATTAAACCACCCCGAATCAATATAATCTCGCATAAAAATCCCGCTACAACCCCCGTGCGCACATAAAATCCTAGCGGTACTTGAACCGGGGTCGTAAAGGGGGCAAATCTCCCCCTTAAAACTATCCGCTGCTTGTCCACTCTCGGCAGGAACGGAAGCGGGGTTTATATTCTAAGTCCCACACTTTCGTTGAGTAACAAAACTACAAAAGGAGTACAAAGGAAAGCAGACAACAACAGATCCACTAGTCCTTTCGAGGCTCTATGTTACAGACATGAGTATGACTATTGTACCTATTTTTCTGAGTTAAAGTTAAGGATAGTATAATAATCTACTCCCTTCCCAAGCCCATCAAACCCTACATAGGAAGCCGGCGGGAAAAAGTGACAAGGACCACCATTCCGCTAAACTCCGTGGACTGCAGGCTGAGTATACCCTTTTCCTACAGTCCACCTTGTTTTCTTTGGGGGACGGGGAGCGAGTTGAGGGACGTTTATAAAGCCTGGCAGTTCCTCCACCCGGTTATACAGTGCCACCACACGAAGGGGTCCCTCTCACACATGAAGCCTCTAGAATGCGGGCGAGGATGCGATAGTTATAACCTGGCGATAAACTTTTAAAGGATGTTATATTTTCGGTCGGGCAGGCTTATAGGTAGTTCTTCCTTCCCTCAGACTCTTTATGCCTCGTTCTCACTTGTGTTTAACTCTCCCTCCCTCTCTCCCTCTCTCTCTCTCTCTCTCTCTCTCTCTCTCACTACAGAAGCTTTCTCTCATTAAAGGAACTATCCATCTTTAATTCTGCACGTTTCTTCTTTTGACATTTCCCCCCCTCTTTACTCAAGATCAGTCTCTCTCTCTCTCTCTCTCTCTCTCTCTCTCTCTCTCTCTCTCTCTCTCTCTCTCTCTCTCTCTCGTATTCTTCAGTATATGCATTCTGAACCCATCCACAAACATGCATTCTCTCTCTCTCTCAACTGCAAACTCAATTTAAACTGCTATCAATTCTGCACACACGTCAAAATGGAGTTCCAGCACATGACACACACTCACCCTGACACAATACAGACCAAACAAACACCAAACAAACACCAAAACACCACCAAACACACAAAACACGACCCCTACACTATTGAGAACACGACAGCCCTTTCCACTCCCCTACATACATATAAACATAAGAGCATATTCGTGCAAGTTATGGAGAGAGAGAGAGAGAGAGAGAGAGAGAGAGAGAGAGAGAGAATCTATAATACCGCTTTTGTTTTTATCATGAGAATGCAAATGAGGAATAAAGCATTTAGATTAATCCTTCCCTCTCATTATCATCCCACACACACACACACACACACATTACTTCATCTTATTTTCAACGAGGTGGCGATCAAAGAACTGGTCAACACCAAGGTTCACCATCCTTTCCACAGCACTTCTTCGTGACTAGTATCGCGTTCTAGAATTGATCTCTTATTGCACTCAGTATTCAAGATAGACGGGTGACAATTTTACGCCCAGCTGAAGTGAATAGAGTATAGTGTGGGTGTGAAGAATTTGGCAACTGTTCAGTATAAAATTAAAAGTATAATAAATATGAATAAATGAATGAATAAATAAAGAAATAAATAAAATCTTACACACAAGTTAAGAAATACAGAAGAGGACGATTTGGCTTCAATCAGGAAATGAGTTTAATTTTAGGCCCTCTCTCTCTCTCTCTCTCTCTCTCTCTCTCTCTCTCTCTCTCTCTCTCTCTCTCTCTACCTCCATTCCTCTTTTCCTCTTTCCCTTCCCTTGTTCTCTCTCCCCCCATCCTCCTCTTCCATTTCCTTCATCTCCCACTCCTCTCTCCCACTACACTTTCTCTCCCTTCTTTACCCCTCCTCCTCTCTCTCTCTCTCTCTCTCTCTCTCTCTCTCTCTCTCTCTCTAAATGAATCCTGAGGAGTGATTAGGAGTGTAATTACCCCGCCATTAAAGTCTCCAGCCACCCGTGTGTCATTAAGCCTTGATTTAACTCTCTCTCTCTCTCTCTCTCTCTCTCTCTCTCTCTCTCTCTCTCTCTCTCTCTCTCTCCTGAATGCAGTGGCCATATACAAATTTAATCCCTTTTTACCCCATCAGGCGCGTAGGGGTCCAGGGCTAGGCTTACTGTCTCGGCATTAAAGCCCCACTAGACCGCACGGCGTCATTTGGTTATATGGTTAACACCCAGCGTAGCATATGGTTTAATAGGCTACAAAAACCATGTTACTTGACCCACTAGACCACCAGGTGTCATTTAGTTATATGGTTACCACCCAGCGTAGAATATGGTGTCCTGGGCTACAATAAACCATTTCGCCTGTCACTCAATGTAGAATCCCTGAAGGCAGCACCACATCGAGTGAGTGGATGATGAGTGCCCCCAACTACCAAACTCTCCCATCTTAATATTATAAACTGTGATTATGCGTGGAAGATTAAACGAAGTAAATCGGGGAATAATGGAAGAAAAATTAAAGTTCCCAGCCCGAGATGAGACGCTGGGAAACTCATTCAAAATAATTTAATAAACCCGTGACGCATTTGCAACTTAATAAACATACTTCATTTTTCTGCCTCCTCTTAACCTCCTCTCCTCCTCCCACTCCCTGGCTGATTTATTTAATTTATTCGTACTTTTGATCTTTATTATTTAGGTATGGTATATATATTTTTTTTCCTGTGAGTCTGTCCGTCTGTTTCTCTCACTTCGTCTATCTATTTGTCTGTCTACCTGTCTGTCTGTCTGGCTACCTCTACATAACTCTCTGCCTCTACTTCTCCCTGTCTCTTTCTTTGTCCCTATCTCTGCCTATCAGCCTGATTCCATCGCTCTTTCCCATCCCCTCTCTTTACCTAAATATCCGTCAAATATCTGCCTGTATATTTATCTGCCTGTGTATTTAGCCTAACCTACACTCACCTTCTTTACTCTAACCTACCCAAATCTACCCTACCCTAACGTACACTAAACTAACAGAACAGAATCAAAACAACCCTAACTTTATATCCCATCTTCTCTGCCCAAACCTAACCTAACCCTTCCTAACTTCCTCATACCGTCAGGAGGTAAACACTATTGCCCAGACAAGACTGCCCTAACTTCCTAACTCAATGGAGGAGCAAACTTTGGTATTCTGTAGGGCATATAACGTCTCAAGGGGGAAGAGAAGAGGAGATCAAGACACTGTGTTAAGAAGATTCGATCTAATGTGTTTTTTCAATCGATTTTGCTCATGTCTGTTTCTGTTTGCATCTCTCTCTCTCTCTCTCTCTCTCTCTTTCTCTTTCTCTTTCTCTCTCTCTCTCTCTCTCTCTCTCTCTCTCTCTCTCCCTGTCATACCCCCCCTCCCCTCCTCTCCCTTCACTCTTGGCACAAACTGTCTACCAAAGTTGTAATTAGCGGCAATGTTTTGACTCCTAAAAACCGCCTGGACAGATATCCGGCCTGGCGAACCCAACTTAACATGATTATACGAGAATTGTTAGCAGATTCAGTTCTGAAGTTTCCCGGTATTTGGCACTAATAAAGGCAATGTTTTACTGATTTTTGAAGGCAATAATATCAAGTCTTTCAATACGATCACGCATTTTCCTATATTTAAAGTTTGTGTTTTTCCCCACCCCCTGTCTGTGTGGAAACTTTGTGAGTCATCCTGCTGGTGCTGAGACACTAAACATTACAAAGGGTGGTTCGGTGGCTGGGTTAGTTGTTGGGTGGGTGGGTGAGGTAGAAGCTGTGTGGGTGGATATCAATAGGCTTATAGGGCGGCTTTTGCTACACCCAGCTAGTGACGGGATGGATGTTTTGCTATTTCCAGATTTTTTTTATTTTTAGGGAAACTTTTCGAACTGAAGGGGTTAACTATATCCTCCATTAACCCCTGAATGCATTTTTATATTCTAGATTAGTTTTATTTAACCTTATTTCTGTCCACACAAAAAATGCTTCCCTCTAAACTCCATTGCACCGTCTCTCCATCTTCCCTCACTCCCTCATCGCTCCTCCAGTCCCGTTTCTCTTCCCACTCCTCTCCTTCTTTCTTCCTTCTCTTCACTCCTTCCCTCTGCCTTCTCTCCCCCTTCTTCAATCCTTCCTCTCTCTACCGATCTCTGTCTCCTTCTCTCCCCGTTCTTCTCTCCAACTCTCTCCTTCCCTCTTCCGTTTCTCCTTGCATCTTTTCATCCCCCTTCTTCCTTCTCCCTGTCCCCTCCCTCCTCTCCTTCTTTCTCTCTCCTCTTCCCTGCTTCCCCTCCCTCCTCCCTTCTCCTCTCTTCAATTACTCTCTCTTCCTTCCTCTCCTTGCTCCTCTCCCCCTCCCTCCTCAATTCATCTCGCTCCCTCTCCCTCCCTCTCCTTCCCCCTCACTCAACCCCTTCTCCTCAATTCCTTTCTCTCTCTCCCCCTCCCTCCCGCTCCCCCTCCTCGTTAAGACTGACAGCAGATAATGGAGAGCAGTGCTATCGAGGTATAGTGAGGGGAGGGAGGGGGAGGGGAGGGGGAGGGGGATGGAGAGCGGGGAACGGAAGAGGGGAAGAGAGGAAAAAAATAAGAAAATATGTATAAAAAAAATAAAGAGAGGAGAAGGAGGAAGTGTGAGAAAGATAAACTGAAATAAAGGAACAGACAGACAGACGAAAGAAAAACCAAACCAAGAAAATATAACCACAATAAAAAGGAAGAGAGCGAGGGAAAATAAAAAGGACTATCTAAACAGTGGGAAAGATGAGGGAAACGGGGAGAAGCAGCGCCTCTTGAACGATACTTAAAGGAAATGAGGAGAATATTGGACACTGTCGGCATCCTTCAGGCAGTATCATGGCGTAAAGCATCTGTGGACGAAGAAACAGCCTATCTAATAAAATGCAAGAGCAGGAGAGAGAGAGAGAGAGAGAGAGAGAGAGAGAGAGAGAGAGAGAGAGAGAGAGAACCTCGGAGTAAGTTATTATGTGTACTTGTTCGTGATGAAAGTACAGTACATAATATGTAGGCGGGGGGGGGGGGTGATGTGGAGATAAAAACCCGGTAACTGGACATATGCAACACTCCCAGGCGGGGAACTCAGACACTACTATGAGAGGTCAAGCAAGCGGCAAACTCACCCAGAATTTCGTAATGGCTATCGTCTGTGGTGTCGAATAATACTCTTTTGATTGACTGTACCTATGCATGCCAAAAAATATCCATCATTCTTGGCTTCCTCCTCATTCTACCCAGGAATAATAATCGTGGCAATAAAAACAATAATTCCTCCCAACAATAAATCCTCCCAAGCTACTCATCTTCCCAAAACAGATGGCAAAATAAAGAAGAAGAAGAAATGGCCAGAAATGCCCTCTGTAAATGGCGATTCCTCCGCATTTTATCGCTAAAGACAGGGGGAATGGCTTGGAAGAGGAGGGGTGAGGGAGCTTGTGGGGAGAAAGAGCAATGGGGAGTATAATATTGGGGTAATGTGTGGGGTGGAGGGGGAGATGGGGTGGAGGGGGAGATGGGAGAGGAGAGGAGAGGAGCTGGAGAGATAGGGGGGTATGCGAGGTGGTGAGGGAGGGAGGGAATAGAAAGGAGAGAGGAGGGGAAGGAAGTGAGGTGTGAGAGAGAGGGGGATACGAGAGGTGATGAGAGTGGGTGGGAGGAGAGAGGAGGTCTGTCTGTCTGTCTGTCTGTCTGTCTGTCTGTCTCTGTCTCTCTCTCTCTGAAGATATCATTCCTTGCTACCCTGCGTCTGTTTGCAGCGTTTATTTAGCCATTTTATTGTATCCTATCTTTGCCTAATCCATGTACTGCATTCTCTGTTTTTGCGGCTTTGATTGGGTGGAGAATAAATAAGAATGACTTGCTATAAATATCAGACCCCTTGGCCACAGGCGTCTGTATTTAGAGCCAGTCTAATGATACAACTTCGTCATCTGGTAAGTGATGGACGGGGAGTTCCATTGCTAGTTATAATGCTTTTTCACTAATTATCCCTTGTCTCTACTACACATTTTCCCCTCATCTCCCTAATGTTGAAAAGCTGGAAGAATGAGATCGATGCCTCATTATAAATAATTACTGGTCCCTGTTGTCATTTAGGGGTAATTTAGCGAATACATCTTGTTTCAAACACGAAACATGGCGGCCATTGTGTCGTCTGGCAGCCCCCATCCCTTGCCCTACCATTCAAGAACCCTCACACAAAAACCTTCATTACACGGAAGATAAACCCGTCAGGCCGGAGGAGATAATGACGACGCAGGTCCATTTGTATAATCGACCTAATTATGGTGTTAACCCGGGCCAGGCTCATTAAAGAGACGAGAACTGTACGACAACACCGCGACGCCGCCCCGAGTGGCAACAATAACAAAGGCGGGGTTGGCGGGCGTACGATCACTCCTGTCCCGCCAAGGTTGATGCTGATTGATATGTTTTCCAGAGATACAATGGACCTGGGGGTTGGGTATTTAGCCACGGTTATACGGGTAATTTACCTTCCTTCTCGTGAATTCCATAAGCAGTTTTTCGTGACTAATATCATGTTGTAGTATTAATCTCTTGCTATAGGTCAGTATTCAAGATGGAGAGATGGCAATTTAGCTTCAATACTCTTTTCTCTTTAACTTGGCCTAAAACTAATATCTCTCCGACCTGAACGATGAGTTGTAACATTAGATTAGCACTGGAAAATTATGCTAGTCACGAAGAACTGTTATGGAAAGGATATAGACCCGCTGCATTGCCTTTTTCTCCAAGTAAGTGATATAAGCTACAAAAGGAGGAAAATGTGGGCCACGTTAAGGTGAAAGAACTATAGTTATAATAAGTGGAGTACAGTGAAATCAATAAAAATACAGTAAACATAACCATAACGAAAATAAACACTCAACAAGGCTCCATTTCACCCTTAGTAAAATAAAATAAAAATAAAAGTAACCAAAATGAACAGAATAATAAAATGGCTCTATTTCACGCCCATTACCAAAATTCTTCACCCTTTTTCAGCGTGATAATTTATGCATTGCCTGGCTATCATCGTTTGTGTCTATTTTAGTGGAATTAATTGCCTGCCTATTCACTGGCATCTCATTAGGGACAAACTCAGTGCATTCCCAGTGGTTCATCGTATCTTCTCAGTTCCTCTGTCTCCCTCTCATAAGCTCTATCTGTCTCTGTCTGTGTTCTGTCTGTCTTAGCTCTACTCCTCTCTCTCTCTCTCTCTCTCTCTCATACATAAAGACACCTACAGACACGCGATGAGTGACACACACACACACACACACACACACACACACACACACACACACACACACTTCCTCAATTACACTGACGTAAAAACATACAAAACACGGCAAAAACGAATGTAAAATCTTAAAAAAAAAATACAATACCAAACAAACGAATTAACAAAGTCCTCAGCAGAGCATAAGGAATGAAGGCAAAGGTATTAAAAAAAGGAAATCTAACAAAAAAGAAAAAACGTGCGAAATAATAAAAATCAATACTGAAGCGCCCAAACCCACTAGACCGTCAGGCTTCCAATGGCTAGATTACCACCCAAAGTATCAAATGGTTTCTTGGGTTACACTAAATAACTTGGGTGACACTCAGTGCAGAGTCACCTAAAGACAGCACTACATCGAGTGA
The DNA here is from genome assembly GCF_032717465.1 of Coenobita brevimanus. NCBI lineage: Eukaryota > Metazoa > Arthropoda > Malacostraca > Decapoda > Coenobitidae > Coenobita > Coenobita brevimanus. The sequence goes on from NC_136978.1 coordinate 1,282,757, forward strand.
ATGGATAGTGGATCAATAAAGGACTAGGAAATACATGCTAAGAAAATGGCAAGGAAAAATGATATATGAGATAATGTGGATAAACTGGCTTCAAACTTGTAGTGAAAACTGAAGGGAAAATTGAAAAATAAAGGAGAAGAATTTAAGAGAAAAAGGAAGAGAGAAAAGACGAAGGAGTTGGGAGAGTAATTAAATAAAGGAGGGAGCTAACTTTGCTGATGAAGGCGTTATGAGAGAGAGAGAGAGAGAGAGAGAGAGAGAGAGAGAGAGAGAGAGAGAGAGAGAGAGAGAGAGAGAGAGAGAGAGAGAGAGAGAGTACTTCAATACTGTGCAAATTTGGATTCTGAGGGAAATTCTCTCTCTCTCTCTCTCTCTCTCTCTCTCTCTCTCTCTCTCTCTCTCTCTCTCTGCACCACTGGCTCAATAATGGAAATATCACAGTGAGTTATGACTGCCATTCACTCTCTTATCAAAGCCTTCCCTTGCTCTCTTCGTTTTCGCATTTTCTTTATTTTCTCACTTTCTCTCCATTATCTCTGACTTTGACTCTCTCTCTCTCTCCGTTATCTGAACCTCCCCCTCTCTCGTCTCTTTCACTGCCTCTTTTTTCCCTTCACTATCACTCTATTTCGCTTTACCGTTTTCTCTTTCCCCTCCCTCCCCCCCCGTCTCTCTCTCTCTCTCTCTCTCTCTCTCTCTCTCTCTCTCTCTCTCTCTCTCTCTCTTAATATCCTCAGTTATCTTCTCTTTTTCTTAGGTGTTCCCTCTTTCATTATTTTCTATCATTCCCCTTCTGTTTTAACTCTCTCTCTCTCTCTCTCTCTCTCTCTCCCTCCTTTTCCCCTCTATGATTTAATGAACAGAAACGGGAATGCATCTAAAAGCTTTTGCTGGTATCACGAGGAGAGGATGAGAGAAGTAGGGAGGAAATTGCAGGGATAGATAAACAGATAGATAGGTAGTTGGATAGATAGACATAGTGATAGAGGAGCGATAAATACCATGGCAAGGCAGAACAGTCAGAATTTCAAGGTCTAGAGTCAGAGACACTGACAGACAGGCAGAGAGACAAATGGTCGCTAGATAAATTGATGGATAGGTAGATAGAATAATATTTGTAGGTCACACCCTCAGAAATGAACACACAGCTCCGCAGACAGACTGACAGATAGACAGATTGAAAAGACAGACAGATGCAAGAACAGGCAGACAGAGTGACAAGGAGATATACTCAAACAGACGGAGAGTAACTAAACTTTATAAATGAAAACAGATCTGGGCCAGGAAACTTTATTTTTCCCGTGATGTATTATTTTTCCTGCCATAAGACGACTTCCCTACAGCTCTGGGGAGATCACTGGGTCAGAAACAGTCTCCATCAACCCCTCCACAACCTGGTTTCTCCCTCCAAACTGAGGAAAATCGTCTGGATGCAGCGAGGCTAAGTGAAAGTGCGTTAAACTCTACGGACCCGTCTTGCCACGTTTCATTACCTCGCTCGTCATTTCAATTTCTGTTGAATGTTTCTCTCCGTCTTGCGTTCTTATTTTCTCAATTTCTTTTTTCATGGATTCAGTTTTCTTACGTCTGACATAACCTTGCCTATCTCTTTCCTCTCCCTCTTCCTCTCTGTCTGTCTAGTTTCCTGTCTGCCTCTCTGTCAATTTCTCGGTTTTTGTATCTAAATCAATCAGTAAATCAATCAGACTGTCCGCGTGTCTATCTATATATATCTCTGTACTTACACACACACACACACACACACACACACACACACACACACACACACACACACACATTTCACCTATCACATATTTAAAGCATCAAAACAGAGACAGAATTACTCCCACCCCGCCGGCTTAATTTCCCTGCCAAAGAAGCGTAAGACCATCTAAAGTTTGTCACGCTTAAAAGAAAGAAGTTCTGAATGAGATACGAAGGAATCCACTCCCCCTAAACGAACGAAACTGAAACTATAAGAGAATTCGCATCTTAGCTGAAACTTTCTGGTGAACAAATAATTACGGAAACAGTGTATGTAATGTGAAAAATTATGTCAATGGTTAGAATGATGTATTTAGGATTATTCTGACAATGTTCTTAACTAATGTTTCAATCAGGATTATGTGAGCAGTGTGTAGATATTCTTGGGATATTGATGATGATGATGATGGCGCGATGATGAAAGACGACGACGACGACGACGACGACGATAATGATGTGATGATGATGATGGCGATGATAAAGATGATGATGACAATATTGATGATGGTGATGATGGCGGTAATGACGAAGATGATGATGATGATGATTCCTTTTTCCTATGTCTCTTCTAATTCAAAATACCCACACATTTCACTCTACCGTAATTTCAATCAAATCTCTCTCTCTCTCTCTCTCTCTCACACACACACACACACACACACACACACACACACACATCTCCCTCCCCTGCTGCTGACTCCTCTTGCCAAACTTCAAGTCTCCAGTTGCCAAGGCAGTCCATTCCCTCATTCCCAGCCAATTACTCAAACAAAGGATGATGAGAGAGAGAGAGAGAGAGAGAGAGAGAGAGAGACTATAAGTAGTAATAATATCGTCTGATAGACAGATAGACAGATGGATAGACAGACAGACAGACATAGATAGATATAGATATGAATGTGTGTGTGTGTGTGTGTGTGTGTGTGTGTGTGTGTGTGTGTGTGTGTGTGTGTGCGCGCGCGCGCACGTTGCAGTGTAGGTGCATGTGAGTGTGTCAGCCAGTATCCCCTCAGTTTACCTGCTGACATCTAAATTGAGTCTCCTTCCGGCACACCTGTCTTGTCCTGTCTGTCTCTTTTCCTTGGAGGCTTAACTCGATACACTTACATACACGTACATGAGGACGTACACACACACATGTACGAACAGAAGAACATACAAACATAGGCTCATACATACAGACTAACTTGCAATGGGTAAATCAAATACACACACACACACACACACACACACACACACACACACACACACACACACACACACACACTTCGAGAAACATACACTGTCACAGATATACATGTGCCAACTCCCTTCCTCTCTGTCTCTCTCTGTCTCTGTCTGTCTGTCTGTCTCTCTCTCTCTCTCAACGACCCCCACACAACAAAAGCCAGATAAAGGTAATTAAGACGGCAGCTCATCACCAGTTAGGGCTGTTAAGGGCAATGGGCGGGAACAGGTCATTACAGGTCATTACCCAGCCTCATTAACCCGTAACAAGCTAAATGTATGGCAAATCACCTCTCACTAAGTTCCTTCTAGGTCATTATAAACATTAGGTCACCCTAATTTAGAGGGAATGTCGTTAGCGAATGATTTTAGCGAATTTGTCCTACGTTAACGAAGATCCCTAAACCCTTTCTGCTCAGCCGATGGCCAGGTGTAGTCTGACTGGAGGGCTGACTTGTCTAGTAACCAAGGAGACTCATTCAGACTTTATATAACTTTTTACTGAAGTTGTGTGTTGCTCAGTACCCTCAAATGAAAACAAGCTACAGTCATAGGGAACGGTATTTATATTTTCACCTCGATGGGACCTTTCTATTCATCCATCCATCCATCCATCCGTAATCCTACCCTTCTTCGCCCCATCAACAGCGTAAGGGACAGGGATAGGTTACTTCGCCAAGATTTAAGGCGAGTGTGACCAGCCTCCCTCGTTCCTGAGTGGCATTATGTGAGCAAAAGGCCTCGGCCGTCCTTAGATGTAAACCCATGCAGGCCCCATCCACATGACGCGCCTAAACCCGCTCGACTACCAGACGCCATTTGGTTACATAGTTACCACCCAGGATAGTAAACGGTTTCCTGGGTTACAGCAAACCATCTGGCTCCTCATTCGGTGAGTGGATGATGACCGTCCCTACCTTTCAACTGTTTTATTCAGGGTTTTACAAAGTTCCCAAAAACCACCAGCACTCTCCCCATCCACCCCTGTCGCCACAAAAGAAAAAAAAAAAGAATTCCAACCCACATTGCAGAGACCAAACATTTTCCCCTCAATATTTCCCCTCTGCTTCCACCATGTACACAAAACTCCGATAGATGTCAAGCTGTTTCCCGTATTCTCATTTTTAAAAGAATTTACGAAAGGCCATGAAACCCCCCAGCTCCCCCAACGAAGTGTCTTTAGAATATACTGCAAAGCCCAAAGATTTTTTGTTATTTGTCTTTATCGCGTTGGCATGAAGTATACGAAACCTGATGAAGACGTTAACGAGGTGTGTGTGTGTGTGTGTGTGTGTGTGTGTGTGTGTGTGTGTGTGTTTTCTTTCCGTCTTGTCTGTCTCTCAGTCTATCTGTCCGTCTGTCTATCTATCTATCTATGTATCTGTCTGTCTGTCTGTCCCCCCTCTCTCTCTTTCACCTTTCCTCCCTCTCTCCCTTCCACCCTCCCTCTCCCCACCCCAAGCATTTCCCCTCTCGACATTCACACACACAAAACATCCGCCTATGCAACAAATTTTCCATGTCCTCCATTCTTACTCACACAAACCACCCCTTTCACTGCTCTCCCCGGCGCCTATTCGAATCCACGTAAGTCCTGCATGTTAGAATAAGCTCCACTAGGTTTAGAAGAGGAATAACTTGCTGTATAAATATTGAAAAACACTCCAAGAAACGCAGGTGAGTGCAGGAGGGTAGGATGTAAGATAGCGGTGTTGTGTTGTGTGTTGTTATATATGATGGGTTATGTATATGTGCTGTGTGATATATGGAGTGTTACGTATGCCGTGTTACATGGCGAGATAAACATGCCACAAGGATACAAGATGGCGGAATTGTCGCGTTAGATGCCGCACCAAACCTAGTATTACTAACCTAACCCAACTTACCCCAACCAACCCTAACATGACCAAATCTAACTGAACCTAACTTGACCTGGACTAACACAAGATGGCGGGTTGTGGTGCTATATGCGGCAGCCCCTCTGACCCCGGGCACAAAAGGGGCTGGGGGTCTATTCAGGGCTGGAAATGGAGTCGCTTGTGGAGAGGGACGAATGCTGGGTAAATGACGAGGAACTGGAGCGCTGGGAGGGAGGTGAGGGAAGGGAGAGGAAAGGGGGAATAGGGAGAGAGGTGAGAAAGGTGGAGGGTGGAAGAGAAGGAGAGAAGAAGAGGGAGAAGGTGAGAGAGAGAGAGAGAGAGAGAGAGAGAGAGAGAGAGAGAGAATGGTATAATGTCTTTGCTGGAAAAAATTGGAGGTCAAAAAAGAAGCTGCTGCGTGTAGAGGTCAGGGTGAGTGGGTGGGAGAGGGGAGGGAGAGGGAAGAGGGAGTAGAGAGGGAGGGGGGAGAGAAAGAGGGGGAAATGGGAGGTGAAAAGAAGCCAGGGAAGGGCGTAGGGGAGAGACAGGAGGGAGAGAGAGAGAGAGAGAGAGAGAGAGAGAGAGAGAAGAGAGGGGTGGAGGGAGAGGATTGGAGGTTGGAGGAGAGATCGGAAGACAGTGAAGGAGAAGGAGATGGAAGGGGGAGATGGGGGGGGTGTAGTGAACAGAAAAGGGGAAGGGGGAAAGGAGGGAAAGCAGAAGGAAAGGACAACGGATGAAGGAGAGACGAAGGGAAGGAGGGAAAAGAGAGAGAGAGGGGGGATGATGAGAAGGGGGAAGCTTGGAAGGGAAGGAGAGGGGCAAGAGGAAGTAGGGAAGAGGACACAGAAAGACAGCCGAGGAAGGGAAGACATGGGAAGAGTAAGTGAGGAGTCGATGGAGGAGAAAAGAGGAAGGGGAGGTGGATAAGAGGAAGAAGGAGGGACGGGAGGGGCAGGAAGAGTGGAAGAAAGGTTGAGATAGGCAATTTAACCCACACACGCCATCCAGCCAGACATCCAACCCACCTCGCCCTCCTCTGACCTTTTCACAGTCTCACAAAACCAAAAATCACCGTCGCCGAAAAAAAAAAAAAACTGCAGATGAAAAAAAAAAAACTTGTACACAATCTGCAGTTAAAGGGAATTTCTCTAGATCGGGAAAAGAATTAACAGGAAACAGAAAATATCGGAAAATGAAACACGGAACAAAATAAATCGTTTAGGGAATAAATTGGACAATGAATAAATCTGCAATGAATTAATCAGATAATAGAATAAATCGGGCATGAAATTAATCGGATAAAGACTAAATCGGGTACCATATTAATCGGGTACAGAAAAAAATCGGAAACAGAATGAGACGGATGAAGCTGAAAGTTGGGTACAAAAAAGTCAATTTATATTCCAAGTCCTATAAAGTATTTTCATATCTGCCTGTCCTTTCAGAGCTGAGAGTTAATAGAGAGAGAGAGAGAGAGAGAGAGAGAGAGAGAGAGAGATTAAACAAAGCTTTCAGAGGTGTTTTCTCCCTTCTCACTCTCTTCTGTTTGTCATCTCTTTATATCTCTAACTTTTTCTTGGATTTCTTGTGTATTGCTTTCTCTCTCTCTCTCTCTCTCTGGTGATTTAATTTTTTCTTTCTTATTGCTTTCCTTATCTATCTGTGTCTGTCTGTCTGTCTCCCTGTCTTCTGATTGTCTCTCTTATCTCATGCAATCTCAGTCGCTTTTATTCTCTCTCTCTCTCTCTCTCTCTCTCTCTCTCTCTCTCTCTCTCTCTCTCTCTCTCTCTCTCACACACACACACACACACACACACACACTCACACACCATCCTTTCATCCCTGTCTTTCATCTCTCTCTCCTCCTCTGTTTTTTTCTGAGCATATTTTTCCCTCTCCCTCACATTCTCTTTCTCTCTCTCCCCCCTCCTCTTCCTTTCATCCTTTGTTTTTCTCTCCATGTTTCTCAGTTTTTCTCTCCCTTTCCCCTTTCCTCCATCGCCTGTCTCTTTTCACTTCTCTTTTAATTTGTCTCGTTGTGTTAGTTAATAGTTTTGTTCATTTTTTTTTGTCATTTCTTTTGGTCAACCTGTCCTTCCTTTTCTCTCTCTTCTCTTCCCCATTTCTCTTTTATTTTCAGTTTTTTTTTATTTCCTACCTTGTGTTTGTCAGTCTTTTAGTACATACTCAAACGTTTCTTGTTAGTGTTTTCCATGTCTTAAATATTCCTTGAGTTCTCCATCTTCTTGTTTTCTCTGCCCCGTTTTCTATTTCAGTTTCCCTTCTAATATGTTTTCTTGCGTTTGTTTTCTATATTCAATTTTGACCATCTGGTATTATTAGTATTATTATAAAATATTATTATTATTATTATTATTATTATTACTTTAC
>NC_136978.1:1292500-1300000 GCF_032717465.1 Coenobita brevimanus
GCAGGTGTCTCCCCATGCAGCAAAGGTCACTCGAGGCAAATGTATCCACTGCCACCACAAAACTCACTGCCACCACAAAACCCACTGCCAACACAAAACCCACTGCCAACACAAAATTCACTGCCAACACAAAACTCACTGCCAACACAAAACTCACTGCCAACACAAAACTCACTGCCAACACAAAAACTCACTGCCAACACAAAAACTCACTGCCAACACAAAAACTCACTGCCAACACAAAACTCACTGCCAACACAAAACTCACTGCCAACACAAAACTCTCTGCCAACACAAAATTCACTGCCAACACGAAACTCACTACCGCTATTTCTCACCTCAGTCTTGCCAGATTAACCAGGCATTCGTTATTTTTACCTGTGCATAAACCAGAGTAAGAAGACACAAATGTGAAAGAAGCAGAATTTTATCAGAATTGCTCACTGCTATATTTTTCACCTCTCTCTCTCTCTCAACCCCATAATCTTGTACATTTCAGTGACCTCAAAATACAGTGTGTGTGTGTGTGTGTGTGTGTGTGTGTGTGTGTGTGTGTGTGTGTGTGTGTGTGTGTGTGTGTGTGTGTGTGTGTGTGTGTGTGTGTGTGTGTAGCATTAATGAGCCAATTACGCTCAAGAAACCAAACATGGAGATCACAAGAGATGGAAAATAAGGGGGAAGGGAGGGGAGTGAGAGGGAGATGGAAATGAGAGGGAACAACAGGAAGAGGAAGTTTAAGGGAGGGAGGAGTGGAGGAAAGATGGGAGAGGAGAATGGTGGGAGGGATGGAAGGAGAAGTGGGAAGGAGTGAGGAGTGAGAGGAGGAGGGGTCGAGGTGGGAGTGGGGAGGAGAATGGTGGGAGGGATGGAAGGAGAAGTGGGAAGGAGTGAGGAGTGAGAGGAGGAGGGGTCGAGGTGGGAGTGGGGAGGATGGATGGGGATGGAGATTGGGGAAAGGATGGGGAGGTGGGGAAACTCATACAAAACATCCCCGACCGCTCTCTCATTTTTTCCTACCCTCTCTCTCTCTCCCTCTCTCTCTCTCTCTCTCTCTCTCTCTCTCTCTCTCTCAATTGAAGGAGTTTACAGGCCTTTGCAGTGAGTTCCTATGGGCTGGAAAAATATCATCTAACATTAGTCGGAGAAAGAGAAATTGACGGAAAGGAAGAATTACAACAACAACAACAACAACAGCAAGAAAACAAACACAGCAACAGCGACAGCAAAGACAACAACAATATCCATAAAGGTTAACAGCCAATCCCATTCAAGCCCTAACGATGCGTAGGGTGCCGAGGCTAGGGTGACGACATTCTGAGCATTTAGTGGGTAGATGGACAGTACACCCTTCACCCTTAGTGCGATGCTCCCCTCCCCCTCTCTCTCCTCCCTCCCCCCTCCTCCCTCCCCCTCCCCCTCCCCGCCCCAGCCTGTCAACCACATTTAACAACGAAAAAAACCGCATGAACCAAAAGAACATGATAATAATAATAATAATAATAATAATAATAATAATAATAATATCAATAGCTCAATGTGTTTTATTTTCGCCAGTCTGGTGGAAATAAAAAAAATGAGAGAGAGAGAGAGAGAGAGAGAGAGAGAGAGAGAGAGAGAGAGAGAGAGAGAGAGAGAGAATAAAATCATACTGAAAATCCATAACATTTCACATTTTCACCTCCACACGCACCCCAAAAAAAAAAAAAAAAACGGGAGAAGCAATTAATCGAGACAGGTAATGGGACGCCAAGGTGATTTAATTAAGAGTGACCGCTAATTAAAGCCTTATAATTGCCCCCTGGCGATAATTCCTAGAGGGAGGCGAAGGGGAGAGATAATAGGGCTTGATAAGAGATAGGGTGAGATAGAGAGGGAGAGGGAGAGGGAGGAAGAGAGGGGGGGAGAGGGCTCGAGAGGAAAGAGATGAAAACTGAGAAGAGGAATAGAAAGGGGGGGGGAAGAGAGAGAGAGAAAGAGAGAGAGAGAGAGAGAGAGAGCGGAGAAGATGGGGAAAAAGAGACGAAGGAAGACAGGGGGTGGGGAGAAAGAGGAAAGAAATAAGAAATGAATCGAGAGAATGGAGAGAGGGATGGAGAGAAAAAGGAAGATAGAAGATAGAGAGAGAGGAAGAATGAGAGAGGGAGAAAGAAAGATGGAGGAAGAAAAGATGAAGAAAGATGGAGATTGGTGGAGACTGATGGAGAAGAGGGGGATATGGCACCTCCTTCTTTACCTACTCCTATTTTCATCACTTTCTATTTTCTCTACATTTTTCTCTTCCTCTTCCTCCTATCTCATTCACCCATTTCTCTTTTCGTTACCTCCTCCTCCTCGTCCTCGTCCTCCTCCTCCTCCTCCTCCTCCTCCTCCTCCTCCTCCTCATATCATCATCATCATCGACTTTTTTCCATTCAATAAATTTTCCTCATTTTCTCATCTTCCTCCAGCGACACAATCCTCTCCTCCTCCTCACCTCTCTTCTTCCTCCTCCTCCTCCTCCTCCCCTCTCCTACAAGCCTATCTTTTCCTCCTCCTTCCACCTCCTCCGTCTTTACTGTTACATTAACCAGATTTCTTCTCCTTCACTGCTCCTTCCTTGACTGCTGACCTCCCCTCCTCCCCCCTCTCCTCCCCCTCCCGTTCCCCCATCTCTCTCTCACCCCACCTCTCTCTCACACTTTCCTACTTCGTACTTTTATGTCTTTCTTTCTTTATGTACGTATGTATGTATGTAGGCTACTTACTTCATTCACTCACATTTTCCTCTCTCTCTCTCTCTCTCTCTCTCTCTCTCTCTCTCTCTCTCTCTCAGTTTCCCCTGCAGGCTGAATCCTTGGTTTATTAGCTGATCTATCCCTAAGGCCTTTATAATTAGCTATGGAGAGAGAGAGAGAGAGAGAGAGAGAGAGAGAGAGAATCACGAAGACAATCAAGAGAAAACGGAGACGAGGCAATTACAATCAACAGGAGAGAAACACGAATATAGTGTGAAAGAGAAAGACACACGCCAAAAAAGAGGAGACAGGCAGACAGACAAATATAAACACAGACAGCCGGACACAAAAAAAAAAAAAACAAAGAGAAAAACAAAAAAAAACAAAAAAACAGAGCGTGACAGACAGGCAGACAAAGACAGATACAGAAAAATAGACAGACAGACAGACAGACAAGGCAGCCAGATACACAAGCTAATACACACACAGAGAAGAGAAACAGCGACCAAACGAAAGAGAGAGAGAGAGAGAGAGTGTTGGTGGTGGGAGGCTCGAGAAGTTACGTCTGGTTTGACCTAATCAGAAGTTGTGGCTTCGAGGGGGGGAGGGGGAGGGGAAGGGGGAGAGGGAGGGGGGAGGGAGAGGAGAAGGGGGTGGAAAGTTAGTGAGTGAGGGTTAAAGAGACTTGAGTGAGTGAGTGAGTGAGAGAGAGGGCTAGAGATAGCTGAGTCAGTGAGGGAGGGTTAAAGAGAGCTGAGTGAGTGAGTCAGGGGATGAGAGTTGGGTGTGTGAGAGAGTAAGTGAAGGTTGGAGAGACGGGTGAGTCAGAGAGAAAGGGAGTAGAGTAAGGGAAGGTTAAAGTGAGATGAGTGAGTGAGTGAAGGGTGGTTAGAGAGAGAGAGCTGAGTGAGTGAGAAAGCGAGGATTAAAGCGGAGAGTGAGACAGAGAAGAGACAGACCGGGAAGTTAATGCACAAAGGATATACATATTATTTTCGTTGACGTACAAAAGACAACAACAACAACAACAATAATAATAATAATAATAACAAAAATATACCGGTAACTCACAACAGGTGTAGTGAGTTATAATAATAATAATAATAATGCACAAGCTTGCGGGGGAAGGAAAGATAACGATGAATTTCAAGGGAGGGAGGGGGTTGGTAGGTAGGAGGTGTGGAGGGTGGAGGATGGATGGAGGAGGCAGGAGGAAAAAGAGATGGAGGGAAGAGGAGGAAAGGAAGAATGGAGGAAAGGGATGCTGGAGTGGCGGGAGGGAGAGAGGAAGAAAGGAAGGAAAGGAAGGAGGAGAAAGAGAGAAAGTGGACAGGAATTCTGAGGGGGTGGGAGGAGAAGAGGGAGAAAGGAAGGAAAGGAATGAGGAGGATGGGAGAGGAAGCGAGGGAGGAAGGCTGAGAGGGATACTGGATGGTTAGACCGGGGAGGGGAAGGGAAGGAACGAAGGAGGAAGGAAGGAAGGAAGAAGAGTGAGGAAGCGTGGGGAAAAAAGCTGTTAGGGGAAGGAAGGGAAGAGCTGAGAGAAGGAAGGAAAGAAGGAAGGGGTGGGGGAGGAATGGAGATAGAAAAGAGAAGGGTGCGGAGGGGAAAGAGAGGCGATGGGTAGGGTGGAGGTGGTGGTGGAGGTGGTGGTGGTGTAGTGTGGTGTGGAGGTAATCAGGTAATGGTGTGGTGGCAACACAGCTGTGGCACAACTTTTACCCCCCACACACACACACACACACACACACACACACACACACACACACACACACAGCAAGGGAGGCAGGCAGAGAGGCGCAAGGAGGGCAGAGAGAGTAGAGGCAGGGGACATGCATGGGGGCAAACAGAGAAAGCAGGACATGGGTGTAAGGAAAAAAAAAAGCGAGGGGGATAGGCAGGGTAGGGGAGGACACATGGATAGGTAGGGGCTCGAAAGGGCAAGGGGAAAGCCAGAGAAATGAACAGGGGAAGGGAAGGCAAGGGGAATGGGTAGAAGTAAGTCGGGGAGGGGAAAGGAAGGCAGGAAGAAGGGAGAACAGACAGCAGGACATGAAGTGAGGCGGGTGACGGAGATAGGAGGGAAAAAGGCAGGCAAGGGAAATGGGTAGGGGTAGGCAGGGTAGGGTTGGAGACAGGCAGCAGGGTAGGCAGGGAGTAAGTGAGGCAGCGTGAGAGAGGGCGGAAGTTAGAGAAGAGACAGGTAGGGTCTGGCAGGGGAGGAAGATGGTGGCAGGGAAGAAGAGGTAGAAGAAGAAGAAGAAAACAGGCTTCACATCTTAAAGAAAAAAGTACTCAGGTTGAAGGTGAGAAAGATTTTAATAAGTTTAATAAAATCAGAGAAAAAAGAGAAAATTTGGGTGACCTTCTCTCACCTGCTTCCAAAATGTGGGACTGACTATGATGAAGAACAATGAGGGGGAAGAAAGGTCAAAGAAGCAAGGAGAGAGAGAGAGAGAGAGAGAATTACATTATTTTTCCTTTATTCCCTTTCAGACCTCTCTCTCTCTCTCTCTCTCTCTCTTTCTCTTCTTGAAGCCTATTTCCTCCTCTCCGCCTCCCAGCCACCTGTTACTCCCCTCCTGTCATTTGCTCTCTCTGTTTGCTTCTCTTTCTTTCTCTCTTTTCTCCCTCTCTCTCTCTCTCTTTGTGTGTGTGCTAATATTTGCTTTGTGTCTCTAGCTTCCTCATGCTTTCCTACAGTCTATATTTGCTCTACATTCTTGTATTATCAATAGTTTTAATTTATTTGTATTTTTCTCATCCTCTCTCTCTCTCTCTCTCTCTCTCTCTCTCTCTCTCTCTCTCTCTCTCTCTCTCTCTCTCATTTCTAAAACAAAAGCAATAGCGTTAAGTGAGAGGACCGAGATTGTCAGGAAGAGGAAAAGGAAGAGGAAGAGGAGGGAAAGGGAGAGAATGGAGGGAGAGATCTGATGAGGATGAAGGATGGGTTGAGGTGTGAGGGAGAAGAGGAGTGAAAGTGGATGGGACTGAGAGAAAGAGAGAGAGAGAGAGAGAAACAATTATATGGGACTACAAAGTGACTCATTCTTCTCTCCTCCTTCCTTTCCGCTTTTTCTTACTTTCTCATCCTCTTCCTGTTTCTGTTCTTTCCTTCCCATCTCTCTCTCTCTCTCTCTCTCTCTCTCTCTCTCTCTCTCTCTCTCTCTCTCTCTCTCAGATCAGCATAAATTAGCGCAAGTTAATAGATCGGCATACATCAACAGAGGGTATCTTGCCGGGGTTAATGACACTGGCCCTAAAACACACACACACACACACACACACACACACACACACACACACCATGGTTGGTTAAAATCGGGTGAAAATTGTTTGAGTTATTTTCACACACACACACACACACACACACACACACACACACACACACACACACACACACACACACACACACACACACACGGACTTAACTCTTCACTGGCTGAATTTGTTGCACATGGAATATTTGCATGGATGGGACTCTACGTACTATCATTCACCTACTCGCCTTTAGTCGCGAAGAACATAGGTCCAGATTTTAAGACTTATTCCCTTATAAACCACTGATAACTACTTAGGGGCATATATTGGTTTTTGTGGGTAGTAATGTAATCCTCTCTCTCTCTCTCTCTCTCTCTCTCTCTCTCTCTCTCTCTTCCTTTCCCTTTCCACTACCCTTTCTTCTCCTCCCTCCCCTTTTCCTTCCTTTCTGCCCCCTCTCTCCCTCTCCCCCTCCGCCCCTCTCTCTCAGCGGGGGAGTGATGGTGATAGCAGGACAAGAGCGAGAGTCCTAAGCGTCCCCCCAGTCACTTTTATTGTGCCGTTCTCTGCTTCCCCACTCACTCACCCCCTCATTAGAGAGAGAGAGAGAGAGAGAGAGAGAGAGAGAGGGGGGGGGAGAGAGAGAGAGAATTTAGTTTTGTATACTGCACAGGCCTTGCTAACTTAATTGGGCAGTTTAGTTTTGAGAGATGCTTAAATATCAGTCACACAATAAGAAATGAAACAGGTAGATAGACAAGTAGATAAACAGCCAGATGGAACGACAGACAGAAAGCTGGACAGATAGACAGACAGACAGCCAAACAGATAGACCGACAGACAGACAGACACAGAGATAGGACTATTCTTTATTACCCTATCCCCGAGAAGCGATTAGGAAGTTTATCATCTAATATTAGAGTTATATCTCGTATTGACGAAGTGGCAGTAGAGGAGAGATAAAGAGAAGAGGACCACAGTAAACATCTATCTGGCTGTAAAGAGAATGATGGGCAGGGAACAAGAAACAGATGATGGGAAGAACAATTTGAGAAGAAAACAGGGAAAACAAGTGCACAAGAACAAGATGAAACGGGGAAAGAAAACAGAAGTAGGTGAGCAGGACAAGAGGAAAAGGAGGACAAGATCAGAAGAACAGGGTGACACACAGACAAGAGAAGGAAGAAGAGGAAGACAAGGTAGGGGAGACAGGGAGACAGGACGATAAGCGAGACAGTCAGAGAAGGAGAGGGGAAGAGAGAGAACGAGGACATCGGAGAGAGCAGGGAGAGATAAGGAAAAGCTTGACCATAAATTAGACACTCAATATAGCTTCATAATACTTCAAGACATTTAATATGAACAAGATAAAAGAAGGAAGCAACTCTGCCCCTGCTCTTATTCTCAGCCCTTTCGAGTTATATGAGGACGGTGGGTATATGGGTGCAGCTCCCACACTAACCCTTGCAAACCTTCATGAAAATATGGGTAGGAAGGCCCTGACAAAATATAACCAAAGCATATT
>NC_136978.1:1305000-1307500 GCF_032717465.1 Coenobita brevimanus
GCATTATTTATTTCCTAATCTCACAGCCACATCCACGCCCACACCAGCAGACCTAGTCGTCCCCAGACCACGCAAGATACTGTGAGGCGTTTCTAGAGCAGCGCTATTCTTGGACAACCTTGCATACAGAGGAGTAAGAAAATATATGAGAGAAATTTGAAGGAAAGAAAAAAAATACACTCAGGAAATGTCTACAAGAACGTACAAATTATCTTAAAGGGAGATGTCTTGAAGGGAAGGAAGAAAATGCATAATACTTGGACTAAGGAATATAATACAGTCTTTCTCTCTCTCTCTCTCTCTCTCTCTCTCTCTCTCTCTCTCTCTCTCTCTCTCTCTCTCTCTCTCACACACACACACACACACACACACACACACGTCTAAAACAGTAGCACAAAAAACGACAACAAAAGGAAATGTGAGGTGACAAAAAACTAAAACAAAAAACTGGAAAAAAAACGAAAAAAAATCGAACACAACACCCCAACCCAAAAAAAAAAAAAAAAACTACCCACAAAGTACCAAGAGAGACAAAAAAAAGGAAAAAAAAAACAGCGGACGAAAAACTGAAATCCACAGCTAAGCATTATGGAACAGAGAGAAAGGGAGAAAAACGAACACTACTTTAGATATATATATATACTCACAAACACACACATACAGAGAGAGAGAGAGGAAAAGAGGGAAAATAAAGAGGGAAAGAGAGCGTAGGCAATATCAGAATAGATTATCGATTCTGGATGGCCGTTCTTGAGGTACTTGTGGAGTGGCCAGACTGAGGCTAAAATTTTATGGTACAATAAAAATGCTCTTCTTCACCGGAAATTGGATGTACTATCTACCTGGGCGTAATTTCCATCCATCTATCTATCTATCTATCTATTTATCTATCCGTCTCTTTCTGACTTCCTGCCTTAATGCCTATCTTTTTTTTAACGCATGGAAGAAGGAACTAAAGGCCAGAAGCCCGCAAATTGTTCCCCCTAAGAAAAAAGCAAAGACATGCAACACAGAGCCAAATTCAAGATCCGTTCATTTCAGGATGCTTGGACACACTGTTTGAAACTCTGGAGGTCATAGGCAGTGCGAAATACAGACAGAAGAAGGCAGTTCCAGAGTTGACCTGTTGCATACATGAAGGACTGGGAGTAACGGTTAACTCTTGAATTAAAGTGCTCTCTGTCTATCCAATACATATTATTCTACCTTCCTATCTAACTACCTACCTAACTACCCAACTACATACCTGCCTATCTATCTATCTATCTATCTATCTATCTATCTATTTGCCTTATCTATAGCCATGCATCTATCACAACTTCAAATATATAGGAAATCCACCACACCACATCAACAGAAGACATCATACCTCACTGCCACACCGCACCACATCACCACAAACACACCTCACTACGCTACCTCAACATTCTCTCTCTCTCTCTCTCTCTCTCTCTCACTACACCCACTACAGACAAAACCATACCTCACCTACCAAACACAGAAACACCTACCAAAGACACACCACTATAACCACGCACACATACCTCACTCCAACCTCACCATCACACACAACACCACACTACCTCACCTACCAATTTCGCATCCCCAGAACACCACTCTAACCACACACACACACACACACACACACACACACACACACACACACACACACGCGGAAGGCCAACTACAAGCACAGACAAGCAAAATAACACACACACACACACAATGCAAACACAACAAACACAAGCACAAACAAACAAGGAAAACCAACCAAGCGAATCGCAGTGTTGGCAAGCTTTGTTTTTATCCGTTTTCTTTTTCCGTTTTCTTTTTTTTTCCAGCGGGATGAAAGAGGGGTAACTAAAAATATTAACAGAATTTTTGATATATATATTTTTTTTAATATATTATTTGCTGGCTTTGATGCGAATCTGATCTCCTTGTGGAATTCTAAAGAACGGAGGATGATTATGTTTGTGTGTGTGTGTGTGTGTGTGTGTGTGTGTGTGTGTGTGTGAGAGAGAGAGAGAGAGAGAGAGAGAGAGAGAGAGAGAGAGAGAGAGAGAGAGAGAGAGAGAGACGCCCGAGTAAACCAAAAAATTAGTAAATAAACGATAAAAATAAAGCATAAATAAATCAGCCATTAATTTCGTGTTGTTCACGTGGGTGGCAGTAAAACAGATGGTAATTACACCTGAATTAAAAAGCAAAAATAAAACTGAGATTAACTATGCTGGAATTCATTAGCGTGTGTGTGTGTGTGTGTGTGTGTGTGTGTGTGTGTGAGTACGAATGAGTGTACGTAACGATGGATATGGATGTATGTATATGCATTTATGTATACGTAGCTTGATTAGGCGGTTATATGTAGTACGGTAGTTATGTATATATGTAAACACACACACACACACACACACACACACACACACACACACACACACAATGAAATCAAACACGGAAATATAACAGCATAAATAACATCTGATTTTTCCATCCACGA
>NC_136978.1:1315000-1322500 GCF_032717465.1 Coenobita brevimanus
ACCTGCCTGTTTGTCTGTGTCTATTTGTGTCTGTCTGTCTGTCTTTCTTTCTGCCTACACGTCTGTTTGTCCGTCTATCTGTCTGTGTTTGTACGTCTGCTTGTCTGCCTGCCCCCGTCTCTGTCTCTGTCTGTCTGTCTGTGTCTGTCTGTCTGTCTGTCTGTCTGTCTGTCTCTCTCTCTCTCTCTCTCTCTCTCTCTCTCTCTCTCTCTCATGTCTGGAATCTTTTGGAATGTACCTCGAGTGAAAGCACATCTATGTATAAATTTTCCTGCCTATCAATTTACTGTGTGTGTGTGTGTGTGTGTGTGTGTGTGTGTGTGTGTGTGTGTGTGTGTGTGTGTGTGTGTGTGTGTGTGTGTGTGTGTGTGTGAGCAATTATTTCTACAGTCTCTGTGTTCCTACCCTTCTATGGCTTCTATCTGTCACGCCCAGTAAAGAAGAATCGTATACTGAGACACAGAAATAAAGGATACAAAGGCACTGTGTGAAATAATAAAGGAAAATAATGCGACACAGAAATATAATAATAGAAAGGAATTGAATGAGTGTGACAGAGACATGTATTGACTGTGAAAAAGAAATCAAGAAGAAGGCGAGGCACAGAAATATAAAAGAGAAAGTTACTGAATGAGCGTGGCAGAGACAGGAAGGTATGAAGTGTGACACAGAAATATAGGAGAAATGAGTGTGACAGAGATAGAAAAATGTAATGTGAAACGGAAATACAGAAGAAATAAATGTGACAGGGACAAGAAAGTATTGTGACACAGAAATATAGGAGAATTGAGTGTGACACAGACAAAAAAATATAAAATCTGAAAATGAAATATAGAAGAAATGAGTGTGACCAGAAATAAAGTGAATGCGACAAAAACATGAAAGTATCAAGTGTGACATAGAAACAGAGAAAGTGTGACTCAGAAATGGAGGCCTCAAATATACTGAGCGAGATGACACGGAAACAGCGCTGGGTGTAGCGAAAATAGAACGCATTGATATGTTCCGGGAATGCGATACAGATTTAGAGCAGAGAAATGAATAACGACGCGTGATAGAGAAGTTAGAGAGAGAGAGAGAGAGAGAGAGAGAGAGAGAGAGAGAGAGAGAGAGAGAGAGAGAGAGAGAGAGAGTGAGAGCGAGAGAGAAAAAAAAAGCCTATTCCCTGCAGAGATGACAGGAATAACATCAAAGGCAATGATGTCTTGAGTAAATAAATCAATCTATATATAAGGGGATCAGGAGCGTCAAGTGAATATAGTGCAGAGGCTAAAATCATGAGTGTGAATTCGAGGACACACACACACACACACACACACACACACACACACACACACACACACACACACACAAACTAAAACACTGGACCTGAACACTAACATTTCCTGATATAAGGTGACCCCAATAACACCGAGACTCAGTTACCTACACTTACCTGGATAAGAAAAAAAAAAAAAAAATCGACTTGCTTAACCGTAAATATAATACTAAAAGTTTTCCACCCATGTGAAGGTTAGGGTCGTATGATCAAATTGTAAATGGTAAATTTGAGGGCCAAACCCTAATTATTGATGGTCATTTACGGAACGGCTGTGGTTATTACTTATGGTTAGTCTGCATCCCATTTTACAGCATGCAGTCAGCAGCCACGTAGGAAGGCAAATAAGTTTCATCTTCATCATTTACTTCAGAAACTAAAGTTTGGGAGTCTTCATTCAGCCTTGAGAACTATGGCTTATGCACAAGATCCTTTAATAAGACGCTACGCACTGTCTTATTTCCCTGTCGCAGAGGCCATAAGGAGTACGACTACATTATCCTCAAGTACCCACCCTTCTTGTCGTCCTGAGTCGTAAAAAGTACCATGGCATTCTCCTCGAACTTCTTCTCCTACCCTCTGCAATAAACCACTCTCATTCGCCTCTCAGACCTCGTTTTCAAAGATTAATATGAGGCACAAAAATGCTATCTCCTAAATTCCATGTCCTTTTTGTGGAAGTATAAAAGGGATCATGGCCATATCACAACAATTTTCTCCCACAATTTTTTGAACCTTCTCCAAAAATTTATATCAGTAACATATCTATCCCCTTCTCTGAAATCTGCAAAAAAAAAAAAAAAATGCATATTCCCCCCCTCCCAATAAAAAAAAAAAAATCGTCTTGTGGATTAATAAAAACTATGAAAAGCCTCCTCAGAGATTCATAGCAATCTTAATATATTTATCCCTTCTCTGAAATCTGAGAAGAAAAAAAATCTACAAAAATTTAATCCCACACTAAATAAAACTTTCCCGACAGCTCGTTTTTGTGACACGTCTTTTCGCTCCGTCTTCAGTCTTCAGAGTTCCTGGTTATATACACACCGGTCCTTCTCTTCGCTCTAACGCCGTCAAGAATTCAGTACCTACTCCTCAGAACTTGGTCGTATTTCGTCTCTGTACCAAGTGTCTCTGAAGATATTCTAACTTTGTCTTTAAAGTTTTGCGTGACGTACAGGGTGTCTCGTGAGATTTCTTTTTATTTTTTTTTTTAAGAAACTGGATGATTTCTCTCTCTCTCTCTCTCTCTCTCTCTCTCTCACACACACACACACACACACACACACACACACACACAGCACTGTCACTGTCCCATTAAACACTACACACTGCATCCTCCCAACACTGACCCAGTATAAAGTTCCCAATTGCTGGAAAGGGGATCGAAAACTCTTGCGGGAGGATTCGATTACACTCACTCTCCTGGTAACTTCAGAAGCAAGTTTGGATCCTTCTTGAATGAACTAAGAGGATGAGAAGGAAGAAGGGTGACTCGTTTTCAAAAGACATATGATATTTACTCTAACCTGACCTAAAATAACCATCTCTCCATCCTTAAGTGCTGAGCTGTTTAAGATATACTATTTTTACGCTAAATTGGCCTATAAAACCATCTCTCCATCTTTTTTGCTGAGTTGTAAATAGAGATAAACACTACAGTATAAAGTATGCAACGAAAATAGTACTATAGAAATCCTACGGGCCATATATAATTTTTTATCGCCAATGACCTACGTAAGATGAGCTACAAATGGTCGAAAATCTGGGCCAAGTTAATGTGAAAAACCTATTGCGTTATCTCTTGCTTGGTGTGTGAAAAAGGTAAATGCTTTTATTCTGACGGCTGAGTTTCGAGGCTTCACTATTCTCTTAAAGTGCTGGAAGTCGCGAAACAAGGGTGAAGGGCTGTAATAGACGTAATTTGGGGGGAAGACTGGCAGATGTGCAGTTTGCTGGGAGGTAAATAGGTGTGGAGTTTATAATTCTGCTGGGAGATGGACTGTGTGTGTGTGTGTGTGTGTGTGTGTGTGTGTGTGTGTGTGTGTGTGTGTGTGTGTGTGTGTGTGTGTGTGTGTGTGTGTGTGTGTGTGTGTTAAATGTGCTTCACGTAAGTTTTCTGTCCTTGAAAATAGTCGTCCCCCCCCCTCTCTCTCTCTCTCTCTCTCTCTCTCTCTCTCTCTCTCTCCAACAAGGAGAGTATGTTTTCACACCTGTTTGATTGTTTGTTTGTTTGTCTGTTAGTAGGATTACTCAAAAACTAAAAGAGAGATCTGGATCAAATGTGGTGGGTTGATAGCCAATGTCCCGGGGAACAATCGATTGACTTTTGGGGACCGATTCGGATCGTATTACAGATTCTTGCGAAACCCTAATCAACGAAGAGAGAACCTAACCCAGTATGAATAGTGGTTTGGATATTACGTTGCCCTTGTCGGAGAGATGCGCTCCAGTGAGTGCCCCTCTAGTTTTCTTCTTTCTTCATTCTCACCCTCTCCCTCTTCTCTCCCTAACCCAATTCTCTACCTTGACTATGTTTTCCCCTTCTTCCTCCATTCCCTTCTTCAGTTCTCTCCATCTTCCTATTTTCATTTTATACTTTTCTTCGTCTTGAGTTACCTTTCCTTTCCTTTCCTTTCTTGTTTTTTTGTATTATTCCTATTTTCTTTCCTCTTGTTTACTTAGTCTTTCCCCCTCCTCCCCCCCCCCTCTCTCTCTCTCTCTCTCACCCACTACCCTCCTTGTATTTTTCCACTTCTTTATCCCTCTCCCCTTCCTCCCCCTTCTCTGCCACTCTTTCTCTTTTTTTTTTTTCTCTTCTCTCCCCTCCATTTTACATAATTTTTCCCCCTTTCAACACTCACCTTCCACCCTCATTCTCTCTCTCTCTCTCTCTCTCTCTCTCTCTCTCTCTCTCTCTCTCTCTCTCAAATACTTTCCTTCCTTAACTCTTTCTTTAGCTTCATTATTCCTCCTACCTCTTCTTCCTCTTCCTCCCCTTTCTCTCTTCCTCTCTCTGTTCTCTTTATTTCTTCCATCCTCTCTCTTCCATTCTGTTTCATTCATCCTTTTTCCTCCACCTCCCTCCTTTTTTTTTCTCTCTCTCCCTCTGGACCTTGTCTCCCTCATATATCTCCATCATCTTTCTCTCCCTCCCTTTTATCTTCACCAGCCATACTTTCTCTCTCTCTCTCTCTCTAACCCATTTATCTTCATCTTTCAACCCATCGACCTCAGTCTATGGAACCTGATCTCACCTTATCTTCAATCTCTCTCTCTCTCTCTCTCTCTCTCTCTCTCTCTCTCTCTCTCTCACATCCACCCACAACTTACCAAATTCTCCCCCCCTCCCACCAACCTAACCTCCATTCCCTATCTCACTCTTTCTCCCAACCTCCATTCTCTCTCTCTCACCTCCCCCCCTCTCTCTCTCTCTTCCACTGTCTTTATCTCTGCCAATGCATCACTTCCTCCATCTGTCTCTGTCACAGGGGGCTCTATAAATCTCTGGCACGTCTGTCTCTTGCCCTCCTCCTCTCTGTTTCTGTCGATAAGACCCTCAATCTGTGTATTTCTTTGCCCCTTTTTATTCCTACCCACCCTTTAGTGTGTTCTCTCTCTCTCTCTCTCTCTCTCTCTCTCTCTCTCTCTCTCACACACACACACACACACACACACACACACCACTCACTCTGTCTCATTCTTTCGTCACATTAAATATCGTTTGGTTTCTATCTTAGGCCACTCAATTTCTCAGTTTCGGATACCCCCACCCCTCTCTCTCTCTCTCATGGTCCCTCACTTTCACAGCATTTTCCTCTCGCTCTAAACACACGCACTCATACTCAAGCACTCACTCACTCGCACATTTGATCATTTACTATTCAAATTACCTTTCTCCATTCACATTAATTTTTCTTTGCTTATTGTTCCAACATAGTATTTTTTTTTCGTTTTTAATCCCCCCCTCTCTCTCTCTCTCTCTCTCTCTCTCTCTCTCTCTCTCTCTCTCGTTTTGATCTTGATGGTAAAAAAAATTATCCTTCAATACAAAAAGCTGTCTGTATTTTCCACTTCATCATTAACATCTGTTTTTTATATATAATTTTCTTTCGCCTAAATTTATATCAGGCCCCTCTTTCCATTTCCATTTTTTTTGGAGGGGGGGAGGGGGGCTTTTTGATCTGCCACCCTCGAAAAATCTCATTGAAAAACCTTCCCCCTACTTCTAACTTCCTTAATCCTCGTTTTTTTTTTGCTTTCTTATATTTTTCCGGTTTTCTTTCGCTAAATTTAACGCAGTTCCCCTGTACACTGCTATTTTATCTATTCTCTCTCTCTCTCTCTCTCTCTCTCTCTCTCTCTCTCTCTCTCTCTTTTTTTTTCCTTTCACCAGGCAGTCCCTAAAATTAGCCTTGAAAATACACAATTGTATTTCCTATGTAATTATTATGTTCTTTATATTTAGTTTTTTTTTTTCACATTTTCTTTCTCCTAAATTGATCTCAGTTTCCCTCTTCTGTCTATTCATTTTTCGGTTTTTGATCCGGCATTTCTGAAAAAAAAAATAAAAATAAATAAATATATAAAGTAATCCCTCTTTCACACATGGATTAATCTCTGACCCATTACTTTATAATGTTTTAATCATATTTTTCTTTCGCCAAAATTTTTAATAGTTCCCCTTCTCCCTTCCTAATTTTTTTTTTTTTTTTTACTTTTTTTTCGGCTTTTGATCTGGCAGTCCCATAAAATTTCCTTTCAAAAATTCAACCCTATTTCTCAGTACATTAATCATATTCCGAAGTCTTTGATCTTCTATTGCCAACAAATCTTAATTTTTTCGCCGTTTTGGTAATGTTTCGTGATTTCTCCCCTTCTCCAATTAGCATAAATGTAAACATGTATTTAAAGTCATCATGAGCATCGCCATCATCAAAATAGATCCTGATTTTCGAGATGCAAGTGTTGTGGGGAGAAGGGCATTTATTTTTGTCTCTCTCTCTCTCTCTCTCTCTCTCTCTCCTATATTTACAGGTTCATTCTACTCCGTCTCCGTCGCCAATATATTTTCCTTTTTTTTTTTTTGTCTCCCCATCCAGCCATTTTTCTCTATGGCAGCTCTTCATCTATATTTTTTAATGTCTGTAGCTCTTTGATGACTCTCTCTCTCTCTCTTTGGTCATAAATATTCCATTCCCTCTTCATTTAAATTTATTTATGTATCTCCTCTAATGAATCTCTCTCTCTCTCTCTCTCTCTCTCTCTCTCTCTCTCTCTCTCATAATTTTTGCTGCCATGGTATTTATGACTCCCTTTGATGAATTTATCTCTATTATTCTCTCTCTCTCTCTCTCTCTCTCTCTCTCTCTCTCTCTCTCTCCTCCATATGTCTCTCTCCACACCCCCCCCTCTGCACACCCAAAAATTCTATCTGTCTCCTCGCTGACACACCATATCTCTTTCTGTGATACACTACCCAACTCTCTCTCTCTCTCTCTCTCTCTCTCTCTCTCTCATGGCGACACAGTACTTCACCGCTATTTTCTGTCTGATTCTGTGTAATTCCTTGAAATATTAACTCACAATATTTTAATGTTCTCTCTCTCTCTCTCTCTCTCTCTCTCTCTCTCTCTCAAATCCCCGCCACTAACGAGCCAACTTCCCACCTCTCATTACGAAATTGTTTCACTCTTGTGTTTCCCCTCTGAGGACCGGAGGGAGGAGAGGGGAGGGGAGGGGATGTCAAGGGGAAGGGAGAGGCTGAAATGAAAGGTGTGTGTGTGTGTGTGTGTGTGTGTGTGTGTGTGTGTGTGTGTGTGTAGAGAGGGAGAAGAGCCACACATCGAGAGGAACTATGGAGGAAAAACATACCACTCGAAGAAGAAATTTCGCGAACATCATCTTTTAAAATACCGTTCACTTCGATCACACTGAGGGACCTCTTCAAGCTACTCCATCAATTCATCACCCCCTACATTCCCCCGCACCATACATACCCCTCCTTACACCCCCCACGGTGCATACCCCTCCCCACACACCCCACAATACGTTTTATCATCCCCTACATCTTCCGCTCCTCCTCTTCCCCCGTCAACACCACCTCAGCACTGGATTAGCGATAAGGCTGGAGAGAAGGATGGCAGCCTCTTCATCAAGAACCACCCCGCCACCACCACCAC
>NC_136978.1:1327500-1360000 GCF_032717465.1 Coenobita brevimanus
CTTTCTCTCTCTCTCTCTCTCTCTGTTTTCGCTTCCCTTCATCCCTCCTCCCTTCCCTCCTTCCTTTTTTTCCTTTCTTTCTTCCTCCCTTTCTTTCCTTTCTCCCATCTCCCTTTCCCTTAACTTCCGCATACTTCCCCTCCTGTTCTCCTTTGCTCTTTCTTTTTTTCCTTCACTTTACTCACCCTTCTCCTTCCCCATTTACCTCTCTTCTCCCTTCCCTCAGTCTTTGTTCTCTCCATCCCTCCTTCCCTCTTCTCTCCCATCTTCCTCTCCTCCTTTTCCTCTTTCTCATTCACTTTTTCTTCCCTTTTACCTCCCTTCCCTCTTCCCTTTGACTTCCTTCCTCCTCCCTCCTTCCCTCCTCTCCCCCCCTTCTCCCTCCATTCTCTCCCATCTCTTCCTATCTGTCTTCATCCATAATTCCGTGCTTATCTCCCCAACCATCCATCCTTTTCTCTCCCCTTCCCCTCCTCTATCACCAGCACCCTTCAAGCTCTCACTCCTCTTTTACTCTCTTTTCTATCTCCATTAATCCATTTCCCCCTCCCATTCTACTGTTGGCAGCGGCTGAACTCTCTCTCTCTCTCTCTCTCTCTCTCTCTCTCTCTCTCTTTTATTTACACTGTTCTTCATCCTCTTAATCCATTTTCCTAATCTATTTATTTATCTATTATTTATCTGTTCAATTACTAACAGTAGCTCCCTTAGCACTTTTACATTTTCCATATCTTTACTCATTGTCTATTTATTCCCCTTAAATACAGTACTACATTTTTCTTTTTTCTTTTGTCCTTTTTTTTCTTTTATCAGACCCACTAACTCAGCATAATGGAGATTTCTGGAACTGGAGGGGTTAGTATAGCCATCATTATCACTATTAGTACCAGATCAATTTCCTTAGCTGAGAAATATCGTCTGGAAATAGCAAGGATACTAGTCACGAAGCAGTGCTGTGGGAAGGAAGTAGAGACGGCGCTGTGGAAAGGAAGGACAGCCGTAGCATTATCTTCTCTTGCCACTAGACTACGTAAAGTATGCTTAAAAGGACGAAAATTTGGGCCAAGTAAAGGTAAAAGAAAGTAATTAACCTCCATGCAAACCTTAGGGCACTGGCGGCGACACAACTCTACGGATCTCTCCCGCCACGTTTCACTTACTCTGGTTCACACTTACAAGAAATAGATAATGATTAAGATTTTAGTTTCAATCATTATATTACTAAAATATTTGGGTGGTAAGATGTTTTCTAAGTATCTTTATGATAGACAATTGCTGAGAGAAGTGGTATGCTGTCTGAGCGAACGGGAATTCGATCTCGTGAGGCAGGGAACTACTTGATGATACTGAACTTTGCTGAACCTAACCAAACCAGAAACCACATATATATCAGGAGAAAAGAACAGGCAGAGATCCAACTTCGAAACGTCACTATTTCATTAATTTCAGTGACAGAAGGAAATATTAATGTAGAAAAAAATTGTAAAAACTCTGTCTCTCACCACCAACTTCTGTCTCCCTGTGTCTGACTCTATGTACGTCTGTCCCCCCCTTCTCTCTCTCTCTCTCTCTCTTTCTTTCTAACCTTTACAACTCCTTCAACCCACACCATCAAGAAAATCCCAAACACTTTTCCATTTTCCATTTCTTTACTCAATATCTATTTTTTTTTTCCCTTTAAATACGGTACTACCTTTTCCATTTTTTTTTTTTTTTTTTTTTTTTTTTTTTTTTTTTTTTCAGATCCACTTACTCAGCATAATGGAGATTTTTGGAACTGGAGGGGTTACTATAGCCATCATTTTCACCATTAATTCTAATTTCCTTAGATGAGAAAAATCGTCTGGAAATAGGAAGGATATACTAGAAAACAATCATGACCAAAAAGAAGGGGTTAATATTACGTATCGACGTACTGTAATGCGGCCTATACTAAGACGGTTTTTATAGCCTTCCGTGTCGTTATAATAAAATGTAATTCTTGATGGGGATGATTGTAATGTAAAAGCTAATGGGAATAATACTGATCGGAACACAAAATATGTATGGCAAAAGTTCACAACGGGATAATAATGATACTACTACTACTACTACTATCAGTACTGCAATAATGGTAATAATGATAATAATAACAATAATAATAATAATAATAATAATAATAATAACAATAATCTCTTTCTGATATGCCCTAAAACTGACGTATCTCCACCTTGAATGCCGTTAAAACAAAAGCTTTACACCAGAAGATGATACTAGTCACGAAGCAATGCTATGGAAAGGAAGGACAGCCATAGCATTATTTTTTTCCGCCACTAGACTACGTTAAGTACGCTTAAAAGGACGAAAATTTGGGCCAAGTAAAGGCAAAAGATAGCAATTAACACCCACGACATACCTTAGGGCTTAGGGCACGGGCGGCGATGGAAGTCTACGGATGTCTCCCGCCACGTTTCACTTACTCTGGCATACACGTCTGAAAAAGAAATAATGATTAAGATTTTAGTGTCATTCATCATATTACTCAATTATTTGGGTGGAATGTTTTCTAAGTAGTTTTATGACAGATAATTGCTGGGAGAAATGGTATGCTGTCTACGCGAA
Source organism: Coenobita brevimanus (assembly GCF_032717465.1). Taxonomy (NCBI): domain Eukaryota; kingdom Metazoa; phylum Arthropoda; class Malacostraca; order Decapoda; family Coenobitidae; genus Coenobita; species Coenobita brevimanus. The sequence goes on from NC_136978.1 coordinate 1,330,102, forward strand.
CGGGAATTCGATCTCGTGAGGCAGGGAACCACTTGATTACTGTATATAAGAATTTTGCCGAACTTAACCGAACTAGGAGCCACATATATATCAAGAGAAAAGGACAGGCAGAGATCCAAACTTGAAACATAACTATTTCACTAATTTCAGTGAAAGACGGAAATATTAATGTAGAAAAAAAATCATAGAAGCTGTCTCTCGTCACCAACATGTCTCCCTGTGTCAATATAGGTATGCCCTCCCCCCCCCTCTCTCTCTTTCTCTCTCTCCTAAGACGATTGGAGAATGGTTGGGCGCCTGAAGCAATGGGCAATAAGTAAGAGAAGGCGAAGGCAGGTTATCAACAAGGAGAGGAAATAGCCTCTTTGCCTTTATCTTACACGCTATGGCCGACACGGACATGGACCAAAATTTATATAGGTGCTCTGGGAGGTAAAAAAAAAAAAAGTTAATGACACAAAAAGGAGAAAAAAGGAAAAGTTAAGGAAAAATGGACAGGTGAGAAATGAAAACTAAACACGAAAAGGAACAAAGGTGGAGGGAAAAATTAGAAGAAAATGCGGAAAAAAGAAAAGAAAACGAGAGATGAAACTAAAAATTGCAAATTGAAAACGCAAAGGGAAAAAACAAAAAATAAGTAAAAATCTATATAGGTACCCAGAGAAGAAAAAGCACATAGAACAAAAAGGGGGAAGAAAAGGAAGAAATTAAGGAAAAAGAAAAACGAGAAATGAAAACTGAAAAAATGAAAATCGAAAAAGCAGAGAGAAATTAAAAAGATGAATAGCAAAGTGAAAAAAAAAGGAAATTAAAAATGGAACGCGAAATGGAAGATGAAAAAATGTGACATGAAAAAAAGTAAAAATTAAAAATGAAACTGGAAAAGTATAAAAGACAATTACGGGATAGAACAAGAAAAAATGAAAAAGAAGAAAAAGTGATGAGTATGTCGGCTACAGGAGAGTGAAAATTTGTTAAAAACTGTTATTTCCAATGACTTTATTCCTGTTTGTGCATTTTCTTTGGTGTATGAGAGCTGTGATAAAGGGACACCAAGATACCAGTCTCTATCACCAACATCATTACCACCACCCTTACTATCACCATTATCATATCCATTATCACCACCATCACTGCCACCACCACCACCACTATCATTATCACCACCACTATCACTATCACCATTATCTCCACCTTCATTATCACCACCATTACCACCACCATCACTACCCCCACCACTATCACCATCATCATCACCACCATCGCTACCACCACCACCACCACTATGACGATCAACATTATTACCACCAATATCATCACGATCATTATCACCACCAACATTATCACCAACATCGCTATCACCACCACCAAGTCTTCCACCACCACCGCTACCACCACCACCACTAGCACCACCACCACAATCACCACCATTTTCACCCTACAATTTAACTCTATAAAAAAATGTTACCATTTTCTGAAAAAAACAGAAAAAAAATGTAATATTCTTATGGTCTGAGGACAAGAGAGAGAGAGAGAGAGAGAGAGAGAGAGAGAGAGAGAGAATACTTTGGGGATGAATTATATTAAAAGATGGCAATTTTCTTACAGGTTGTACAGAGGTATATTACACACACACACACACACACACACACACACACACACACACACACACACACACACACACACACACAATTCCAAAACCCTAAAATAAAAGGCATGATGGAGAAACTAAAAGAAAAACTAATTTATATTCATAGCCCTCTTATTACAATATATCATACTTTGAGAATATTTTTAAAAGTTTCTTAAATAACTACTGGTATGAAAAAGACACTCGTTGAAAAAGCAAAATTATGAATAGCTGAGAGAGAGAGAGAGAGAGAGAGAGAGAGAGAGAGAGAGAGAGAGAGAGTATAGGAAAAGAGTAAAAAGGTTAAATTGAAGGGATTACCTCTCATGATAGTCAGTCACCCAATAATTGAGTCATTAAAAAGAGAGAAAAAGAGAGAAAAATGAGAAAAAGAGAGTGAAAAAAGAGAGAAAGAGAGGATTAAAGCCGGGTATTTTTTTACAGATTTTTTTCCTCCCTGTATTTTTTGAGCCTGAGTTGTGACAGTGCAGCTCGCTTTTGTGGTGATCGTGGTTGTTGTGGTGGTGACTGTGGTTGTGGTGATGACTGTGGTTGTTGTGGTGGTGATTGTGGTGGGGATGGTGGTGGTGATGGAGGAGGCGTTGCTGTGGTGGTGATTGTGGTGGGGATGGTGGTGGTGATGGAGGAGGCGTTTCTGTGGTGGTGATTGTGGTGGTGATGGAAGTAGTGCTGCTAAGGTGGTGATTATGTTTGTTATGGTGGTGTCGGTTGTAGTGGTAGCGGTTGTGGTATTAATGTGGTAGTTATGGTGGTATTAATGGTAATGGGAGTAGTAACAGTGGTGGTGGTGGCTGTGGTAGTGGTGGTGGTGTTGCAATTTGGTGGTAGTGATAGTGATGGTGTGGTGGAAGTGGTGTAAGAAGCAGTGTGGTGGTAATTGTACTTGTGTTGAAACCGGTGTAGTGGTAGTGGTGTATCGGTGTTGTGGCAGTGGTGGTGTAGTGTCAGTTGTGCTGTGGTGTGGTGGAATTGGTGTTATTGGTGTGTTGTGGTGTGGTGTAGCGGTGGTGGTAAGGAATCTGTGGTATAGCGGTGTGATGCTAACAGTAGTGACGTAGGTGTGGTGGTATTGTCTGTGATGTAGTGTGGTGGTATTGTCAGTGGTGTGGCAGTGTGATGATAACAGCTGTGACGCAGATGCAGTGGTATTATGACTGGTGTAGCGGTGTGGTCGTACTGTCAGTGGTGTAGCGGTGTGGTGGTATTATCCGTGGTGTAGCGGTGGTGGTAGTGTCAGTGGTGTAGTGGTGGTATTGTTGTCAGCAGTGTTGGAAGCCCAGTTGATGGCACCTATTGTGTGTAAATATGATGGCGATGAGAGGGGTACACAGCAGTGGTAGGGCTTAGGCAAATGCTGTGTTGTGCTGTTCCCGACCCTGTTAACACCCTTATACTCTTTAACCACCTGATATCCCCCTTATCCTGGTGATGCTGGTGTGGTGTGGTGATTGTGGTGGTGGTGGTAAGTGTGGTGGTGATAGTAGTAGTGATGTTGTTGTTACTGTTGGTTAGCAGCAGCAGCAGTACCAGCAGTAGCAGCAGCAGCAGCAGCAGTAGTAGTAGTAGTAGTAGTAGTAGCAGTAGCAGCAGCAGTAGTAGTAGTAGTAGCAGTAGCAGCAGCAGCAGTAGTAGTAGTAGTAGTAGTAGTAGTAGTAGAAGCAGCAGCAGCAGTAGTAGTAGTAGTAGTAGTAGCAGTAGTAGTAGTAGTAGTAGTAGTAGTAGCAGTAGTGTTAATAGCTCCGAAAAAAAATAAGGGCAGGGTAAGAAGGGCTTTTATGACAAGAATAATAATAGCCCGTCTCCGAGCAATTAATGGCTGCGTTTAATAGCCCGGACAGACAGACAGATTTACCCATTAGTTAAAGACCCCTGAATGGAGGTGATTAGGGGTCGAGTGATAGCTAATAGGTCGTGATTACAAGGCCAGTGTTAGCTAACGAGGATGAATGTTAGGTAATGAGGCGTGATTAGATGGCGAGAAAAGGTATCGTATCTTAGTTAGCAAGTCGCAGTTATGGGCCTAATGTTAGGTAAAAGCTAATGCGTAAGGGAGGAGAATAAATCGCTAAATAAGAGGTGAAATGGACGGGTCTATTAGCGATGAATGGGTAGTTAATGGGCATGAAGAAAAATTAACTCGCTAAGGAAGAACTGTTAAAAATGGCCCTATTAACGATGAATGACAGGTAATGGGTACGGAGGAAGAATGAATCGCTAATGAGAAAGTGCTGAGAGCTGCTCTATTAACGATGAATGGGTAGTTAATAGGCATGATGGAGTCTAATGGGTTGCCTTGTGTGGGGAGGCATTAAAAGGCAAGGCATTGTTGTGATGGTAATAATAACTAATGATAACCCATTTAGTGAGGTGTTTATTCTAGTGTATGCAAATCTCTCTCTCTCTCTCTCTCTCTCTCTCTCTCTCTCTCTCTCTCTCTCTCTCTCTCTCTCTCACTCACTCTCCCCCTCACGTGGGTGTGGTTTGTGTCGGTAGTTATAAATATGGATGTGTTGTGGGTGGAAATTAGGATGAGAGAGAGAGAGAGAGAGAGAGAGAGAGAGAGAGAGAGAGAGAGAGAGAATTGCCTGAATACCCCCTAAAAACATAAAGTTAAAGTGAGTGAGACAGAAAGCGAGTGAATGACAGTGAGAGAGGGCAGGATAAAAAGAGAAAAATGAAACCATGAAAAATAAATAAAAAACTAAAATGAAAAAGTCCCCTACCTTCTCTTTCCCGTATTTTGAAATAACACATGAATTCGAAAAAAGGAAGGAAACTGGAGAAAAATTGAAAAAAACGAAAAAAAACATGAAAATGAAAAAAAAAAAACGAGAAAGCTAATTCATCCTTGCTCAAAAAAAAAAAAAAGAATGAAAAAAAAGACAGACGAAAAATATCCAGTGAAAATAAGGATGAGAGCAATTACAAAAATTAAAAAAAAAACAAGAATCTTTCATCCAGGCTCCTTAAAAAAAAAAAAAAAAAAAAAAAAAAAAAAAAACCGCCTAATTTTTCCCCGCCTTCCCTTACCTCGGCCCCCAAAATTCGTAATAACCCACTTTATTTCCCCGTTATACGAAATTTACTATTAGGCTTTTGTAATGAGCCCAATTTACATTTAATTATTTCACATTTCGTTGGGGTTAGAGCGTTGTGGGCCGGGCGTGCTGTGGTGGTGATGGTGGTGGTGATGAGGAGGAATTTTGGTGATGGTGGTGGTGATGAGGAGGAATTCTGGTGATGGTGGTGGTGATGAGGAGGAATTCTGGTGATGGTGGTGGTGATGAGGAGGAATTCTGGTGATGGTGGTGGTGATGAGGAGGAACTTTGGTGATGGTGGTGGTGATGAGCAGGAATTTTGGTGATGGTAGTGGTGAGGAGAAATTTTGGTGATGGTGGTGGTGAATTGGGTGATAGTGGTGGTGAGGAATTTTGGTGCTGGTGGATGGTGATGATGAGGAACTTTGGTGATGGTGGTGATGGGGAGTGGGACAGAGGTTGTGATGATGGTGGTGGTTGCGGTGGTTGTAGGGATGGTGGGGTGTGGGATGATGGTTGTGGTGATGGTGGTGGTGAAGGTACTGGTAATGGTGGGGTGTTGAATGATGGTTGTGGTGATGGTGGTGGTGATTGTACTGGTGATGGTGGTGGTGACTGGTGGTGGTTGTGAAGTTATGGTGATGGTGATACCGGTAGTGGTGATGGTGGTGGTGGTGATGGTGTCATGGTGATGGTGATAAATGCAATGGTGCGACTGTGAGAATGGAAACAAGGGTCCGGGATCTGCAACGCCTTAATTCCCAAGTCATTATCGAATTAATTACGTGACTTGGCACCCGATTGACCCCCAGGCGTGACCTAACCACCCGCGTGACGTCACTAATGAGGCTAACGATCGTATAGGCCATAGGCAGTTAATACGAAGGGTTTCACAGTCAATGGAAAATTAATAAAGAATAGGGGAAGTCTATTCTAGTGATCCCTCTCTTCATGCAAAATTTCGGAACTATACTCTGCTCACTTTCACTTGGCGAGGCTGTGACATGGCTTAAAAGAAGGGAAATATGGTAGCCTGGTGGACCATGGCGACTTATGGCAATCCCCACGGTCATAATGGCACTCTGGTCACACACACACACACACACACACACACACACACACACACACACACACACACACACACACACACACACAGCAAGGGGGATGCTATGGGAAGGACAGAAAACAGAAAGGGGAAGATTAGAGTGAAGAAGGTAGGTGAGAAATAGAAAGGAGGAAGACAGAAGAGAAAATGAGAGATAAGAGGAAGAGGAAAAGAGAAAGGAGGACATACGAGGAAAAAAAGGAAGACAGGAATACGGAAGGAAGGAGGAAGAGGAGCAATGAATATAAGGAAGAGTATAGGAACAAGAAGGAGGAAAATGACGAGAGAGAGAGAGAGAGAGAGAGAGAGAGAGAGAGAGTCAAATGTATTGTATTCATCACCACCGCTGGGGGATACTGAGCCACGCGGAGGGGGGTCGCTTAAAAAAACTGGTAGGACGATAATGGAGGTGAGAGAGAGAGAGAGAGAGAGAGAGAGAGAGAGAGAGAGAGAGAGAGAGAGAGAGAGAGACCGAAAAAATTACAGACCTAATAGTGATAAAAATCGGAAAACTGTACCAAAAAGGGAGAACTGAGAAGCAAAAAGAAAAAAGAAAAAAAAGAACAGGATATCGAAAAAGAAAAAAAAAATGCGTACACGAAAATGCGAAAATACCGCAATAAAACAAATCTCAAAGAAAGAGACGAAGAGGAGAAAAAAAGAGAGGAAGAGGAGAAAAAAAGAGAGGAGGAGGAGGAGAAAAAAAGAGAGGAGGAGGAGGAGAAAAAAGAGTAAAAGAGAGGTGTCAACACGATAGAGTGGGCAATAACACTTAAGAGTAACGAGACGAAAAAAGAGTAACAAGAACGAAAAAAATATAAATTGAAAAATGATAAAACGTGTTATGATGGAAAACAAATGCAAGGAAAAACGAGAGTAAAGAATGGGAAAACGTCAGGAAATAAAATTAAATTGGAAAATAATAAATAATAAACGAAGAGAAGGAATAAGGGAAATTGGATAAAAGTGTGAACATAAAGAGAGAAGTGAGAAAATAGAGAGAGAAGTGAGAAAATGATGGGGTTGACAATAACACTCAGGAGTAACGAGACGGTGGTGGATGGGGGGCATTTATTTTTTGTGTGTGGGGGGAGGGGCTGGAGGGGGAGACAGGCCCATCACCACCATGTCAATATATTCACTATCGTCACTTTCACCCTATCACCGTCACCGTCACTATTACGAAACTGAAGATGTAAAAATGTTCATCACTGTCACCATCATTATCTCCGTCACTTTCATCATTGTCACCGGGAAAGAGGATAGCAAAAGGTTTATCTATCTATCTATCTATCTATGGTGGTCACGAACAAATCGCAATCATGTCGGCCCGTCTCTACCATCTGGCTGCCCTCCCTCCGACCCACACCCCATCTCTCATATTCCATCCACTTCATCCTTCCATCTATAAGGTATAATTATCCTTCAGAACACAAAATCAATGTATCCACTATCACCCTTCCGAACTCACTATCACCACCATCACTAAAATCATCACCATCATCAGCATCCTCATCAACATCACTACTCTCACCTTCACCAGCATCACAGAATCACCATCACCCTCATTATCACCACCACCACGTTCACCAACATCACTAAAATCATCATCAACATCATCATCAACATCACCATCAATACTCTCACACTCACCACCATCACAGAATCACCATCACCTTCACTATCACCACCATCACTTTCACCATCACCACAAAAATCACTCCGCGGTCACTGTCACCCGAATCTGTGAAATCTGTGACCCTTCCTATCACCATCACCATCATTCTGCACACTATGGCCCCCTTTATGCTCTCTCTTTCTCCCTCCCTCCCTCTCTCTCTCTCTCTCTCTCTCTCTCTCTCTCTCTCTCTCTCTCCCCAAAAAACACATTTGCCTATAGTTCCTCCCCCCTTCGTATTGCACTCTCTCTCTCTCTCTCTCTCCCCAAAAAACACATTTGCCTATAGTTCCTCCCCCCTTCGTATTGCACTCTCTCTCTCTCTCTCTCTCTCTCTCTCTCTCTCTCTCTCTCTCTCCCCAAAAAACACATTTGCCTATAGTTCCCCCCCACTTTGTATTGCACTCTCTCTCCCTCCCACATACTTTTCCTCTTCTCTTTCCCCATACACATTCTACTGTCTCTCTCTCTCTCTCTCTCTCTCTGCACACACGCTTGTCATAGATTGATTGCAGTGGAGCCTGGGGTCTAAAATGCAAAGCTAGTGGGTCTCTCTCTCTCTCTCTGTCTCTCTCTCTCTCTACATATCCGTCTGACGCAAATTATCTCTCACACATCTTTTTACAAAATTACATTAAAAAAAAAGAAAAAAGAAACGACTGCCCATGTAAAGCCAAGTGAGAACATAACACGTAAAAGAAAAAAAAAAGACGAGAAAGACGAAAAAAATTGAATGCACAAAAGGGAAACAGAAAAAGGAAATAGGAAAAACGAAATATTTCAATAGCATGTGAGGAGGAGGAAGTGACCTTCAGAGCAATAAATACATCTAGAAACACCACAAAAAAAGAAAAAAGAAATTATATTAAAAAAAAAAACAACAAAGACAACGTATCGACAGAAGTGGAGAGATGCAACAGAACACAATTTCCAAAAACACAAAGGATCGTAAAAAAAAAAAAAAAAAAAAAAAAAAAAAAAAAAAAAAAACAGGGAAACCAAAAGAAAAAGTCGAAACGAGGAAAAGAAAATGAAAAAAAACTACGCATGGAGATCCGGATTTTCAGCAGCGGCACAAACTTCATATAAAATAAATGAATAAATAAATAAAATAAATATCAACAGTACGCGTCAAAAGCCTCTGAATATGTAAAAAAAAAAAAAAAAAAGGATCACAAATTTTTCCCATGCACACTGTAAAAGCGCCGACGACGAAAACAAATATGGCCGATCATATTTGTCAGGGAGAGAGAGAGAGAGAGAGAGAGAGAGGTGGTGTAAAGCTGAGATGGGAGTAAGGGGGATGTTGGTGGCAGACAGGGGGGGGGGGAAGGGGAAGAGGGTCAGATGGGGGGGGTGTAAATTTTGATGGAGGATTGAGAGAGGGGAGCGGGGGGGTTGACTGAACAGGTTGACCAGGGAGGGAAGGGGAAGGGGGGAGGGACTGATGGGAAGGAGGGGAGAGAGAGGGATGGGCAAGTTCTGATGAAGGGGTTAGGGTAGGGGTGTGGAGGGGCATGGAAGCTCTGAGGGTGAGTTGAGGGAGGGGAAAGAGGGGGAAAGGTAAGTTCAGAGGAAGGAGAAGGGAAGGAGAAGGGAGGGAAGGGGACGGGGAAGGGGCAGCAAGGTCTGGGGGTGAGTGATGGGATGGAGCTAGGGAAAGGAGAGGCGGAAAGCACTCGTCACATTCAGGTCCTTGACGGCTTTATCAAATATGCACTGGACACTTTGGCGCACGGGGCAGAGATGAAGGGAGATATAGGGTAGGGGAGAGTAGGGCAGGGCAGGACAGGACAGGACAGGAAAGGGAAAGGCAGGGCAGGGCAGAGTAAGACTAGGTAGGGCAAAGAAGAGCAGGGTAAGACAGGGCAGGGTAAGGCAGGGGAGAATACTGATGAACGCAAGTCACAAAAAAATCAGAGCTATCATGACAAAAATATCTGTGTACCTGTCTTTTTAATCAAGTATCTCCTTACCTGGAATGTTACTTAATTACAATCCACCTGTCTTTTTACTATTACAAAAAACATCCCATCTGATTATTTTACCGTCTACCTGATCCCTATCATTTATATTTATCAAGACTGACGAACCAAAATATATTAATTAAAACAACCACGCATGCCATCTTTCCCATATTTATTTTTAACGACTTGCCGCATCATCTGTTTCTGTGTAATGTTTATATAACTTTTTAATACCGGGAAGCGATTGTCCCGAATGCACCATAAATACACTATGGCATTTTAAACTATTCATGTATATATATTAAGTATTTTAGGTTGGAAAATAAAGAGTTGCTGTATTTAGCATATTTGTGTTCTTGTAATTTAGTTGGAGCTCTCCCCCTTCTCTCTCTCTCTCTCTCTCTCTCTCTCTCTCTCTCTCTCTCTCTCTCTCTTTGCGTTTGCAAGTTAGAAAACAGGTTCTCTTTGCCGATCTTTTTCCTGTATAATGCAGTCTCACAGAGAATACGTGCAAGAAAAACATAGCCTCAATATCTCCACTGAACCCTTCAATGGTTGGGAGAACTCTAGCATTTTATTCCTGCAAACGCCAGTCGATTTTAACCTGAGTGGGTCATAGGAGCCTAGGAAGACAGTAACACACTCCCCACACCTTGATCTCCACACACATTCAAGTCACGCTGTTAAAAATCAAGCCTACACTCTCTCTCCTCTGACGATGGTACGGCAATTTCGCAAAGGTCATCAATTCACAGGTATTTTACGTGTACAGTATATATAACTTCTCCCTTCTCAATTTACTCTCCCTTACCCCATCCCCTCCCTCTCCCTTTATACTTCCCTCCCTGCCTGTTTCTCCATCGTCCTTTAACTCACCTCCTGTCTCCGCCTCCTCCCTTCCTTCCTTCCTTCCTTTCCCTCCTCCTTGCCTCCCCTATTTTTTCCTTTCATCTAACTCTCCTCCTCCCTCCCTTCCCCTCCCCCCCCTCTCTCTCTCTCATTTCTTACACCTTCCCCTCCCCTCTCTCTCTCTCTCTCTCTCTCTCTCTCTCTCTCGCTCGCTCGCTCGCTCTCTCTCTCTCTCTCATTTCTTACACCTTCCCCTTGTGTGTGCTTGTCTATTTTGTGCAAGCTTTGTGCGTATATGCTTGTACCCCCCCCCCTCTCTCTCTCTCTCTCTCTCTCTCTCTCTCTCTCTCCAAAATCCACCTAATTCCATTTTCTTCCCTCTCACCAATTTCCCCCCCAGCATAAACTTGCATAACTCTCAGCCACAATACTACTCTCTCATCATTTTAAAGACTAACAATAACTGAATTCCTGATTATTTTTTAGCACATGCAATTTCCCTGTATGTTCCAGTTGGACGCTCTGTGCATATTGGTTATTTGAGGAGGCGAGGGGAGTGTGAGAAACGGGGAAAATGTGTGTGTGTGTGTGTGTGTGTGTGTGTGTGTGTGTGTGTGTGTGTGTGTGTGTGTGTGTGTGTGTGTGTGTGTGTGTGTGTGAGAGAGAGAGAGACAGACAGACAGACAGACAGACAGACAGACAGAGGGGGGGGGTTGTAGAATAAAAGCATGAACAGAGAAATATCATTTTGTAAAATTTCACAATCACATTCTCACCAAAAATAAATATACAAGCAAATACATACACACAATGGGAAATACACAGATGCAAACACAAATACATACACATACATACACACAAATAAATATACACACAAAAGGAAGACACAAACACAGACAGACAGACAGACAGACGGAAAGACAGACAGACGCACATACGCATATCCCCCCTCTCTCTCTCTCTCTCTCTCTCTCTCACACACACACACACACACACACACACACACACACACACACACACACACACACACGACCCCAAGCACTGCGCCAATTAAAAAATAACCCGCCGGGAAGAAACACAGCAATACCGCTGGAATGATGACGATGTGACTTTGTTCTGACACGGAGCTGGCTGGAGGGCAGACTAAAAAAAATAAAAAGAAAAAGAAAAAATATATATGAACATAAGGTTATATTCTGTAGTACCTCAGAAAAATATATATAAAAAAAACTGAAAATTAATGTTACTCAGTTTTAAAAATGCAAAAATCACCATAAACGAACAAAAAAAAAAAAAAAAAAATATTTATACGGTCGGACGGGAAAAAGAAAAAAAATTATATTGTTCCAGTATGAACGGTGAACAGAGAAGAACAGAGAACTGAAAATGAGAACTTCTGAATATGAATGTCACACACTGAACAATTTATCTATCGACCTATCTACCTTTCTATCTACCTAGTCTTACTCGACTTATAGCCACTGAACATAAGAGAACATGCAAGACTGAACATGAACACTCAGAAAATGGAAATAACACAAAAAACGAGAGAAATATTACAAAAACGAAAATAATAAATATTGAAAATAACTCTTAATACCTCACGATTATTTTACGTAACCCCAGTTTCTTACAAGACGGGGTAAAAGAAGGATCCATATATTTTTTTTTTTAATGCATGGAAGAAGGAACCAAAGGACAGAATCCCGCAACATTCTTTCCCCCAAGAAAAAATACAACAAGATAACAGAGAGCCAAATTCAAGATCTGTTCATTTCGAGATGCCTGGACACTCTGCGTTTGAAAGACTAGTGGTCATAGGCCGTATACAGACGGAAGAAGACAGTTCCAGAGTTGACCTGCTGCATACATGAAGGACTGGTAGTAACGGATTAACCCCTCCAGTTCGAAAAGTCTCTCCAAAAGCTGAACAAAATCGTCTATAGGTAACAAAAACATCAATAAAGGGGACATCGGACAGAAGAGGTCAGGAATCTACTCTCAAACTAAGACAGCAAATTTTAATCTTCAAGAAAAGAGACTATTGGTACGTCTTGTTATTGCTGGTCCAGAAGCGATGACAATTTCCAGGATCTTACTTTACGTCGGGATGCAACCAGGTCCAATTTCCCTCAGTTGCCCCCCAAAGCTTTACAAAACTGCGATGCAAAAAGAAAACGAGGACTGAGGAGATCGGCGCGGCGGGGAAATGATTTTAGATGTCTCGTTGTGCATGTGAAAGTACCCAGAAGCCCAGAGTTTGGTCACAGTGCTGGCTTGGTGTGTGTGTGTGTGTGTGTGTGTGTGTGTGTGTGTGTGTGTGTGAACAGTGATGGAGCGGGGGTTCTGGTAAGTGGCAGGTAAAGTGAGACTGGTAAGGTGAAAGTGGTGTGGTGGTGGTGGAGTGTGGCAGGTAGAGTGGTGGTGTGCGTTGTTGACACGTCCTCCAGGTGTTCCACCACCACGACATGGAGGAGGAAGGGGGGGGAGAGTGGGGGTGGAGAGGGAGGGGAGAAGGGATAATGGGAAGGAAGGAAGGGAGGGAAGAGGAGTGCCGAGGTCTGTGGTGGGTGATGAGGGATGGAGGGGATGCTTGAAGAAGGATGGAGGGGGAGAGAGGAGTAGACAGGAGGGGGGTGGAAAGGAGAGAGGGGGTGGAGGGGCCAGAGGGAGGGATATGAGACGCTGACAGAAGGAGGAAGAAATGAGTGGGTGATGAGGAAGCGAGAGGGATACCGAGGGAGGGATGGGAAGGACAGGAGGAGGTGGAGAAGGTGAGGGAGGGATGGAGAGAAGGGGGGTGGACGGGGTGAGGGAGGGGTGGAGACAAGGTGGGTGCATGGGTGGTGAGATCCAGGGATGTGTTAAGGAGATAGACGATAAGAAGAAGAGAGGGATGCTGAGGAGGGATGGAGGGTAGGGGGGAGAGGAGAGGAACGATGAGGGAGGGAGAAAGGGGAGAGGAATGGTTAAGAGGAGATAAAGTCCAAGAGAGAAAAGGACATGAACAAGGCTAAAAGGAAGATGAATGGAGAGTAACAGAGGAAGAGTGGAGGGAGGGAGTGGAGGGGAGACGGAAGGGTGGAGGGGAAAGGGAGGGGTGGAAGGAAAAAGGGGGGGGCGGAAGTGAGAGGGAGAGGTGAAGGTAGGAAGGAAGGAAGGGGAGAGAGGCACTGAGGGAAAGATGATGATGTGGAGGGGGAGGGAGGAAAGGAGAGAATATGTAAGCAGGGGAGGAAAAACATACGAGGGAGAGAGAAAGATGGAGAGAATACAAGAGGAACACGGAAGAAAGAAAAGCAAAAAAGGAAAAGCAAGGGGAGAGAGAGAGAGAGAGAGAGAGAGAGAGAGAGAGAGTGGCCAGCCCCTGAGTGGTATCAAGGGCAATAAATCCTAACCTTCCCTTGAATGCAAACCTTACCTGGCCACATCCGGTCGAAGCACCTTAACCTACTTGACCACCAGGTGACAATTTAGTTACATGGTTACCACCCAGCGTAGTAAATGTTTTCTTGAGCTACAGACGGCTTTTTCATAATCAATAATAAGCACAGAGGTATATGATTTTTTTTTTATTTACCTGATTACTGTGTTGGAAAGCCTGTTTGTTAAATATCCTCTATGCATCCGCCTTGTGGGACTAAATCCACAAATTCTGAAAAAAGGAGAAAGTAAAAAATTATAAACACGAAGACTTGTTTCCCTATTTCCTATTAATTTATAAGAAAGAAGTCTGCAATATTTATCTGCAAAATAAAAGAGGCGTCCTTCATTTCGCTATAATTTCTCTGCCATTGTTTCAGTTTTGCTGTGTGCTTATCTAGACTATAATACCTATTGATTTGTTGTTTATTTTCATTTTCCGTTCAGTTTTCTTACAGTTCATTCCCTCATTCATTAACCTTTCCAGCCACAAGACTTCATTTGTGCTTTACGCTTTCAACGAGCAATCTTTTTTTTTTTTGTTAAGATTACGAAAGCAATCTAATAATAAAGGGACTAATGAAGGCCATATCCCTCCCCAACACATGAAAAACTAAAAAAAAAACAAAAAAAGCAAAAACTCTCCCTCAAGCAGAAAAAAATCGTCTCAAAAATAGCAAGAAAATTTTTTAAAAGAAGCCGTCATAGTTAAAAAAAATTATGGATATTTTTAGTCTCTTTATTTTATTCATTTATTTTTTTGTATTTAATGTCTTCCTTTATCCTCAGTTATCAGTTATTCCTTTCTCCTTCCCTCCTTAATTCCATCTCTTCTTATGGATATTATTGACATTATTTTCATTTGGTTCTGTCTTTCATTTATTTATTTTTTCCTGTACGTCTTCTTCCATTTTCCTGTCTCCCCACTTGGTATTTTCTGCTCTCTCTCTCTCTCTCTCTCTCTCTCTCTCTCTCTCTCTCTCTCATGCCAGAATCTCCCTTCCCCGCTTTCATCCTCTTCTTTTCTAGATTGGTCTTCTTCATTTCCCTTCCATCTGGTCTCTCTCTCTCTCTCTCTCTCTCTCTCTCTCACACACACACACACACACACACACACACACAAACCCTCTTTCAAACACACAAACAATTCTTCTTTAGCAATAAATGGAATAACAAGAGAGGGAAGAAAAATAAATGCTTTCTACTTTTGTGCAAGCGAAAGGGAAGGTCTCTCTCTCTCTCTCTCTCTCTCTCTCTCTCTCTCAAGCTGTCTATTTCTGTCCGTCAATCTGTTCGTACTGATTTGTATGTCTGTCTGCCTGTCGCCCTGTCTCTCCGTATATGTATTCATCCATCGATCAGTCCTCTCTCTCTCTCTCTCTCTCTCTCTCTCTCTCTCTCTCTAATTTATGGGTCATGTTCCTGGCTGACGCAAACACTCTCGTCACTAAGGGCTTGAGTGACAGGGCCTGTGTGTGTGTGTGTGTGTGTGTGTGTGTGTGTGTGTGTGTGTGTGTGTGTGTGTGTGTGTGTGTGTGTGTGTGTGTGTGTGAGAGAGAGAGAGAGAGAGAGAGAGAGAGAGAGAGAGAGAGAACAAACCAAGACAAAAGCTAAATAACAGATACACAGAAACAAAACAAAATTAAAGCAAGATTGAAACAAAACAAAGAATATGAGACGACTGGGTAGAAAAACAATAAAAAATCAATAAGTAAATAAATCAAGAAAAATATAAGGCCGAGAAAAACAGAAAGAGAAAAAATAAAATAAAAAACAAACAAGTCAGAAAATAAAGCAAGGAAATAGGAGAAAAATTAAAAACGAAAGAAAACTAAGTAAGAGAAATCAAACACAAACACGAATCAAGACGAAAATAAAAGCCGGAAAGTACCAAAATCATGTTAAATTTATTCCCTATTCAAAAAAAAAAAAAACTAGGCTACATATATGCCTAAAGGGAAAAAAGAAAATCCTAACTTTAATTACACAAGGCTAGCTATTTATTTTTTTTATTTTTTTCGTTTTATTTTTTTAAAGATTTTCCTTTTCCTTTTCTGGCTTATACCTACTTCTTTCAAGAGGTCTAATATTTTTCTCAGTCTGCCTCACCCCATTCACTGAGCCCTCCAATCTTCCTCTCTCTCTCTCTCTCTCTCTCTCTCTCTCTCTCTCTCTCTCCCCCCCTATCTGCCATTTTATTTGTGTGTTGGCTTGCCTGTCAGTCTGCTAACCCGTCTGTCTGTCTCACTTATCTTATTTTCTCTCCCTCTCTCAAGTTGCTCTCTTCTCTACTCTTCTCAGATCTCCCTGCCTCTCTCTCTCTCTCTCTCTCTCTCTTTCACACCAGGTCCACACAAACAAGTCATAAATAGGATGAAAGGAGATGTCACAAGCCTGTCCGGACTCACTCTCTCTCTCTCTTTATCTCTCTCTCTCTCTCTCTTTCTCTCTCTCTCTCTCTTTCTCTTTCTTCCTCTCTCTCACTTTTTCTTCCTCTATCACACTCTTTCATTTGCTCTTCCTTGCTCACCCGCTTTCTCTAACTTGCTCTCTCATTTTCTTTCGTGTTCACTTGCATTTCTGTTTACACATCCTTTCATCTACTCAATCATTTATCTATCCACACATGAGGGCGTGGCAGGTGAGGAGGTGAGGAATTTGTTGCGTAAGGTGAGGATTGTTGAAGCTAGAGGAGGATACACACACACACACACACACACACACACACACACACACACACACACACACACACACACACACAATATTCCTTTCACAGGGTCTCTCCTTTTCATCTCTTAAGCTATCTCGTCTTATTTTTACTCTCTCTCCCTCTCTCTCTCTCTCTCTCTCTCTCTCTCTCTCTCTCTCTCTCTCTCTCTCTCTCTCTCAAAACTCTTTCTTCTGTTATCTTTCTCCTTTGTAGCGCTATTTCAAAATTTGCTTCACTTATTCAGTCTTTCTTTTCTCTCTTCCTGCATTACCATACTCCCTCTCTCTCTCTCTCTCTCTCTCTCTCTCTCTCTCTCTCTCTCATACGGCCATTTTTTTTTACATATTATCACTTCTTTCAAGACAATTATATTTTTTTTTTAATCTCATTTCATCGTTCACTATTTTTTCTTTGTACTTATTTTTTATTTATTCCTTTTTCTGCTTTATTTTTCTTTTCTATTCGTTTCGCTCGCTTTATTTCCATTATTTTGAGCGTTCTTTTCGGTTCATTTCGGATTTTTTTTGTAATATCTTCTACTGGTTTTTATTTCAGTGTCTTTTAGCTGTTCTTACCTACCTACCTACCTACCTGCCTATCTACCTACCTACCTACCTACCTGCCAACCCACCTAATTATCTATCTACCTACCTACCTACCTACCCACTCACCTACCTACAATATCTACTTACTTTCCTTCCTTCCTTCTCTCCCTTCCTCCCTCTTCCTTCCTTCCTTCCTTCCCTCCCTCCATCCCAGTCTCTCTTGTACCATTCTTTTCTTCACTCTTTATTAAATATTGGAGAAGAGAGGAGTGGGGAGAGGGACAGCACAGAGGTGAGGGAAAAAGATTTGATAAAAGGGAAGGAAGGAAGGAAGGAAGGAAGGTAGGAAGGAAGGAAGGAAGGTAGGTAGGAAGGAAGGTAGGTAGGAAGGAAGGTAGGAAGGACGGAAGGAAGGAAGGGCTGATAAAGATTGAGGAGAGACGGAGGGAGAGAGGGAGGGAAATTAGAGAAGGGGGAGAGAGAGAGAGAGAGAGAGAGAGAGAGAGATCCCTAAGGCTATTGTCCTCACTTTATTCTATTTGTGAGAGCACCACTAGGCCAGGCCCTCTCTCTCTCTCTCTCTCTCTCTCTCTCTCTCTCTCTCTCTCTCTCTCTCTCTCTCTCTCTCTCTCTCTCTCACTGTTCCTCTTCTACCACAGCTACCAATTCAACCTCTAACTACCACAACTTTCACCACCTTACCACAACTATCAACATCGCCTCTCAACCCCTCCATCACAGCCACCACACCTCCTCTCAACCACAGCTATCAACATCGCTCTTTTCCACCACAATCAGCTCTCATTTGTACCACAGTCACCACCACTTCTACCTACCACAACTACCACCATCACCACAACACCTATTAATCTACTTACTACCACAAATACCAGTATTCCTTTTTTCTACAACAATCCCCACATCTCCTTACCACAACTACCACCACGGCTACCGCTCCTTCGTACCATACCTACCTAACCTCCTCCACAACTACCACCACGGCTACCGCTCCTTCGTACCATACCTACCTAACCTCCTCCACAACTACCACAACCACCATCAAGTCTCTCTACCACAACTACCACCACCACAACCACCACATTTTTTTAACACACTAGATCTGACCTTCCAAAGACCTTTCCACGTATGCCTAAACAACCTCTCTCTCTCCCTCTCTGTCTCTCCATCTCTCTCTCTCTCTCTCTCTCTCTCTCTCTCTCTCTCTCTCTCCAGCCGTTTATCGTCTTACATTTCATTTCCCTTTCACAATTCGCTCTCTCTCTCTCTCTACTTCCTCTTCCTTTTCTCTTTCCCTATCCTCGATTTGTTCCTCCTCTCTGTCTGTCTGTCTGTCTGTCTGTCTGTCTGTCTTGTCTGTCTGTCTTGTCTGTCTGTCTTGTCTGTCTTGTCTGTCTGTCTGTCTGTCTGTCTGTCTTGCCTTTCTGTCTGTCTGTTTCTAATGCCTTTCTTTCCCTCGTACTCTCTCTCCCTCTCATCCTCCGCCTTCTCTTATCACTCTCGCTTCCCTCCTCCCTCTCTCTCTTTCTGTCTTCTTTTCCCTTTCTTTCCACCTTCCATTTCTTCTTTCTCTCTCTCTCTCTCTCTCTCTCTCTCTCTCTCTCTCTCTCTCTCTCTCTCTCTCTCTCTCAAATAACATACTGCAATTTTGCCGTTTCTCTTTATCCACTCAATTTCCTCTCCATTTCCTTCATATTTTGTACTCTCTCTCTCTCTCTCTCTCTCTCTCTCTCTCTCTCTCTCTCTCTCTCAGCCGGCAAGAACACAATAAAACAAAATACATTATACATTCTCGTCGAAAGGCCCTTACAAGGTTTCCTACGCCCCAACAGTCACAGGGAGGGAGGGAGGGAGGAAGGGGCGGAGGGAGGAAGGGAGAGGGAGGGGGGAGGGAGGGAGGGAAGGGGGAGGAAGAGATAAAGTTAAAGGAAGAACGAAGGAAAGTGAAGATGGAACTGGCAATGGAGAGAGAGAGAGAGAGAGAGAGAGAGGCCCCTCCATCTCTTTCGGGACATACATCAGAGGAGGAAGATGATGAAGACCCTGTTCCATCTTCTTCCCCAGCATGACATACAAGCTACGAGGCTGCGTGTAGTACAAACTGCGTGCAGTACAAATTGCGTGCAGTGCGTCTCTATATCCATTACCCCGTGCATAGGGAATGGGCGATTAATTTCCCTGACTCCCATTTCTGTTAATAGTTACCCCTCTTCCCTGCTTTCTCTCTCCTTTATCATTCTAATATCATCATACTTGTAATTTTAACAGCTGCTGCTATGTATGTATGTGTATGTATGTGTATGTATGTATGTATGTGTGTATATATGCATGTGTGTATGTATGTATGTATGTATGTATGTGTGTATATTTATGTATGTATGTATTTATGTATGTATGTGTATATGCGTATGTCTGCATGTAGGTATGAATGTATGTATGTACGTACCGGTATGTATGTATGCATGTATGTATTTATGTATGTATGTATGTATGTATGTATAGCCAGACACAAACCAATCGTCTCCATGTCCCTCCGGCCATTAGGATGCCCTTCCTCCAACTCACACCTCCCGTCTTGCACACACCTCTCCATCCCATCCCTCCATCTCATCCTCAGTCCTCCTCTCCCCAACCACACCTCATTCACATACACACTCCTAGTCAGTCTCTCACCTTCCATTCTCCCCACATGTCCTTCAATATATATATATTTTTTGACTATTAATTTAACTTTGGAATCCATACGTCTCTCCACAGGGAATACTCGTCCTTGAAGGTGTTTAATTGTCCTTTCTTAACAGGGACTCTTAAGAAGGTAATGCAAGAAGTTACCGCCATGCACACCCGTCATGCAACACCCCCCCCCCCTTGCTAGGAGAAGGTGACAAACGGAGAGGCATAAATCCGCGGTGGAGGGGGTGTGGAGGGGGATGGAGGGGGGTTAACGAAGGGGTGGAGTGATGGAGATGGATGGAAAGTGGTGGTGGAGGAAGGAGGTGTTGGGTGTGGAGTGGAGGGAGGGGGGGCACAGGGGTTGGGAACTGAGAGAGGTTGGGGAGTGGGATGGGTGATAGGGAGTCAGGGCAGGGCAGGAATGTGGAAGGGGTGGGTGGATGTGGAGTGGAGGGGGGATTAATGGGGGTACAGCCAGTGGAGGGGATGGAAGGAGGTGGGTGAAAGAGGTGTAAGGTGGAGGGGAAGAGGTAGGGGGAGTGGAGAGTGGGAGAGAGAAGGGGAGTGGAGAGGGGGAGAGGTAGGGGGAAGTGGGGAGGAGAAAGACACATGGGCCACAATCACGGAACAAGCCTTCTATTTCATTCGTGGTTATTTATTGCCCACACTACATTATTCCCGGAGAACACTTGCATCCACAATAATATCGGCAGTGGCAGTGTATTTTCCTCTCCACGTACACTCTGGCTCTATATTCTTGCTACCGTCAGTCAGTTTTTATGTCAGCTACTAATTTATTCAAGGAGAAAATTTACACACACACATACACGTACACACACACACACACACACACACACACACACACACACACACACAGGTCAATGCTCCCCCCAGTCTAGCCCAGGAAATATCGAGTCGTGTTCCTTAATATCGGGCCGTGTTCCTTAATATCGGGCCGTGTTCCTTAATATCGGGCCGTGTTCCTTTATATCGGATCGTGTTTCTTTATATCGGATCGTGTTCCTTTATATCGGGTCGCCTTCCTCCGATCTAGGCCAAGGAAATATCGCGTAGTGTTCGTCTTCCCCTGAGTTGTTCATTATAATTCCAAGCCAAGAAATCATACAGTCTTCGCCTCCACTCCAAGAAACGTACCTGGGAAGCTGAGATGCATGGCTGATATAAGGTTTTCAAGGTACCAAAAGCTGTAACACAATCTGAGACAAGATTTCACTCCATCACTCTACTATCTTGGTCTCCCCTCCTCCTCCTCCATTCCCCCTTCTCCTCACTCACACACACTCTTCTCCATCCCCTCCATTACGCCAACTCATCCTTGGTCTCCCCCTTCCTCCTCACTCACACACTCTCTTCTTGTCAGTCTCACCCTCCATCCTCTCCACCCCTATCTCAACCTTGGTCTCCCCTTCCACCTCACTCACAGGCTCTTCTAGTTAGTCTCCCATTCTCCATCCTCTCCACGTGACGTCCCCTACCACGTGAAGGAACTGGTTAAGAATCTTCATAACTTCTCCTTCAGTATCGCATCTGCATATTTTAAAGAAGGTTCTCCCGTGGGTCTGAATACATTCTTTTGCGTTATTTATCTGTAAACAAAACATACACCATCTTTCCCAGCCTAAAACAAAAGCAGAAATGTTTTTAAAAATATTTGCACCCCGATGGAAAACTTTTGGGCTACAGTTTTTTCATATTAACTTAGCTGTGATTTTCACCCCTTTGTAGCTTATTTCACGTAACTCATTGGCAGAAAAACACAAGACTACGGCTCTACATCTTTTTTTCATCGCACTTCTTCGTGACTAGCACCACATACTAGTACTATCGTGGCAATAGTTCTTTTACGTTAACTTGGGTCTGATTTTCGTCTATTTGTAACTTATTTCAGGTATCACACACACACACACACAAACACACACACACACACACACACACACACACTTCTCGATGCCCTGATGGTGTAAGTAAATGCAGTGAGTTATGTGACCTGCCATCCAGTACACCCCCTCAGAGTTTACAACATAAATGAATGACTTTATGAATAAAAATGAGGGATGAAAATACTATTATGCGAGAGCGAGAGAGAGAGAGAGAGAGAGAGAGAGAGAGAGAGAGAGAGAGAGAGAAAACGATGATTTATTAAGGCCATATTTTCAAAAAAGAAACCAAGAGGAAAAAATAAATTGAGGCGGGATGATGATAATTGACAGCTTGCAATGGAAAGAGATGGAGTGAGGCAGGGTGAGGCAGGAAGAGGCGGGGAGGGTGAGGCAGGAAGAGGCGGGGAGGGTGAGGCAGGGAAAGGCAGGGAGGGTGAGGCAGGGTGAAGCAGGGAGAGGCAGGGTGGGTGAGGCAGGGTGAGGCAGGGAGAGGCAGGGAGGGTGAGGCAGGGTGAAGCAGTGGGGGAAAGATTAAGGGGAAAGATGAGGCAGCGTGAAGCAGGTAGGGAGAAGTATGAGGTAGGGTGACGTATAGAGAAATAGAGTGCAGCAGGGTGTTGGGTAAGCATGAGAGTGAGGCAGGAATGAGAGTGAGGCAGGGTAAGGCAGGAGGTGTCAGTGTCGGGCAGGAGTGTGAGGCAGAGCGAAAAGAGATATATGGAGATGCAGAGGGTGGCAAACGAGGGAGGTGGATTGATGTTGCGAGGCAGAGAGAGTGAGGCAGAAAGGAGGTAGATTGAAGCGGGTTGAGGTAGTGAGGCAGGTGTCAGAATGAGACAGACGAGTCAGGGTGCGGCAGGGGAGGAAGGGTGAGGCAGGTGTCAGAATGAGACAGACGAGTCAGGGTGCGGCAGGGGAGGAAGGGTGAGGCAGGGTAAGGCAGGGGAGGCACTGTAAGATGAAGCAAGCAGAAGGAGAGTCAGATAGAGAAGAAAGGGGTGCCACAAGAGGAGCCTGACTTAGCGTAGGGAGGCACGATGAGTCAGGGCGCTACAGGGCAAGGCAGAGTGAGGTACGGCAAGACAGAGTAAGG
The DNA here is from genome assembly GCF_032717465.1 of Coenobita brevimanus. Lineage (NCBI taxonomy): Eukaryota > Metazoa > Arthropoda > Malacostraca > Decapoda > Coenobitidae > Coenobita > Coenobita brevimanus. The sequence continues at coordinate 1,352,754 of NC_136978.1, forward strand.
CAGAGTGAGGCAGGGTAAGTCAGACAGGGAAGCGAAGAGAGATATATGGAGATGCAGGGGGGTTGCACAAGGGAGACCTGGCTCAGTGCTCCCAGAGGAAATTATAAGAGATGCATTGCTTGCCAGAGACAGGGGACCCGGTGCCTGCCTTTATGGAACCCTGCTAACCTCTGCCGCCCCTCTCCCTGCTGTTCTATCCCTGTTGTCCCATCCCTGCTGTCTCGTCCTTTCCCTGCTTCCCTGTTGCCCTGTCTTACCCCTGTTATCGTGTCCCTGCTACCCATCCCCCGCCAGAGGTAATTAATTTTTAGATACATAGTTTGCCATTGACGCGGGACGTAGAACCTGCCTTTATAGAACCCTGTCAAACCCTGCCGTCCTCTCTCTCTCTCTCTCTCTCTCTCTCTCTCTCTCTCTCTCTCTCTCTCTCTCTCTCCCTCTCTTAATAGAAGTGCTAAAATCTCCCCAAGGATTCTTTTATGCACTCCTATTTTCTCTCTCCTTCTTGCTCCCATTTTTATTACTCTTACTCCTTACCAGCTTTCTCTCTCTCTCTCTCTCTCTCCGGCAGATCATTTGATATTTTTCTTTCATCCCTTCTCGCCTTCCCTGTTTCTCTCACGTCATAGTTTTCGTTTCATTCTCTCTCTCCTATATTTTCTTTTATTTATCCTCTTCTCCTTTACTTTTTTTTCTTTCTTTCCTGACCTCTCCCTCCTCCTTGGAATATTTCGTCTCACTTTATTGTTATTTTCTCTTTATTTTTCTTCTTCCTTCTTCACTTCCCTTTCGCTCCTCCTCCACTTTCTCTCTCTCTCTCTCTCTCTCTCTCTCTCACGAACTCTCCCCCAAACACTCTCCTCCTGCAAGCCATCAAACTGGATTTTGTGAGAGACTCTGGTACAACTATTCCCTCACCCACCATCACTACTACCACCCCCCTACCACAACTACCACCATCCTACCTCCACCACCAATACCAGCATCCTACCTATCACCACTACTACTACCACAAACCTACCTACCATTACTACCAACCTAACTGCTTTTCTCTCTATCTCTCTGCTTTCTATCGCCTCTGTTAACTTCTTTTGCTCTTGCTCTCATAACCACCACAACCACCACCACTACCACCACCACCACCACAACCACCACCACTACCACCACCACCACCACAATCACCCAAGCATTCACTAACACCTTCATTTTACCTACCTACCTACCTAACACCATAACACTTACTGCTACAACAATACCTGCCACCGTGCCGACCTACCACTCTCCTTACCACCACCATCACCACCACCACTCCATCTTACATAGCTACCTATATACCTACCTACCTACCTACCTACCTCGAAAACAGTTACTTACACTATCACCTGCCCACCTACCACCATCCCTACCAACACCACCACCACCACTTCAAACACCACCATCACCACCACCACCACCACCACCACCCTCCCTGCCACCACTACCACCATCACCTTGCCACTCTTCCACCTCTATTCCCTGTCAAACTGTCTCTCTCCTTGTCAGTCTCTGTTCCGGCCTCTCTGTTTCTTGCTATCTGATCTCCCCTGATTTCAGTTTCTCTCTCTCTCTCTCTAATTTCCCAATACTTGCCTCCTATCTTCTCTGCCTTCCTTCCTTCCTCTCTCTTCTCCTTTCTGTTCTCCCTGCTTTCCTCCCTGCCTCCCTACTTGCTAAATTCTTCTTCTCCCTGTCACTCTGTTCACCCTCTTTTCTCTCTCCTGCTCTCCCTTTTTCTTCCCTGCCTGTCTTTCCTCTCCCTGCCATTCTGTTTTCCTCTCTCTCTCTCTCTCTCTCTCTCACTTCTTGCTCCCCGCCTCCTCCTCGTCTTCCTTCTGCCGCACTCCCGTTTCTCTAATTGCCTTCGCTTCCTCTTCCTGTCTGTCTGTCTGTTTGTCTGTCTGTCTATCTGTCTGTCTGTCTGTCTGTCTCTCTCTCTCTCTCTCTCTCTCTCTCTCTCTCTCCTCCATTTCCCCTTTCCACTGTTTCTCTCGACCTGGTCTTCCCATCTTCTTGTTTGTTTACTCTCCTTTCTCTCTCTCTCTCTCTCTCTCTCTCTCTCTCTCTCTCTCTCTCTCTCTCTCTCTCAGTCTCCTTACCCTCCATCTCCTTAATCCTCTTGCTCTCTTCTTCTTCTTCGTTTTCCATTAACTCTCTTCCTACATTTTACCTGAAGTGCTATTTCTTCTCTCTCTCTCTCTCTCTCTCTCTCTCTCTCTCTCTCTCTCTCTCTCTCTCTCTCTCTCACACACACACACACACACACATTGCATTCCCCTTCCTCATGTTTCCCCTTCCCTGTCTCACTCCCTCTCACTCTCTATCATCTTTCCCCTCCTTCCCTCATCTCTCCTCACCTCCCCCTTCTCTTTCACACACTACACTTTCCCCTCCCTGCCTCACCCTGCCTTACCCCTCCCCTCCCTCTCTCTACTTCCCCCTACCTCATCTTTCTCCACCTTGCCTAACCCTGCCTCATCCCTTCCCTTCTTGCCTCAACCTACCTCATCTTTCCCCTCCCTGCCTCACCCTGCCTCTCCTGTCCTCTCGCTACCTTCCTCTGCCTCGTGTTTCCCTTCCTTTCTAATTTTCTCTGTTTCATTTTTTCCCCTCCCCGCCTCATCCTGTCTCATCTTCACACTCCCTGCCTCTCCCTGCCTCACCCTGCCTCTCCCTGCCTCCCTCCATTTTAAGCTGTCAATTATAATCGTCTGTCTTTAAACAATTTTTCTCTCCGATTCTTTTCCGTCAATTTAGGGTTAGTAAATCATCGCTTTATTGACTCTCTCTCTCTCTCTCTCTCTCTCTCTCTCTCTCTCTCTCTCTCTCTCTCACAGCCTACACAGTCTTCTTTAAGCCCATCATCTTAATCGTGCTTCTTCTCCTTCATCTCCTCTCTCTCTCTCTCTCTCTCTCTCTCTCTCTCTCTCTCTCTCTCTCTCTCTCTCCTACTTTGCATCTTTCCCTACTTTCCTCCCTCCTTCTCCTGTCCAATCTTCCTCCAACCCAGCCCTCAAATTCTTCTTCGACATCATTCCTTCTCCTCCTCTTCTTCCTCCTCCTCCTTTTCTTCTTCCCCCTCGTCCTCGTCCTCCTTCTCCTCCTCCTCTTCTTTATCTCTTTTCTTCATTTTTCATTTGTTTATTTCGTTTTCTTTCCTTGTCCGCCACATCTTCTTTGTATCCTTGTGCTTTTCTCATACAATTCCTCGCTTTCTTTTCCTCCTCATTTTTCTGTTCTTCCTCGATTATTTCCTTTGTCGCCTGCCCCTTTCTTCTTCCAATGTATCTCCTCCTCCTCCTCCTCCTCCTCCTCCTCCTCCTCCTCCTCCTCCCCCTCCTTCTCTTCCTCCTGTCAACATTTCATCCCTTACTTCCTCCCTCTGGCACAATCTGTCTCATTATCCCTCTTCCTTTCTTCCTCCATATTTCCTCTCTCTCTCTCTCTCTCTCTCTCTCTCTCTCTCTCTCTCTCTCTTTGTTCCTTAGCCCTCTTTATCACATTCTTTTTTTACTCTTACTTCTTCCTTTCTTCCTCTCACCCTCTCTTTTTTTTTTTCCTCTTCCTTGTTGCTCTCCTCCTATCCTCCCTCCTCCTCTCTCCTTGTCTTCCTCTCTTGCTTCTATATCTTTCCTTCCTTCTCCTCTTTTTCAATTTGGTGGACAATTCTCTACAAAAAAGTTACCAATATCAATGCCAAATCCAAACGGCCTGAGAATCTCCCTTAACCCGAATAAAATAGCTGCTACGGAAGCTCCCTAACACCTTTTCCTAAGCGATTTATTTTGTTCATTACACCTTACTGTCCTCTTGCGTTTCATAAATTCTTGCCGAAGGGGAGTGCATGGCGTGATAAACAAAACAAATCGCCTAAGAAACGATCTACTGAGAAAACTGACGCAACGAAACAAATCGCTCAAGAGAAGGTGTTAGGGGAAATTAATGGATGCAAATGAATGAACACCTGCTCACTATGCACCTGCGCGGCCTATGAATAACTTTTCCTATTCGGTATTCACGAGGGCGATGAAAGAGAATGCTAATGCTTTACCAATTACGGAAGAGACGAGGCTGCATACCTAACTGAGGCAGAGAGGAACACACCTTAAAACACACACTTCATGGAACACACTAAAACACAAGCGAGCACAACAAAAAAACACAGTAAACACACTCACAAGAACACCACACAACACGCAAAAAACAAAACAAAAAAACACAGTGATGGAGGGAAGAAATATGAACACAATAAAACACGCACTTCAATGAACACTAGAAAAACACAAACACAACAAAAACAAATGCACCAAGACCACCACATAACACACATATAAACACAATAATACGCGAAGAAAAACGAACACAATAAAACACGCACTTAAATGAACACCGTAAAACACAAGCAAACACAAGAAAATAAAACAGTAAACACACACACAGAACACCACACGACACGCATATAAACACAATAATACAAGGAAAAAGAATTAACACAATAAAACGAGGTACCATTAAAACACAAGTATACAGAACACAGTAAAACACACAGGTAAAAAAACACACACACAAAATAAGGTCTGATATCGACGGAAAAATGAGGTCTGTGTGGTCTGTGTATCTAGTTCTCTCTCTCTCTCTCTCTCTCTCTCTCTCTCTCTCTCTCCGCTCTTTCTCTCTTATCCTCTGCTGTTCTTCTTAATCCTGTCTCAAGATTTACCCAACTTTCGATATAAACTTGAGAGAGAGAGAGAGAGAGAGAGAGAGAGAGAGAGAGAGAGAGAGAGAGAGAGAGAGAGAGTACCAGAAAAGCTAATAGATATAATTGAAAAAAAGCCTCGTTCCGGGAGACTCATTTCCACTTCCGGTGAAAAAAAAAAAATTAACTCAAACGAGAGCCAAGGAAAATTAAGTAGCCTTCGAGAATTCTTTAAGGGACACATTAATATTAAAATGAAATTAATGATGTACTATTACGCCTGTCATCATCATCATCATCATCCTTCTCGTCATTATTTTCACTCTTGTCTATTGTCAGTATTGGTTATGATACTTATTCCCATCATCATCATCAGTATCATCATCATCATCATTACCACCATCATCATCATCATCATTACCACCATCATCATCATCATCATAACCACCATCATCATCATCATTACCACCATCATCACCATCATTACCACCATCATCACCATTATTATCATCATCATCATTTCATCATTATTACACCACCGTTCAGTAAATTTTTGTTGCAGGTAATCACTAGGTAGGAGGGAAAGGCGAAAAACAGAGAAGGTGAAATATTAAGGAAAATGTTATTCTCAATTTTACAATTATATTCAGCTTAATTGGTCTCTTCCTGGAGCTGTTAATGATGTTGGTAATTATCTCTTCCTCCAATTACTGCTCACTCCTTTCCCTCATTTCCCATTTTCATCTTGCCTTCCCTCTTCCTTCAATCTTCGTTTCTCATTTCCCTCCCCCCCCCCTCTCTTCCACTGCCTTCATTTCCTCCAAATTCATTCTTTATTTTCTCTTGGCTCACATTTCCCTTGCCTCTACTCGTCCCATTTCCTTCTTCCTACTTCATCTTCGTATCTCCCTTTCTCCTCCTCCTCCTCTCCTCCCTTCCATTACCTTTCCTTCTCCTTTTCATCTCCTCCCCTTCCCTCCACCTTCTTCTTTCCCACTCCCCTTTCATACGCTCGCCGTTAAAACATTCCCTGGGTATTCACTTCAGAGTAGAGAGAGAGAGAGAGAGAGAGAGAGAGAGAGAGGATCTTCACCTCCTTCAGTCTCCCTCTGTGTTCACAATCTCAAACTACCAGAAAAGTGAATTCCATCAGTTTCCCCTAAAACACACACACACACACACACACACACACACACACACACACACACACACACACACATTAATAGACGCCTTATTCTTTGAGCATAATTATTATCATTTTTCAACTCTTTTTTTTCTTTTTTAATGCCGAGAGAATGACTGGTACTTAAGGCGGTGTGCTCCCCATGCGCTGAGTGCACGTGTTTGACCTGCCACGTGCTCTCTCTCTCTCTCTCTGCTAAGGATTAATGAATGTCAAAGGTGAAGAGTCTATAGGCGATCAAACGAGAGAGAGAGAGAGAGAGACAGAGAGAGAGAGAGAGAGAGAGAGAGAGAGAGAGCAAATCCACAATCAACAGTAAAGGAAACGTACCGAGAACAAGAACACTAATAAAAAAAACTTTGGCCAGCAATTACATAAAGTTCATGATTCTCTCTCTCTCTCTCTCTCTCTCTCTCTCTCTCTCTCTCACGAGCATTAGACAGTAGTGATGATGATGATGATGATAAACGGAAATGAGTTCAGCATCTCCTTCCATTTCCCCAACCCCCACCTCCCTCACCCACCCCTACATAACCCCCACCCTCACCCACCCCTACATAACCCCCACCCTCACCCCACCTACACAACCCCCTACCCCATGAAGAGGAGCCGTAGGGACTTTAAAGGCAAGAGGTAAGAGGAAAGAGGCTTATGTTAGACCCCTCCCCTCTCCCCCTCTCTCTCTCTCTCTCTCTCTCTTAATCCTACACCTCCGTCCTTCCCTGTCCTGGAAAAAGAAATTGACTAAGTTCCCCAGGGATGCTGTATGTTAATAGGGTCTTAAATGAGTGTTGGTGTCCTCCAGGTGCTACTCTCTCTCATTTCCTCACTTTCTCTAATTTTTCCTCTCCCTCTCTCTGTCTACTAATCCTTCTCTCTTACCCTCTCAGTCGCTCTCTGTCTCTGTCTGTCTGTCTCTCTCTCTCTCTCTTGCTCGAGGGAAGAGTATGTTAATAATGACTTAATTGTTTGTTGATGTCTTGGAGGTATTCCCCCCCTTTCTCTCTCTCTCTCTCTCTCTCTCTCTCTCTCTCTCTCTCTCTCTCTCTCTCTCTCTCTCTGCCCCCTTCAATCCAAGAACCCCTCCATCTCGTAAAGCCTCCTAGGCTGAAAAAATGTCTCCTGGGGATAGGGGGGGTGGCGGAGAGCAGGGGAGAGAGCCTTCCCCCGTACTATCCTTTTCATATGCTTCTGAGACTGGCATAAACACCCTTCTAGTGGCGATTTAGGCGGGTTATAGCGCTGGGCCAGAAAGGTGTGTGTGATCTGTGTATATGAGTAAATTCTGTCTCTCTCTCCTTGTTGTGGATTTCCTTGCATTTAGATGAATTC
>NC_136978.1:1362500-1372500 GCF_032717465.1 Coenobita brevimanus
AGAGAGAGAGAGAGAGAGAGAGAGAGAGAGAGAGAGGTGGGCGTCTAGGTGATTCTCTCTCTCTCTCTCTCTCTCTCTCTCTCTCTCTCTCTCTCTCTCTCTCCTGTCCAGTTTATCGGTCCAGGAGCAAGTCCATAGCAATAACAGTCCGTTGCTATCACTGTCCCTCACCCTTACTGCTGTCTCCTGTCCCTGTTCCTGTCACTGTCCCTGTCCCTGTCACTGTCCCTGTCCCTGTCCCTGTCACTATTACCCTGCCAGCCCTCCCCTGTCACCGTTCCTATACACTGTTATTCTCACCTGTAGCGTATTACCTTTACTATTAAGATGGCTACTACTACTACTGCTACTAATACTACCACTATTACTATTATTACTAGTCTTACTGCTAATAATAATACACTGCTACTACAACTATTACTGCGGATGATAGTGATGATGATGATGATGATGATGATAGCAGTAGTAGTAATGATAATAATAATAATAATAATAATAACAATAATAATAATAATAATAATAATAAATAAACACCATTGCTTAACTACCACCTCCATTACCACAACCACCACAACTACCACAACTACCACAACCAATCACTCTACATCTCCTATCTGCACTTCTGCCATACCAAACACTCAGCTCTTCCTACCACTCCAATGGTTCTCTCTCTCTCTCTCTCTCTCTCTCTCTCTCTCAGTTCCTTCTCTTCTCTCGTTTCCCTTCCTTCCCTACCCTTTCTTTCTCATCCTCCCTTCCCATCTTCCTCCTCTTCCTCCCTTTCTCTCCCTCTTCTCCCATTCCCACCTTCCTCCCCTTGTCTCCCCTCCTCTCTTCCTCCTCCCCTCCTCCCTCTGTGTCCCCATCTCCCTTCCCTCCCTCTCTCCCTTCCCTCCACTCCTACCCATTCCATTTCCTAGCTTCCAGGACTTCGCCCATTGTAACCACTACCCCTAAAACTTGATACCACCCCAGCCTACCTACCTTTCCTTACCCACTCCCCCATGCCCCCTCCTCCCCTCCATACCTCCCCATTCCCCCTCCTCCCCTCCATACCTCCCCATTCACTCTCCTCCCCTCTCCATTTCCTTCCTTCTGGGTCCCAATGTCACTCCTCTCTTTTTTCCTCAGCTTTCCATCCCTCCTCTCCACTCTCCCCTCTCACCCCCCTCCCTCTCCCTTCCCTCCCCTATCATCACCCCATTCCCCTTCCCTCCCCACCTCATTTCCCATCCCTTCTACCCCCCGTTCACTCCCCAGAATCCTCTCCCCTCCGGTATCCACTATCCCCTACCACATCCCCTCCTCTCCATCCCCCTCCCTTTCCCATCCTTCCCCCCTCAATAATTTCACATTCCTGCCCCTTCCCTACCACTCCATACCTCCCCATTCCCTTCCTTCCCCTCTTCCCTTCCCTTCTACACTTCCCCATTCCCCTCCCCTCCCCATTTCCCACCCCAATCCCCACACAGTCCCCATTTCTTGTCACAACGATGTGTGTGTGTGTGTGTGTGTGTGTGTGTGTGTGTGTGTGTGTGTGTGTGTGTGTGTGTGTGAGAGAGAGAGAGAGAGAGAGAGAGAGAGAGATCAGTGCAGCAAGGGGGGGATATAACCTTACAACAATTGTGCACCAACCTTTCTACCTTATTGCAGTGGTCAACAGGAATGGGAGGAAGAAGAGAGGGAGGAGGAAAGACAGGAGGAGGAAAGACAGGAGGAGGAGAGACGGGAGGAAGAGGAGGAAGGAAAAAACGTGAGAAAGAATGGGGGAAGAAGGGAGGAAGCAAAGGCAGGAGGAAGGGGGAAAGAGAGACGAGAGAGAGAGAGAAATAAAACAGTGAAGGAGAGATGGAATGTATTTTTGATGGAGAGGATGGAAGGAAGGAAGGGTGGCAGAGAAGAAAAAATCAGGGAGACGGGAGAGAAGAGGGAAAGAGGGAAGAAGGGGAAGGAAAGGGTGAAAAGTAAGAGAGAGAGAGAAGGAAGAGAGCAAGGAGGAGAGAGAAGGAAAGGAAGGAAGGAAAGAGAGAAGTTAAAGGATGTGAGGGCAGGGAGAGGGAAGCAAAGACCTTTTACCTTATTGCTGCGGTGGACAAGAGGCTGGCAGACCGAGCTGGAGAGGGGAGGAGAGAGAGGGAGAGAGGAGGAAGAGGAGAGAAAAAGGAAAGAGAGAGGGGAAGAAGACCTGGGGAACAACAGCAAGGAAGGAGGGAGAGAGGGGAAAGAAAAGGGGTGAAGGAAACAAGAAAACAGATATTGAAAGAAAGGCAGAGAGAGAGAGAGAGAGAGAGAGAGAGAGGAGAAAATCAGTACCTTCTTCTCACTCTCCTCACACATCAATTTTTACCGCTTCCGTTCCTCTTTCTCCTCTTTTTCGTTATTTTTCTCCCCTTCTTACAGTTTGCCTCTCACATTTCTTTTCCTCTCTATTTACTCTTAACATTTTCTTATCTTTCATCCTCTTTTATAATTTTGACACGATTTCTTACACTGGATTTTAAGCCTCTCTCTCTCTCTCTCTCTCTCTCTCTCTCTCTCTCTCTCTCTCTCTCTCTCTCTCTCTCTCTCTCACAACATGTTCCTCTAACTATTTCTTCCCTTTCTTCACCAACCTTTCTTTCAGTTGCCCATTTCCTTGCGTCACCCACACCTCCTCTCTCTCTCTCTTGCTCTCTCTCTCTCTCTCTCTCTCTCTCTCTCTCTCTCTCTCTCTCTCTCTCTCTCACCTAATTAATGTTAACGTCAGCCAGTGGAATAGCCTCCCCAAACATATTGCACAGAAAATGCCTATAAATTCTCTCAACACCTTTGCCTTCAGAATTTCCTTTTTCTTTACAATTCCCTGTTCACTTTAAATTGGCCTAAAATTCCGTCTCTCCATCTTGAATGCTGAGATATAAGAAGAGGCTAACGCTAGAATATGATGCTAGTCACGAAGAAGTGCCGTAGTATCGTCAAATCCGGCCACTGAGATATAGGAAATGGCCTTCAAAGGGACGATATTTTTCGCTAAGTAAAAATAATGGAACTTAATATTTATCGCTCCGTTTAGGTGATTTTATTAATCGAAGACGATTTTTTTTCAACTGGGAGGTTAGATTTGTCCTTCATCAACCCCTTCAGGACGAGGGACCTTGCTGAATAATATCGTCTGGAGGCAGAAAGTCAATTAACAGAGAGACACCTGGATGAAAGGATGAATCTCTCTCTTCACCTCGAGGGCCATGCTTACTTTCTTATTTTCAGACGATTTTACTCAGCGCAGGAATGGCCTCTCGTACTGAAGGGGTTGCTGAAGGCTGTATCTAACCCCTTCAGTAGGAAAACCCTCTCCTAGGTTGAATAAAATCGTCTGAAAGGAGAAAATTAAATTAAAAACAGGTGTTCGGAGTGAGGTGATTGGGAGAAGGAGGCCCCTACCTGACTATATTATTAATTATTATTATTATTATTATTATTATTATTATTATTATCATTATTATTGTCATCATTACTCCAGTCTCTCTTACACACATCATCATCATTATTACTATTATTATTATTACTCTCTCTCTCTCTCTTTCTCTCTCTCCCTCTCTCTCTCTCTCCCTCTCTCTCTCTTGTATTCTCAGGACATGGGAAGTAAGAAGCGGGTCAGCACACACTCCCGCCTTCCAACCCCTTCCTCTTTATTATTCCTCTTGCTCTTCCTCCTTCTTGATATTCTTCTCTTTCTTTTCACTTTTTTTTATTCCTCTTTCGCGTCTCACAATCTTTCCTCTTCCTCTCTCTTTCGTTCTCCATCTGCTCTCTCTTTCTTTTACTTTCAGTTCATTTTCTTTTCAGACCACAACAACTACCATAACAATCACTACTTCCACAACCACCACCACCACCACCACCACCGTCACAACCACCACCACCACCACCACTAACACCAAAACTATCATCACACCCACCACATCCACTCCTATAACCAACAGCCCCACCACCACACCTACCACCACAACCACAGCTTCCACCACAACTACCACTCTGGCCACCACAAAAGAAATCAACACACAAACAACAACTCCCATACCAAACACATAGCCTACCTCCTCTCTCTCTCTCCCTCTCTCTCTCTCTCTCTCTCTCTCCTTCACCATCATCTTAGTCAGCACTGGTCCATCTTCTTCCTCCATCTTTTTCCTCAGTTTTCCTTCTCTTTCTTCCATTTTTATCAGTTTTCCTCCTTCCTTCCTTCCTTCCTTCCTTCTTTTTTCATTTCCGTTTTTCTTTCCTTGCCATTTTTTTCATTCTTCTTCCCTTCTCGCTTTCATTTCCAAACTTTTCTTTCTTTCTTTTCTTGTCCGAACGCCTTTCTTCCCTCCTTCCCCTTCCCCTCCCATTTTTTTCTCTCCCCTCCTCCCTCCCCTCCCTTCTTCCTCCCTCTCCCTTCTTCCTTCTCCACTCCAATCTTACCCTCTACCCTTGCTTCTTTCCTTCATATCTCCCTCTTCCTACTTCCATCCCACTTTTCATTTCCTGCTTCCTTTCCCCCTTACTCAGTCATTTCCATTCAACTATCTCCACCCTACTTTCTCTCTTCCCTACCTCCCCTTCCTTTTCCTTCATCCTTCCTTTTCTCTTTCATTCCCTCCCCCTCCTTTTTCCTCCAACTTTCCTTCTTTCCTTTCCTTTCCTCCCCCCTCTCCCCTTTTTCCTCCCTCCTTGCGAGTTGCAAAGGTGCGATCTATCAGGAGAGAGACTGCAGTGGGAGAGATAAAGCTGTCTGATAGCAAGCCTTATTAGAGAGAGAGAGAGAGAGAGAGAGAGAGAGACTATCGCTACACATCCACTTCAAGCAATCCCCCCACACAAACATGCACATAACCATTCATTCTCTCTCTCTCTCTCTCTATCTCTCTCCCTCAGACAGATACAGTATTTGTCATAACACATACAACACACGTACAAGTATATGCAAATCTAATACATTCACACACACACACACACACACACACACACACACACACACACACACACACACACACAGCCAAAGTTGTACACACCCAAAACTTCAGCCTGGTCAAACTTTAATACATTGTTCGTCCTAGGAAAAAAATATATATATATATATATATAGTCTTTTTTTTACAGGATTGTTTAAAGGCGAGCAAATAAGCTAGGGAGAAACTGAGGAATGGTTGAGAGAGAGAGAGAGAGAGAGAGAGAGAGATCCCCATACTGATAAAAAGATAGAGCGGCTGACAGCTTACACACAGCTCTATTACGTGGCTCTATCTCTAAGGCCTATTCTTTCCTCTTACGCTAGATAGATTGGTAGATAGATATGTGAAAAAAGTAGATAGATATACACTGATACGGATAAACAGATAAACAGACGTATAGATAGATAAATTGATAAACAGGAGGTTAAAGGGGAAGATAAAATGGAGAGAGAGAGAGAGAGAGAGTTATGACACCTGGAAGAAACAGCCTCTCTCTCTCTCTCTCTCTCTCTCTCTCTCTCTCTCTCTCTCTCTCTCTCTCACACACACACACACACACACACACACACACACACACACACACACAGCACATCGTTCCCGGCACTAAAGAATTCAGTTGCGACCACCCCCGTCTCTTTTACAGCCTGTACTACCATTTCTGCCGGTACTACCACCACTACCACTGCTCCTACCATCACTACCACTGCTACTACTACCCCTACATCTACCATTACTATCATTTCTACACATTTTTCATTCCTCCAACAATAGTAGTCGTAGCAGTCATAGTAGTAGCAATAGTAGTAGTGGTTGTAGTAATAATAGTAGTAATAGGTGTAACAGAAGTAGCAGTAGCAGTAGTAGTAGTAGTAGCAGCAGTAGTAGAACAACCACTACTATCACTATACCCATGTCTACCACCACTATCACTCCTACCACCACAACCACAACTACCACCACCACACAGAAGACAATATTCAACTTTAACCATCCCTGAAAAAAATGAAAATGGTGAAAAAGAAAACGGGACGCACACACACACACACACACACACACACACACACACACACACACACACACACACACACACCAAAATATTCCACCCCCATCTTCAATATTTCACAAAAAAAGAGAGAGAAAAAAGAGATGAGTATAGGCTTTTGTAACCCCTATGGACTTTCCTGAACAATTTATATGAGAAAAATATAAGTTGCATAGGGAATGGTCAGAATAGATGATAATCCGCCTTAGAAGGACGATAGAAAATAGAAAATTATGAAAACAGCAAGAAATACTACTACTACTACTACTACTACTACTACTACTACTACTACTACTACCACTTTTACTACTCCTACTTTAATCATTACTAGTACTACATTAACAACAATAACAACTATATTTATACTAGTAATAACAACGAAAATGATAACAATCCATCCACCAATGTTCCAAATACGAAGAAATAACCAGAAAAAATAAGTAAGACAGAATAAAGGCCAAAAAAAAATAAAGAAAAAGAGACAAAATAAATGACAAAATAAAGACCAACCTTAAAGAAAACGAGAGAAAAAAGAAAAAAGAAACAAAGGCGTGAAAATACAGGAAAAAGAAAATAAAGGGAAATAAAGAAAATGGGAAAGAAAAGGGAAAGAAAATGAGGCCCGAGCAAACAATAGAGGCAGGGTGGAAAAAAATAAAAGTTGAAAATAAAAACACTAGCATTCCCAGTTTACAATTGTTGGGTCGACCTGATGCACACACACACACACACACACACACACACACACACACACACACACACACACACACACAAAGTACGCAAACACATATAGTTCACACATGCATACACAAATATATGTACATTCATACATGTGTATAAACTGTATAATATAACACATACCTAAATATGAGCATGTACACACACCCACATATGTATAATATACACATGAGCAGGCACATTTGCCTACACAGGTCCTCACATACAAATGCATACACAAAAGCACACATACACACGTGTACACAAGTGAGAAAACACAAAAAATTCTCTCTCTGATCAACTGGAAACAATGCACGAAGTCGGAAACAAACAAACAAACAAACACACACACACACACACACACACACACACACACACACACACACACACACACACACACACACACGCACATATCTAGCATAATTGTGAACACGCACAAAATGAGATATTAGTCTTATTATATTTCCCACAAGACGTTATATAGAAGAATACTTAGAAGAAACACAGTAGTAGTAGTAGTAGTAGTAGCAGTAGCAGCAGCAGTAGTAAAATAATAATAATGATAATAATAATAATAATAGTAATAACAATAATAATAATAATAATAATAATAATAATAATAAACCTGAAAGCAAGTGATGGAACAAGAGATAAAAACATGATAAATTACATTGCCCTACGGTAATTAAAAATAATTACTTATAAACAAGGCAGGACAACTATGAATAAAAAATATATTACATAAATCTGATATAACTTGGAAAAAAACAAGAATAAAGGAGAAAAATAAAAGATCCTGAGAGAGAAATAAAAAGGGAAGAAAGAGGAGACAAAGGGAAAATAAAGGAAAATAAAAAGGGAGTGTTGGAACAAGGGTGGGTAAGGAAGTGAGGTTGGAGAGAGAGAGAGAGAGAGAGAGAGAGAGTCCAGTGGTTACTATACAAGGGGCCATTCCAGGGGGCTTCCATTCCCGCCCCCCATTCCAGGCTTCCCATTCCAGACATTCCATTTCAGGCCTACCATTACAAGAGTCTTGCCCTCCTATTCCAGGATTCCAATTACAGTATTCCTAGCTTCCTATTCCAAGATTCATATTCTTAGATTCTTATTCCTAGATTCCCATTCCATGATTCCTATTTCTAGATTCCTATTCCAAGATCCCCATTCCAAGATTCGTATTCATAGATTCCCATTCCAAGATTCGTATTCATAGATTCCCATTCCTAGATTCTTATTCATAGATTCCCATTCCTAAATTCCTATTCCACTCGACATTCCATTTCAAGATTCTTACTCTATTCCAGGATTCTCATTCCAATATTCCTATACCATTCCATGATCTCCGGGTCAGTCTGGCTATAATATTCCCGGATTCCCATTCCAAGACCCCATTCCACTGTCCCATTTTATGCCTCTCATTCCTGTGCTTGTTTCCAGTAGCTAGTTTCATTCCAGCATTCCTTCTTGTGACTCATTCCACGCATCCCCCTCCTCCATTCCCTTTCCAGTGTTCAATTCCAGCCGTTCCATTCCAGTCATCCCATTCCAATCATTCCTGTCTTCCATTCCAATCATTCCCTTTTTCCAGTGGCCAATTCCAGTGTTTCATTCCAGTCATTCCCTTTCCACTGTACAGTTCCAGTCGTTTCATTCCAGTTCGTTCATCTCAGTCTGGTCAGAATGCTGGGTAGGGGGGAGGGGGAGATGGGGAGGGGGAAAGGGGGGAGGCCGTGTAGGGGAGAGACAGTGAGGGGGAGAGAGGGGAGGGGGATGCTGTGCAGGGGAGGGGAGGGGGATGCTGTGCAGGGGAGGGGAGGGGGATGCTGCGCAGGGGAGGGGAGGGGGGATGGTGTGGGAGGGAAAAAGGAAAGAGGGGTGGGAGTGAGGAGGGGAGAAATGAAGGAGGACAGGGGTTGTGTATAGGGTGGGGGAGGGGGGGAAAGACACTGAAAGGGGAGAGGAGAGGAGAGGAAAGGAGAGGAGATAGGCTGTGAGATGTTGGTAGTCGCGAGTGTGACGTGGATGGTGGTAGTTGTGGTAGTCGTGTGTTGGTAGTTGAGGTAGTACTTGCGTCAGGGAGAAGACACACTACTGTGGTTATGACGCCAAGACAGTGGTAGTTGTGGTAGGACAGTGGTGCATGTGGCAGGATAATGGTCGTCGTTGTGGTAGCAGTAGAGAATGTAATTTAGTTATGGTAAGAAATAGTAACTGTTGTAGTAGGACAGTGGCAGTTGTGGTAGGACAGTAGTAGCTGTGGTAGGAGTGTGGTAGTTGGGGTAGGATTGAATGGGTAATGATATATTTTACTTCTAAGGAAATACTTAAGAAAAATCCAGTAATCCCCTCTTCTCTCTCTCTCTCTCTCTCTCTCTCTCTCTCTCTCTCTCTCTCACACACACACACACACACACACACACACACACACACCAAGAAGATCCGGGGCCGCTGCTCATTCCACTCGACTATACGGTCCTGTGTTGATTAGTAGAGAGAGAGAGAGAGAGAGAGAGACCCACATATCACCTACACCCCTCAATTAAAGGAGTGAAAGGCAGTCATATATATTTTTTTTTATATTATTATTTCGATCAGGTATGCATGAACGATAAAAAAAAATTGAAATGTATCGCTATGACATTTTTTTTTTTGCCTTTTCTGACGTCCACTAATTGGAGAGAGAGAGAGAGAGAGAGAGAGAGAGAATTATCTAGCAATTTTGTGTTCGTGTTCAGTATTTTCTTTTTTTCTCTCATTTTTTTCTATCACCTGTAATCTACTAATATACTTCTATTTACCTCGACATACCCATATTTCTCTCTGAATGTATCTATCTTTATATGTCTATGTATTATCTATTTCTGTTTATCTATCCATCAATCTATCTATCTATCTGTCTGTATATGTGTGTCTATTACATAACTTCACATACCTATCTATCTATTTAATTCTTATCCTAAATCTTACACATTTATCTCTCTGCCCCAATTCCTATCTTTCTCTCTAGCTTTCTATCTATCTGTCTATCTCTCTCTGTCTACCTCAATATCCCATTCTGCATTCTAGCTATCAATCTCTCTCTCGAAATTACTATCCAGCTGTCTATCTCTCTCTCTCTCTCTCTATCTATCTATCTATTTTTTCTTTCTTTCTTTCTTGTATTGTTTTTCTCGTCGCCTTCTTACAAGTTTGGTGCTTTATCAGAGAGTCTTGTAATTGCTTTCTTTACTTCTTTCTATCTCAGGGTTCAAACTTTAAACTCTCTCTC
>NC_136978.1:1375000-1385000 GCF_032717465.1 Coenobita brevimanus
GAGGGAGAGAGAGAGGGAGGAGTCAGGGAGAGAGGGGGAAGGAGAGGTAGAGAGGGAGAGAGGGGAAGGAGTGAGGGAAAGAGAGGAGGGACAGGGAGAGAGGGGAAGGAAAGAAGGGAGAAGGGACAGGGAATAAATGGGAGGAAGGGAAGTGGAAGAGAGAATATTGGATGGGAAAAGAGAGAGAGAGAGAGAGAGAGAGAGAGAGAGAGAGAGAGAGAGAGAGAGAGAGAGAGAGAGAGAGAGAGAGAGAGAGAGAGAGAGAGAGAGAGAGAGAGAGAGAGGTCGATAGGGGTAATGAAATACGAGATGATAGGATAGAGCCGTGAGGTACTTAAAGGAGAGGGAGAGGAAGGGAGGGGAGGGAGGAAGGGAGGGGGAGGGGGAGACAAAAAGGGAGAAAGAGATGGAAGTAGAGGATGAGAACGGAAGGAGATAGGCTGGGAGAGGGAAGAACAGGGAGTACGGGAGGAGGATGGGTGGAGGAAGGAGGGGGAAAGAGGGAGAGGGAGGGAGGAAGAAAGAGGATGGGGTTAGGAAGAAGGAGGATGGTGGAGGAAAGGAGAGGGATAGAAGTAGAGAGGGTGGGAGTGAGAGGAGAGAGAGAGAGAGAGACGGATGGAAAGCGAGGGAAGGAGGATGGAAAGCGAGGGAAGGAGGAGGGAAGAAAGAAGGAGGTAGGAGAAAGGAGATGGAAGGATGGAAGAGGAAAAGAGGGAGGGGGTGTGGGAGAAAGGGAGAGGGGAAGGGGAGGGGAAGAAAGTAGGTGAGGGGGAGAGGGAAGGAGGGGGAAAGTTGGCCGAGGATGAAGGGAGGAGGAGGATGTGATGATGACACAAGAAAGGGTGAGAGAGAGATGCTTCTGAGATAGGAAAGGGAGGGAGGGAGAGGGAGGGAAGGACGAGGAAAGAAAAGGAAGGAAGGGAGGGTGGGAGAGGACTGGCACAGGGAAGAAAAGGTGATAAGGGAGAGAGAGAGAGAGGGAGTGGTAAGGGTGTGGAAATGGAGAACTGGGAAGAGATGAGGCGGGGAGGGTGGGAGATGGGGGGGTGGAAAGCATAGTAAGAAAAGGGGAGAAAGGGAGAAGAAATAGGAGGGGGGGAGAAGAGAGGAAGGGAGGAGCAGGGAGAGGGAGGGATGCTGAGGGGAGGAGACAGGGAGGAATAATAGAAACAAAGGGAATGGAGGAAAGACTTAAAGCAATGATAAAGATGAACCAATAAAGGAAGAAGAGAGGGTTTATGGAAGCATAAACATAAAAGATACACAGATAATTATAGATAAACAAATGAAGACAGACAGACAGTTAGATAGATATGCAAATGAAAATAGATACACGAATGGACATGAACACGGAGACAGAGGCAGGCAGAAAGACACTCAAAACAACCATTAAAAAAAAAAATAATGGTCAAATCTAATGGCAGACTATTAAATGTAGAGGGTATGGTGGGGTAATGGGACACGGGCGGGTGGATTATGGGAGGATGGGACTAATGGTAGGGGAGGAGGCTTAGAAATGGTTGAAAATGAGAGAGAGTGATAAATTGCAGAGTGAGACAGCGAGGGAAGGGTTGGGCCTACATCTAAGGGTTAATGGTTAAGGGGTGAACACTCTCTAAAGGGTAAGGGAAAGGGGTCAACACTATCTAAGGGTAGGACACACTCATCTATGGGGATTGAGAATTTATTTAAGGTTCAAAAGGGGAGGAAAAAGTGGACTAAGTGGACAGCATGGTATTTTTTAAAAGGGGAAACATCTTAATCTTTTCATCCCAGCCTTTTCCTAAATATAAATAAATCGCCTACGAAAAGTTCTTTAGGGATATTTTCATTTCGTCTGCAGGGGAAACAACTCTTACCATTAACTCTAGGGCGCGAGGCAGGGGTGGCAGGGGAGGGGGGGTGGAAGGCAGGGGGGGTTACTGTCTATAGTGTTGGGTGAGGGGGGGGAGGGAAAGGGGTGTGGTGGAGGAGGGGGAGATGGGGAGATAGGGGTGAAGGTTTGGGGGGGATTGTGGGGGGCAGGGGAGCGATTATTGTCCACAGGGTAGGGGGTGAGGGTAAGAGAGGGGGAAGAATAAGGGAGACGAAAAGAGAGAGGGAGAGGGAGATGAATAGAGAGAGGGAGAGGATGGGGGATTATGGAGGAAGGTGGGTGGGAGCGCTGTCGACCGGAGAGAGTATGGTAGGGTAGGGGAAGGGGGGAGATAAGGGGATGGGGGAAAAGAGAGAGAGAGGGGGGTGGTGGTGGTACAGGTGTGGGAGGATTGTGGGATGGCAGGAGAGCATTTATTGTGTATGGGGAACGGGTAGGGGTGAAGGAAGGGGGGGAGGGAGGGAGAAGGGTGGGGACTGATGTGTGTGAGGGATTATGGGGGGGGGGGAAGGGAGGGGAGGGGAGAAGTGGACGGAAAAGGGTAGGGGTGTGGGTGTGGGGGTGTGGGTGTGGGGGTGTGGGTGTAGGGGCGTTCTATTGTCCGAAAAGGTATATAATAGTGACTGTGCGGGGTGGAAATTGATGCTGTGGACTGTTAAGGAATTGGATGGAGGGGGGTGAAAGGCCTAAGACGAAGAGGGGACAATGGAAGGCGCAAAGAAAAAGGGGGTTAAATATTTAGGCGCAGAGAGTTAAGAGAGAAGGGGGGGCTAGCACAATGGAACAGGGGAATGGAATGGGTTGTGTGTTAAAGGGACTAAAAGGGAAAGAGTAATATGGAAAAGAAAAGAAAGGTGATAAGTAGACTGGTGAAAGAGTTATACCTGAGGATTCACTGACGTATTTTTGATTACACTATCTACCTTTCTGTCTATCTATTCATCTGTATCACCTCCTGCTTACATCTATTCCCCCTCCCCTTCACACCACCCCTTCCTCCTCCCCTTCTCACCCCTCAAACTCTCCAATTCCCCTCCCTCCCCAACCCCTCACCTTCGTCTCCCTCCCTCCCGCACCTCCCTCACACACTTCCTCACTCCTCCCCCATCCATTCCTCCCTCCCCGTCTCTCAAACCCTTCCAGTGCTTCTTCCCCACCTCTCCCCCTTTCTCCCCACCCCCAATAGACGCTCCCAGCCCCCTCGTCTCGTAAATCCCCACCTTAATATCCTCCTCAGCTACACTGTAAACGTACGAGCCGCTGTAAATAGAACTGTAAGTGAGCAATGGGGGAAAAAGAGAGGGGAATGGAGGGGGAAGAGAGGGGGAAGGGAGAGAAGGAGAGGGGAATGGAGGGGGAAAGGAGAGAAAGAGAAGGGAATGGAGGGGGAAGGGAGAGAAAGAGAATGGAGGGGGAAAGGAGAGAAAGAGAGGGGAATGGAGGGGGAAGGGAGAGAAAGAGAGGGGAATGGAGGGGGAAGGGAGAGAAAGAGAGGGGAATGGAGGGGGAAGGGAGAGAAAGAGAGGGGAATGGAGGGGGAAGGGAGAGAAAGAGAGGGGAATGGAGGGGGAAGGGAAAGAGAGGGGAATGGAGGGGGAAGGGAGAGAAAGAGAGGGGAATGGAGGGGGAAGGGAGAGAAAGAGAGGGGAATGGAGGGGGAAGGGAGAGAAAGAGAGGGGAATGGAGGGGGAAGGGAGAGAAAGAGAGGGGAATGGAGAGGGAAGGGAGGGGAAGAGAGGGGATGGAGTGGAGGGGAAGAGAGGGGATGAAGTACAGTGGATGGGAGGAGGGGGGAATGGGGAAGGGAAAAGAGAAAGGTGAAGGGAAGGAGTGGAAGGAGAGGAGGGGAATGGTGGGGAGGGAAAGAAGGGAAGGGAAATGGGGGAAAAGAAAGGGATGGGAATGGAAGGGTAAAAGAGGAGCGGAAGGAGGGGAGGGGAGGGGAAGGAGAGGAAGGAAAAAAGAAGGGAGGGAATTGAGGAGCTTGGAGGGAAGGGGTAGGAATGGAGGTGGGAAATAGGAAAGGAGAATCGAGAGGAGAGAGAGAGAGAGAGAGAGAGAGAGAGAGAGAGAGAAATCACACACCTTTCATCAAAATCTTAACAAATGAACATCAGAAATTGGAGGTTAACCCACACCTTCGTCCACCCAATTTCAAGAAAAATTTGCCTTTTAATTTTCTTCCTATTTCTTCTCTTTTCTTCCCTATTTTTTTTCTTCTTGACTATTTTTAATTCTTGTACCTCTTTCATTACTTTTTTTTTTTCTTTTTGGTATATTTCATTCTTATCACGACTTTCTTATAACTTTTTACCTCATTCATTTTTTTTTACATTTCTGCTCCTTTACTGTTTTTGGGGATCTTGTTTTTTTCATTCTCTCTCTCTCTCTCTCTCTCTCTCTCTCTCTCTCTCTCTCTCTCTCTCTCTCTCTCTCTCTCTCTCTCATCTTATCTGTACGCGAATTATACCTACATGTGCACACCAATAACGCTTACATCTGCACAGCATTACATCCATTGTGAACACCAAGAATACTTTCATGTGTACGACTGGCATACGCTCATCATACGTACATGAAGGCCTACACGACAATACGATTTACATTCCTATGGCCATAATACTTACATGTGTGCGTGGAGAGTACTTACATCTGAACGACATGCCTCATAAACCTACACATCACCCTCCCTCATAGACCTCATAGTATCTCTTAAAGTTCCTACTCTCTCTCTCTCTCTCTCTCTCTCTCTCTCTCTCTCTCTCTCTCTCTCACACACACACACACACACACACACTGTTGGAGGGATCGGACTAGTAACCAAGGAGACTTAATGTTTTTCACACAACCTGGCCTAAAACATCTAAGTGCTGGGCGTTACCTAGTTCCTGATGTGAGAGAGAGAGAGAGAGAGAGAGAGAGAGAGAGAGAGAGAGAGGGTGGGAGTTTGAGAGGGATGTTGGATGCAGGAGAGAAGGAACTATGTGTGTGTGTGTGTGTGTGTGTGTGTGTGTGTGTGTGTGTGTGTGTGTGTGTGTGTGTGTGTTGTAACTCATGGGTGTGTGGTTCAGGCAACTTACTCTCCTTAATGAGCAACGTGAGAGAGAGAGAGAGAGAGAGAGAGAAAAAAAAAAAAGAGATAGAGAGAGAGAGAGAAAGAGAGAGAAAGAGATAGATAGATAGAGAGAGAGAGAGAGAGAGAGAGAGAGAGAGAGAGAGGCAAGAAATCTCATATGAAGGGACTTGAGGCTGAGCAGGAGAGTCATCCAGGGAAGGAAGGAGAGAAGGAAGAAATGAGGGAAGGAAAGAGGGAAGGAACGAAAGGAAGGAAGGAATGAGAGAAAGAAAGAAGGAAGGAACGAAAGAAGGATGGCATGAGGGAAGGAAAGAAGGAAGGAACAAAAGAAACAGGGAACGGAAGAAGGAAGGAATGAGGAAAGGAACAAAAGAAGGAAGGTATGAGGGAAGGAAAGAAGGAAGGCGAGAAGGAAATGAAAGGAGAGAATGACGGAAATGAGGGACAAGTTACGAAAAATTAAAAAAAGGAAATGAAGAAGGAAGAATAAGAGAAAAAATAATGAAGAAGGAAGAGATAATGGAAGGAAAAAAGAATAAAAGATAAAAGAATGACGGAAGGAGGACAGAAGGAAGGGAAGAAGTAAATTTAGTAAGGAGGCCGGGGAGGAGAGAAGGAAGGTAGTGAGGAAGGAAAAAAACATTACTAAAGAAAGAAGGAAAATGAGGATGGGATTATTAGGGAAAAATGAAGTAATGAAGGAAAAGGGAAAGAAGGAAATAAGGAAGGAAGGAAGGATGGAAAGAAGGAAGAAAGGAAGCAAGGAAAAGGGGAGAAGAAGGAGGGATGGCAAGATTGAACGAGCTGAGAATGGAAGAAGATGGATGGGGCGAGAGGAAGGAAGAACGGAAGGAGGGAACGAAGAGATGGAGGGAGGGATGGAGGGAGGAAAGGAGAGGGAAGGAGAAAAAAGAGGGAAGAAAGCTTGAAAGAAGGGAGGGAGACGGAGGAAAAAGGGAAGGAGACAAGGAAAGAAGAGAAACGAAAAGATGGAGATGTAGAATGAGAGAGAGAGAGAATTAAGGAATATTGAGGTAGCCATAAACTATACTGGTCTCTTCCTTAAAATGCTGACACTTCCCTCCTGACTCATCTCTCTCTCTCTCTCTCTCTCTCTCTCTCTCTCTCTCTCTCTCTCTCTCTCTCTCTCTTTCTTTCTTTCTTTCATATCCATAAATCTCGGGGAAGAATGTTGAAGGAAACCTGAGTGAAAGAGAGAGAGAAGCGAAAAAGAAAAAGAGAGAATTGTGAATCGCAAGGGGAGGAGGAGGGGAAGGAGGGGAAGGAGGAGGAGGAGGAGGAGGAGGAGGAGGAGGAGGAGGAGGGGGGAAGGAGGAGGAGGAGGAGGAGGAGGAGGATATTTTACAGCTGGACGGATGAAAAGAGTGGACGATGAAGGACCGTGGCTGGCTCTACACTGGGCTGGCCTCCACTTTCGCCACCACACATAAACAACCCCACAATAAATATAGATAAATAAATAAGTAAATAAGTAAAGGACGCCCACGGATCGAAGTGCAGTAGTTCATCATCCTATCGTCACTCTCACAGAATAGATACCACAGTCACCGCTGTCCACCATACCAAACAGCCAGGTAGGGATCAATACAGGTGTTGTTGGCTGTCTTCCTTTCTGTCCTCTGTATTCCTCTGATCTCACCACTGACCTCCTTCATCAGGTAGGCCTCACACACCTGCCGGCCTACCTACCTGCCCACTATATATATATATTATACGATATACTTATACAGGCACACAGTAAGCCTTCCCGCCCTAGTGATGATGTTCTAGCAAAATACTAAATAGCACAAGCCTGGCCAGAATGTGTGTGTGTGTGTGTGTGTGTGTGTGTGTGTGTGTGTGTGTGTGTGTGTGTGTGTGTGTGTGTGTGTGTGTGTGTGTGTGTGTGTGTGTGTGTGTGTGTGTGTGTGTGTGTGTGTGTGTGTGTGTGTGTGTGTGTGTGTGTGTGTGTGTGTGTGTGTTAATGATACATGTAATTACACCTATCGTGTCACTGATACATATAATCGTACATATTTCCACGAAGATTCTAATCCCTTATCAGGAAATGAGTCACGGCGACAAGATCCCGGCTTTAATATCAGAGAGGATTAAAAATAAAAAATATCTGAGAGTGTAATGTCTAACAAGGAATATACTCAGTAGGTAAAGGGTAATCAGCGTGGCAACAACAGCAACAATAACAACAACAACAGCAGCAGCAACACGCAATAGTAGTGCAATCATCATCATCATCATCATCATCATCATCATCATCATCATCATCACCATTCTGAACCCTTCTTGCCAGTAAGTTGTAAAGTTAAGGCGGAGTGGGGGCATATCAGACTCTACAGGCGCTTAACCGCGGTGCTCATCCCAGCAACTTAGGCCTTTCAGCTTGTGGCGGGTACGAACTCACTATTCTGGGACAACAAAGGCCACTGCATCATCCCGGTTACCACAGTTACCTGCCCTAGGTGTTACCCTAAGTACTTATTTTACTTTCAAACCCACGAATGGCGGAAGGACACCTAAATCGAGGTCATCAACTGCCCTCATCGGGATATGAACCCTGGCGCTGTCAAGGCGACAAATTCGGAGCTAACAATACTAACTGGCCTTAGGTTCCTTCTTCCTTGCATAAAAAAAAAAAAATCTGTTTTCATGACGGTAACGAACTAACACAAAAAATTACAGAGACAGACAAACAAATACACAGAAACAGACAGACAAACAGATAAACAGAAACAGACAGACAGACAGACATAAAACAAAGACAGACACAGCGACAAAAAATATCAGTAACCAATTATTCCAGATATAATTACCTGTAAACTCAATTATCAACGTTCAGGTGTGTAATTAATTTCTCCCGTGTCTTTTTGTACGTCCAAGTAATCAAATTTAGGCCAGTACTCCTCTCCCTCCCTCCCTCTCTCTCTCTCTCTCTCTCTCTCTCTCTCTCTCTCTCTCTCTCTCTCTCTCTCAAGCCTTTCATCGTTCTCTTTATCTCACAATCCTCTTTTCCTCGAATTCTTCCTCATCCTCTCTTCATTCTCGCTAACGTCCTCATTTCCTAATTTATCCAGTTTCAACTCTCTCTCTCTCTCTCTCTCTCTCTCTCTCTCTCTCTCTCTCTCTCTCTCTCTCTCTCTCTCTCTCTCTCTCTCTCTTCCATTAAGTTCTGTTCGTCTGAATATGTTTGTGTGTATGTATGTGTTATAATCTTCTTCCTCCCTTACTTCGTCCCTCCTTCCTTCCTATCCCTCCCTTTTCTTTCCATCCTCCCCTTTCCCTTCTCTCCTTCTACGTCCCCTTCCTTCTCCTCTTCCCTTTCTTCATTTTCCCTCCCTTGTCCTCCTTCCTTCATCTTTGCTTCCCTCCCCCTCTACTCCTCTTTCCCTCCTTCCACGTCTCCTTCCTTCCCTCCTCCCATACTTCTCTCTCCCTTCCATTTCTTCCCCCATTCCTTACTCCTTCCCTCCTTCGCCTCCCCCTTCTCCTCCTCTTTCCCTCCTCCTCCCATATTCTTTACTTCCTTCTTATCTTTCCCATCACTTCTTCCCTCCTTCTCCCTCTCTACCTCTTCCTTCTTCATTCCTCCTCACATCCTCCTTTATTCCTCCTTCCTTCTCCTTCCTTCCCCCCCCCAAAGCTTGACCTTCAATTAATCCTTTGAACTTCCCGCCTTCCTCTAAGACCTCAAGTTGTATGTTTTCTTCCTTCCCTTCTTCCTTCTCTTCTTCCTTCTCTTCCTTTATTACTTATTTCCTTTATTCCCTATTCCCTTGCTTCTTATTTTTTCCTTCTCCCTCATACTCCTTAATTATTTCCTCTATTTTCTTCCACTTTCTTTATCCCTCCTTCCTTATTCTCTTCCTCTCTTTACTCTTCATCTTGTCTTTCTCTTTTCCCTCTTCCCCTTCCTTTCTCGTTCACCTTCTTCCCTCTTCTCTATTTCTTTGTCCTTTTCCAGCTACTCTTTTCATTCTCTCTCCTTTTCCCCTTGTTCTCTTCCCTCTTCCTCTCCTTCTCTTCCGTCTTCTTCCTTACTCTCTTCTCTCTTCCTCTCTCCTTCCTTATTCTCCTCCCTTTATTCCATTCTTCCTTTCTGTCTCACTCTCTTCCCTTTTCTCCTTCCCTTCCCCTTCCAGTACTTCCTATTCATTTTCTTCACTTAATCATCTCTTCCTTCTTTAACTCTTCCCTCCCATCCCCTTTCCTCATCCATTTCCCTCTCTAACCTTTTCTGAGTACTGTCTAACTTCATTTCGGT
The DNA here is from genome assembly GCF_032717465.1 of Coenobita brevimanus. Taxonomy (NCBI): domain Eukaryota; kingdom Metazoa; phylum Arthropoda; class Malacostraca; order Decapoda; family Coenobitidae; genus Coenobita; species Coenobita brevimanus. The sequence continues at coordinate 1,384,235 of NC_136978.1, forward strand.
TTCATTTATCCCACAATCTCTTCTAAGACTCACCCACAAGGCCAGGTTCTCTCTCTCTCTCTCTCTCTCTCTCTCTCTCTCTCTCTCTCTCTCTCTCTCTCTCTCTCTCTCTCTCTCTCTCTCTCCTGCTCGCGTAGTGGTACCTTGTCGCGGTGAGCAGGCTTAAGTACTGCGTACCTAGTAGCAGTAGGACTACTAGGAGCCAGGTCCAGTAGCAGTCAGTGTATTAGCAGCAGTCAGACTAAAAGCACTCCCTCCCCTCCCATTTCAGGGGTAGGGACGAGGAGGGCAATGAGGAGCCTGGCAAGGGCACCCCCATCCCCCACCTCTCCCGAGACCCTCTTGGGCCGGAGCTTCAGCCGAAGGGGTGGTGATGGTGCTGGCCTCTCGGGTGTGAACAAGCCTGCCAGTAGTGCTACCGTATGGCTGTGAGGGCCAGTGTCACCCTGCTTACTGTAGCAGGCTTGAGTCGGCTTCGGCCTAGTATTGGTCAAACTACTACCAGTCAGACTCCGGCAGTCTGACCTTATTGGGGTAACAATACTAGCAGCGGACTAAAAGCACTATCCCCCCTGAGGAGGGGGGGAAGAATACCTCCCCAGTATCCCTGCTTGTCGTACGAGGCGACTAAAAGGGGCCTTTTGTATCCTACCTCCCTCTCCTCACTTTCTCTCCTTCTCTTCTTCTCTCCTGTCCAACCTCTCTTCCTGATATTTCCGTGTTTCTTCCGGCTTTAATTTTTCCCCTCCTCCTCTTAAGTTCAACA
>NC_136978.1:1392500-1407500 GCF_032717465.1 Coenobita brevimanus
GTGTGTTTCAAAATCTACATAAGTATCAATCAATCTATCTATCTGAATACATACCTACATACCTCTCTACCTGTCTATCCATCTATCTACCTATCTATCCATCTACCTATCTATCTACCTGTCTATCTACACGTCCATCCATCCACCCATCTATCTACCTATCCACCTATCTCAATTCTCATTTATCCATCCCTACCTGCACCACACACATTTCTTCAGTCCGCCTTAATTACTCTCATTTATACATATTCCAGAGAGAAAACTTCTTAATTACGTTCTTAGTCCTCATAATCACCTCCATTAACATAATTTCTTCACTGTGGGTCATTAATTTTAGTCGACAAATTGAGTTAGGCGAGCGCTTGAGTAATGATGATGATAGTAATAATAAAAATAATAATAATAATAGTAGTAATAGTAATAACAATAATAATGATAACTGATAATGAGAGTATTAACAGATAAGGTTCAGTACATTACGTTCTCTCTCTCTCTCTTCCCATATCAACATCTATCTATCCATCAATCTGTGTCTCCCTCCCCTTCCTCTCTCTATTTATTTATTTACCTGCCTCTCCATTTATCAGTCTGCCTATCTCTCCATCTATCTATCTATCCTTCTGTCTATCAATTTATCTATCTCTAACCAAACACCTTTCCCCCGCAACAACCACGCAACACATTAAGGAGAAAGACCATCCCATATTCAGTAAGTTAAATGGAACTGTGTATTTTCAATTTCTCAGGGGATTTAAATAACATTCTCTCTCTCTCTCTCTCTCTCTCTCTCTCTCTCTCTCTCTCTCTCCAAGGCACCTTCCTCATCCTGTTCTCTAACCAAGTACTTTTCCTCTCTCTCTCTCTCTCTCTCTCTCTCTCTCTCTCTCTCTCTCTCTCTCTCTAAATTTCTCAAGAGCTTTAAGTAACACAGGCGTCTACAGGCTTTCAATCGTCCCAAATAATTCAGTAAGAAAGAATACCTAACATTTACAGACGAGGGGAGGCTAATATGAACTTAAATAATATCGTTTGTGGAGCAGCAGCATAGTGAGGACATAGGTGTTAAGTTAGCATGGTTCTTCCTTCACGTATATGTTAAAATACAGAATATATTAACGCAATCTGGATTTTCAAGACATATCAACAAGACCGAATTTAAAAAAATACAAACGATTAATACACTAGCATACCTATTATTTTGCACCGATAAAGATATACCCAAATATACACTAAAAAAATACAAATGATAGTGCATTCTTAAATATACACACACTATCTCTTTTTAACATTAGAATAATTAACTCACCTTTCTCGAAATATACAGTGATAATTAGTATATAAAAATGCATTGTTAAGTAAATAATCTGTTAATATATAAATCTCTTTCATAAAATCTGACAAAATGAACTTATCTTCCTCAAAATACACACATGAAAAGTATACAGAAATACACTGGAAAATACACATACATGAATTACCTATCCGTATACCTCTCCCATTAAGGTGAAAAGAATAGGACTTACCTTTTTCAACAGCAAGTAGGTACAGTGGAGTGATTGAAACCTACACCCAGGCAAGAATGGGTGTAGGAGTCGGGGTGTATGTGTGGAATCAGCCTCTCTTTCAATACACAGGATTCTCTTCATCACTACACTGGTTTACACTGGAAAGAGATGAGAGGAGAGGAGTGTAACAGAGCAGAGAAATGATAACACGATGATAAAAGTGTAAGAGATGAGAGAGAGCTGGTAACAGAGAAGGGTAACAGAAGAGAGACAGCTGGTAACAGAGGAGGGTAACAGAGGAGGGTAACAGAGGAGGGAAATAACAGTGATAACAGGGAATTGGTGACGGAATAGGTATCTGGTAAAGGAAAGTGGTAAGAGAGGAAACAAATGGTGACAAGAGAAGCTTAGATCTTGTCGCTACCTGTCAAGATAAACTCAGGGATTAGGCGTCATGCAAGAGATGGATAGACACACAGATAGATAATGATATAGACGGATAAATACATACACACTTAGATACAGACGGATAGACAGATAGATAGATAGACAGGTAGGTAGGCAGGTAGGTAGTTCGAGAAAGATAAACAATAGATATATAGATGGGTGATAAATACACTGATAAAGATAAATAGATAGACAGACAGGGACAGAAAGATAGACAGACAGACAGAGATTTAGACTGACAAACAGGTATACAACAGAAACAGACAGACAGACAGCGCCTCTCTCTCTGTTGACATAATATTTGCATCAAGTTCGGGACCACTGCGAACGCCAATTAAGCCAATTTCCTTACTTCCTCAAAACCGTGTGTGTGTGTGTGTGTGTGTGTGTGTGTGTGTGTGTGTGTGTGTGTGTGTGTGTGTGTGTGTGTGTGTGTGTGTGTGTGTGTGTGTGTGTGTGTGTGTGTGTGTGTGTGTGTGTGTGTGTGAGAGAGAGAGAGAGAGAGAGAGAGAGAGCAGGATAAATATGGTAATAAAGGGACGGGGAGATGAATGGTAATGGAGGGGAGATCATGATGGGGGAATGGGGCGATTTGGGGCGTTCAATATGAAGAATGGGAGGAAAGATGGGGAGAGGGGAGGAAAAGGTGCGGAGAGGGCAGCGAAGATGGGGAAAGGGCAGGAAAAGATGGGGAGAGAGGAGAGAAAAGATCGGGAGGGAAGGGAGAGATGGGGGGAGGGAAGGGAGAGATGGGGGGAGGGAAGGGAGAGATGGGGAGAGGGGAGGGAAAGATGAGGAGAGGAGAGGGAAAGATGGGAAAAGGGGAGGGGAAAATGATGAAGAGGGAGAAATAAAAGGCAGACTTATCGATGACCCAGGAAAAAAAAAAAACAGAAAAGACTAAAAAAAAACACGAAAAAGAGGGAAAAAGAGTAACGACGAAAAGAGGCAGGAAAACCATAAAGGAAAAGAGGAGGAAACAAACACAAGCAAGAAGCATAAACAAGGAAGAGGAAATAGAAAATGGAAAAGAAGGAAAACTAGATGCATGGAGAAGAGGAAGGGAGGAGGAACTAAAAAGAAGGAAAAAAAGGTAGAAATATTAAATTCTGAAAAAACAAAAATAAAATCAACCCAGAGGATGTGGAAGAAAAAAAATGATATAAATTGGGGAAAAAAAAGAAAAAGGGAAATTGCTGATATAGGAAAATAGAAGTGGAAAAAAGGAACATGAAAAGAGGAAGGGATTTGGGGAGGAGGAGGATGAAAGAGATAAACTCAGAGTAAGAATTGAGGGAGGAATGTGTCAGGAATTGGTCCGAAATGACTGAATGTGGTGTGGAATGCTTCTCTCTCTCTCTCTCTCTCTCTCTCTCTCTCTCTCTCTCTCTCTCTCTCTCTCTCTCAATTACAGTATCTGTATAAATTCTATGGACCTTCATTTTCACGCCCCACTGATGCATTATTTATTCCAAGCCACATATTCTCTCTCTCTCTCTCTCTCTCTCTCTCTCTCTCATAACGAAGCTCTACTGTTTACATTTTGGCTATTAATTCCTCTGATAAAATTATATATGAACTGTGAAGCTTTATATATATATAGCTAATGGCACAGGGTGAGGAAGAAGAGTGGGTGAGGCAGGGGGTGAGGCAGGGTCAGGCAGGCAAAGGAAGGAGCATCGGTGAGGCAGAGTGTGTGTGGAAATGGATATGTGAGACGGCAGGGAGTGGAGGGTGAGACAGATGGTGGGTGAGGCAGGGCTGTAGGTAGGGAGGGTAGAGAGGTGAGGCAGCATGAGGGAGGGTGGTGGGTAAGGTAGGGTGATGGGTTAGGCAGTCTGGTGGGCTAGGCAGGGTGAGACAAGTATAGGATAGATATATGAGCAAGCAAGGCATGGGACAAGGGTGAGGCCGGTGGAGTAAGAAGGATGGGTGAGGGAAACAGGCAGGGTAGGTGAGGGGTGGGGGTGAGGCAGGGTGAGGCAGGAAGGATGTGTGAGGAAGGCAGGCAGGCAGAGGGAGGCAGGGTTAGTGTGGGTAAGGCAGGGTGAGGCAGGTTATGGGCTAAGTTGAGACATTTGCACAAACTCCAGCACTTTCTACCGTGAGGCAATTTTTTACCCTCAGAAATGCAGTAAATCGCAGTAGCAGATCTGGACCTGAGGTAAGAAGGAAGGAAAGAGGGGAGAAGGGAAAGAAAGACAGGAAGGAGGAGAGGAAGAAGGATGGAGGGAATCGGTACGGACGGGGAGAGCAGGGAGCAAGAAGAGGAAAGATGGGAGAGGTGAAGGCAAGACAGGAAGAGGGAGAGGAAGAATGATGGAGAAATATAATAAGAACGAAGATAAAAAAAACTGATTAGAAAGGAAAAAAGAAACAAGAAGACAGACATGAGATAAATGACACACACACACACACACACACACACACACACACACACACACACACACACACACACACACTAAATTCGTCTGGATGTAGCATGCAAATGAATAACAAGTCATCGTAGTGAAGGGATGAAGAAAATTATACACACACCCAGTCCTCCTTCAAGAAAACTGAGGGGGAAGAAAATGAAGACAAGAAGACAATTTGCCGGTGGAGGGAGACAGGAGAAAGAAAGCCAAGAGCTGAAATGAGAAAGAGAGAGAAAGAAGAAAAAGAGAGGCGGGAAAGTTTCAGAGGGCATTGTAAAAATAATGCATGAGAGAGAGAGAGAGAGAGAGAGAGGGATAAGCAAGGAAATAAAGACGGAAATAAAGGAAAAGGGAAAGAGAAGGCACAGAAGGAGAAATTAGGGAGGAGAGGGTGAAGGAGGAAGTGAGGAAGGAAGACAGGAAGGAAGGGAGGAGGGAGCAAAGGACTCCCACTGATTGTTCCCTCCCTCTTTGCATAATTTCTACTCTCTCTCTCTCTCTCTCTCTCTCTCTCTCTCTCTAACTTTCCTCCATTTCCTTCTCTCATGTTGCCTCCATTCCTTGTCTTCCCTCCTTTCCTTCGTTTTTTTTTATTACTCTTCCTTCCCTCTCATCTCCCTTCCTTCTCCTCCTCCTCCTCCTCCTCCTGCTCCTCTCCTTTCCCCTCCCTTCCCTTCTCCCCTCTTTCTCCTCCCCTCTCCCTCCCCTCACCATTCACACTTACGAGACAATACAATATTAATTAAACTTGGATCAAAAGCCGTCAAGTATTTCGTAAGATGGGGAGGGGAGGGGAGGAGAGGGGAGAAAGAGGGGAGGAGAGGGGAGAAAGAGGGGAGGGGAAATTGAGAAAGAGTAGAGAAGGGGAGAAAGAAGGAAGAGGGGAGAAGAAAGAGTGAAACAGATGAGGAAGGGGGATACATGGAAGAAGTGGAATGAAGAGAGAGAGAGAGAGAGAGAGAGAGAGAGAGAGAGAGAGATTAATATTCTATGCACCCATGGTCTGTGTGGAGGAAAAAAACACTTACACAATCTCTCTCTCTCTCTCTCTCTCTCTCTCTCTCTCTCTCTCTCTCCCTCTCTCTCTTATATTTACCCCACCTGTATCTACCAAATTATCTACTGCTTATGTACCCTACCCAACTTCTCAATTAATCTCCCTCTCTCTCTCTCTCTCTCTCTCTCTCTCTCTCTCTCTCTCTCTCTCTCTCTCTCTCTCATACTTTCTACCACTAACACAGCAACCAATACTACTTTCCACAACCACACACACACACACACACACACACACAGTCACACTACCACAACCATCACCACAACCTCACACTCACACTACCACAACCACACAGTACCACAGCCAAACTACCAGAACTACCACAGTACCACCACAACCATACTACCACACCCACTACCACACTTAAACCAGATTCTCTCTCTCACTGTCACTCTTTCATTCTCCCCTCACTCTCTTTCTGTCTCCCCTCAATAACTTTTTCTTCCTTTCCCCTTGTCCTCATTTTTCACACTCCCTCACTCCCACACTCCATTCTGTACTCCCATTCTCACCTCCATACTCCTACCCCGACTCCCACACCTACTCCCACTCTCACTCCCGCAACTCCGCTCCCACTCCCGCCCACTCACCCTCTCTCCCACTCACTCCACATCTCATTCTCCACTCTTACTCCCATCACAACTCCCTCTCCCACTCACTCCACACCCCATTCCCACTCCCAACTCCCACTCCCACTCCCTCCATACCCCATTCCCACTTCCAATTCCCACCCACTCCACACCCAACTCTCACTCCCTCTCCCCACTCCAACTCCCACTCCACACTCCCACTCGCCACCAGACTAAACCCATCCGCACTCACACGGTAATTGTAGCCCATATATTGTACTATAACGAAGGTTCCTGGCCCCTCTCCCCTCACTCCCTCTCCCCTCTTCCCTCTCTCTTCCCCCTCTCTCCTTCCCCTCCCCTCGTTTCTCCAATTCCCGTCTACCCCCCTTCCCACTTCCTCCACTCTCCCCTCAACTCTCTCTCTCTCCCCTCGTCCTTCCCCTCCCCTCTTCCCTCCCCCTTCCCCAGTAATGACCCTAATCAAGAGTAATCATCGTGGTTTTTAAATGAGTCAACCCGCCATTATTTACCCTAATTGGCCTCATTTTATTTCTCACCGCTCATGTGTACTTTAGATCAGATTTATTTAAGTTATTTTCTTAATTAATTCTAAAGATTTCCATATGTCTTACTGTCTTCCCATTTTCTCCCATCATCTTTTGGCATAATTTATTTTCTTGGAAGAAGGGAGAGGAAAGGAAAGGGAAGGGAAGGAAAAATGAAGAGGGAGATGACAGAGAGGGTGAAGGAAGATGAGGGTAAGGAAGGGGAGGGAAAGGAGAGGAGGGTAGGAAATATGGAGGAGGGAGGGGAGGGAAGGAAAACGGGAGGGAAAGGAAGGAGAAGGAAGGGGAGAGGAAGGGAAGAGAGGGATGATGTGTTTGTGATAAGAATACTCATTACCATACTCGCCAAACAAACACACTAACGTACCCTACACACACACACACACACACACACACACACACACACACACACGCAAAGATACATCCATTAACTATGCACATACACACGTACATATCCACACGCACATGAAAAAATACAAACAAACTGATACACACAGATAAAAGTCAAGAAAACTTAGGCACACACAAATACTAATTAGCATACACAAACACAGCCTTCTACACACACACACACACACAGACAGGGAAGATTACGTACACATACACAGAAAGGTACACACGAGCACACAAAGGATAAAGTACACACACAAAACAGAAAGACGACAACGTGTACAAACAGGAAGGTACACACACACACACACACACACACACACACACACACACACACACACACACACACACACACACACACACACACACACACAGAGGAGAGTTTGTCTTCTGCTTCCATGGGTCGGTGTGTTTGTTGTTGATGTGGGAAAATATTTGTGCACGTGTGTGTGTGTGTGTGTGTGTGTGTGTGTGTGTGTGTGTGTGTGTGTGTGTGTGTGTGTGTGTGTGTGTGTGTGTGTACTCTTCTTTCCTTCATTCCTCTATTTCATTCTATTTGTTCCGCTTCTATGGCTTCTGTTTTCCTGAAGCCTTTCATTATTTTTTTTACCTCCCCCCTCTCCGTCTTTCCTTCCCTCTTCCTCTCTCCTTCCTTCTTCCTCCTTCCACCATCTTCCCTCTATCCACCTTTTCTTTCTCCCTATTCCCTCATTCTTTGTTTAATCATCAGGTAGGTCTATTCTCCCTCCTTCCCTTCCTCCCGTCCTTCCATCCCTCCCTTCCTTCCTTCCTTCCTTCTTCCTTCCTTTCCATCCATCCATCCATCAAACCACCATTCAGTCATCCATCCATCCATCTTTCTTTCCTTCCTTCCGTCCTTCTTTACATCTTCCTTCTCCACTTCCTTCCTTCCTTAAGAACCATTCTACCCCTCCTATAATAAATTCCTTTCCCCTACCAGTCAACACAGCTCTCTCTCTCTCTCTCTCTCTCTCTCTCTCTCTCTCTCTCTCTCTCTCTTCCTAGTATTATCATTATTTTCCTCTCTTCTGTTTTCTTTTCTCTTTTCTATTTTATTTCATCTACTTTCTTCTACTAGTCAAATCATTCATCCAATCATCATACAGCTGCTCACACAAACACCAACGCAGTCAATCACCCACGCAATTAATAAGCACTCCCATCCAATCACCCAATCACTCAAACACTCGTCCATCTCCTCAAACAAACACCACAGCAATCAATCACCCAACCAATCATTAAGCACCTATCCAAACACTAGCTCACTCATCCTATCACCCAATCATTCAAACACCCATCCATGCACCCAATCACCCAGCCCACCAGTAAGTACTCTCATCCAGACTTTTAACCATCCACTCATCCAATCAATCAAACATCCATCCACCCACCCAAACACACACCAACCAATCACTCAACCAACCAGTAGGCACTCTCATCCAAACTTCTAACCATCCACTCATCCAAACATCCATCCGTCCACCCAAACACAAACCAACCAATCACTCAACCAGCCAGTGGGCACTCTCATCCTAATCTCGAACCATCCAAACACCATCTCACACATCCAATCATCCAAACACCGAAATATACTCCTCTGAAGACTCCACCGCCTCGCCTCCACCTAAATCCATTATTCCTAGCCTCATTAGCACACCTATTGGGAACTCCAGGTAATTACAGGTACAGCCAGGTGCAAAAAGTTTACCTGATATTAAACCCTCTCATCTTTCCCTCTGCTGGTTAATATTTCTGAGCTGAGAGAGGCTAGGTATGTTTCTCTGCCCATATATGCTTCTCTCTTTGATATGATGCGTCAGGGAGAAAAAAGACACAGGATTTTAGTGTGAAGTAGGTGCAGTGGAAGAGTGAGCTAACTTTTGCCCCACACTGTTTGTAAGGTGTGAGAAATTCTGAGCAGGTAAAGGAGGATGTGTTATTATTACAACATTTTCGTTACCCTCATTATTTTCATCTTTATTAACTCTTCACGTTTATTTCTTTACTCCTGATCATTTACCTCACCTTTATTTTGAAAAAGGAAAAGGGGCTGCGTTATTATCACTACATATTCCTTACCATCATCACTTTTATCATCTTTATTACCTTCCATCTTTATTGTTTCGTCATTCACCACCACTTTTTTATCTTTACTAATCATTTTTATCATTCTGGGTAGCTGAAGGGGAAGGCGTTATTATCAGTATTATTTTCGTTACCATCGACATAATATTTATCATCGTTATTATTCTCCATCTCTGTTAGTGTCATTATCATCATCATCATCATCATCACTACTACCCCATTTTTTATCATATGATGGTGAAATATGGTGACGCATACTCACACGCCTCTACTTAAGTCCAGATACCCGTCCTCTTGTGTGTGTGTGTGTGTGTGTGTGTGTGTGTGTGTGTGTGTGTGTGTGTGTGTACGGGGAACTACACAACAGGATCAATATAATCCCCCCGTTATCCGATATCCCAATGATTTATTAACGCCCTTCTTCCTTATACGATACCAGACTTCCGGATATTGCAGGGTGTGTGTGTATCTATCAAGGAAATATAAAGGTACCGTACCATAAACCACCTCATTCTTCCAAACATCTAAACATTCTAACATATCATCTCATTCCCCTAACATTCACTTTTCATCCATTCTCCTAACATTCATTCTTAATCTTTCATCCAGACAGGTCATTCATCCGAACTTTCTTTCATCTCATTCTACCTAACATTCTAACATCTCATTCTCCTAACATTAATTCTTCATCTTGCATCCAAACAGGTCATTCTTCTAAACATTTTAACGTAGCTCATTCTATCTAAACATTCTAACATTATCATTTCAGTCTGCTAACCATCCATTCTCCATCATCCAATTATTCAAACACAACATCAGTCATTCTAACATTTAAACATCCAAGCATTCTAACATCATCTCATTCTCCAAACCACTCACTCTCCATCTATCGTCCACAAAGCTCATTCTGGGAGAGAGAGAGAGAGAGAGAGGGAGCTGTGGGAAGCGTGAACAACCAGGCAGAGAAGCTTGTTTTGTATCAGTGTCACCACGTGAAAGCGTCCCAAGGAGAAACACACCTAGCCTCTCTCACCTTAGAATAATTAGCCAGCAGAGGAAAGTGAGGGGAAAAAAATAATTGAGTTTCAAATATTAGGTGAATTTGCAGCATAGAATTAATAGCCAGCAGTGGAAAGTGAGCAAAAAAAAGTGTTACAAATACTAGGTGACTTTGTAGCATAAAAATAATAGCCAGCAGAGGAAAGTGAGAAAATAAATTAACTTTAAATATTAGTGACGTAAAGCATTCATTTATTCTTTATTAACTTCTAATCTGATTTTGAGATTCATTTCTTACTTATACGCCTCAGCTGATCGTCTTCATCCTACGCAAGCATAATAATTTACAAGGATGTGAGACAGGAATGGAAGGGTTAAATATTGGAAGAGTAATATTGATTGTGATATTTTCCTTCATCGTAAATACACTGCCTTGTTACGAGAGAGAGAGAGAGAGAGAGAGAGAGAGAGAGAGAGAGAGAGAGAGTGCTGGACGTGCCTCATATTTCACCCGGACAAGGCAGACTCCAGCAACATAAATCGTCTTGTCATACACCGTCGCACCAAAATCGTCTCGCCAAAAATCGTCCACATAAATCGTCTCGCCCAAATTCGTCCACATAAATCGTCTCACCAAAAATCGCCTGCATAAATCGTCTCGCCAAAATTCGTCCACATAAATCGTCTTGCCAAAAATCGTCCACATAAATCGTCTCGCCAAAAATCGTCGCCCACATAAATCGTCTCGCCAAAAATCGTCCACATAAATCGTCTCGCCAAAATTCCACATAAATCGTCTCGCCAAAAATCGCCCACATTATTCGTCTCGCCAAAAAAAAAAGAAAAATAAAGATAAAATGCCCCAAGCCGAATAAAATCGTCTGAAAGCATAAAAAAATCAATAAAAATAAAGAAAAAAAATCGTCTCTAAACAGCCAAAAAAAAAAAAGTCGAAAATATTAGGTGAAAATACAGTAAAAAGCAAGAAAATCGTCGGAAGGCAAAAAAAAAAAAAAAAAAAACCCTAAGTTCAATAAAATCGTCTGAAGGCAGCAAAAAAAAATCAAGAAAAATCAAGGAAAAAAAATCAGAAAGCAGCCCCCCAAAAAACGAAAAAATTACGTCAACGATTTCAGTGAACTAAATTTTCCGAAATGAATAGGGAGACACGAATTACCAGCGCCCGTTTCTTCAGGGTACTCATAAATTATCGAACCATTTTCATATTTGAGCGACTACTGAATTATTATAGAGGGAACGAAGGGATGCGTTTCTGTGTATACCGCTGTCTTCATGGACTTAAGATCAAGACCCGGGTTCGTCTCCTGGATTAGCTAGGGGTATTGAACGATAGAGCTATTTTTGGTGTTAATTTGAGAAGAAGAGAGGAGACAGGGGAGAGGAGAGGAGAGGAGAAGCGAGGAGAGAGGTCGGGAGAGAGGAAGGGAAAAGGGAAGAGGAGAAAAGAAGACTGGAGGGAGGAGGGTTAGGGAAGAGAAAGGAGAGGAGAGAGGACAGAAGGAGGAGAAAAAAAGAGAAAAGAAAGGAGGAGAAATCATGGGAAGGGAAGGAAAGGTCAATGAAGAAAGGAAAAGAGTAGAGAAGAGAAGAGAATAAGAAAAGAGAGAGAGAGAGAGAGAGAGAGAGAGAGAGAGAGAAATGGAAAAATTAAATCTACATTCAAACAACCACAGTGAGACTCAAACACGCACACATACGTAATACAAACGCGCACACACACGCACACATACGCATGAAGCCATATTTACATACAGACATGCCTACAGACCGGTGCGCACAAACACACACACACACACACACACACACACAAACTGTCAGAAACTTGTTATGTAAATAAAACGGAAATGAAGATCTTGGGAGGGGAGGGGAGAGGAGGGGAGGGGAGGGGATAGAGGAGGAGAGGGAGTGGGGAAGGGGTCAGGAATATGAAAGGAAGAGGATGAGGACTGTGAGAATGGGGTGAGGATGGTTAGAGAGAGAGAGAGAGAGAGAGAGAGAGAGAGAGAGAGAGAATCAGCCAATTAATGAAAACGGGAGAAATCTAATTATGGTACAGGGGACACTTAAAGATTGAAAAAAATAATAATTAAAAGTCTAATTACCTGAAGGCTTAATATCGCAAGACGTAATTAACAAGAATCTCAAGGGGGAGTGAAGATACGAGAGAAAATTAAAGAAAGTGAATAAAGTGAGAAAATTAAAGAAAATGGAAGTGAGAAAACTAAAGAATGTGAATTAAATCAGAAAAACGAAGTGAATAATGTATGAAAATTAAAGAAAGTGAATATGAGAAAATACAATGGATTTGATGGTAATAATAATAATAATTCACTAATACCACATCATCAACCGAACCATGAACTTTTACATGCCATCCATCAATCCATCCATCCATCTATCCATCTAAACCATCCATCCATCCATCTCAACCATCCATCCATCCATCCATCTTAACCATCCATCCATCTATCCACCCTCCCACTCATCCATTCATACGATCCATCCATCCATCCATCTTAACCATCCATCCATCTATCCATCCATCTTAACCATCCATCCATCTATCCACCCTCCCAACCATCCATTCATACGATCCATCCATCCATCTACAGTACACCATCCATCCATCTGCACCATCCTACCATCCAATCACCCAACCATCCACACCAACCATCCATAAATCCATCCACATCACGCCAACCATCCACTTCATAATCCACGTCCCTTGTGAGAAAGAGAGAAAAAATCATACTGAGTTGCTGAGAGGAAGAAGAAGAAATATAAACAGCATATTAATTAATACTTGAAATTTTGCCTGAACTGTAATATGTTAATTTTCACAGGTAACAGAAAACGGGCTTGTTATTAATAAGGGAGACTATGGCATTTTGACACCTAGTACATACGAATGAGAGAAAATGATGATGATGATGATGATGATGATGATGATGATGATGATGAGGAGGAGGAGGAGGAGGAGTAGGAATAGGAATAAAAATAGGAATAGGAAGAGGAACACGATGATGATGATGATGATGATGATGATTGCAATGACGATATTGTCCACAATTTTCAACCAATTATAACTCAAGTCCTCAAAGATAAATAACGGAGAGAGAAAAGAAATGCAGTACAAATACACACACACACACACACACACACACTCACACACACACACACACACAGGAGAACGAAAAATGCAAAATACATAAGAACACAAATATCAGGAAATGAAACCAGTGTTCAGGGAAATTAAACCTGAGAGTTACAATTAATGAGAGAGAGAGAGAGAGAGAGAGAGAGAGAGAGAGAGAGAGAGAGAGAGAAATTAAAGCCTAATGAGCTGGTTGGTCTCGACTGGACGGCTGACTAGGCTTCATTATGGTTATTTATTTATCTTGTTATTTATCAATTTATTTTTAATGAAGGAATGGCTTTGTATGCTGACTAGGGAGGCGTGGAGAGGGGTCGGGAGGGGAGGGGAGATGAAGATTTGGGAGGGAATAGAAACAGGAGAGGAGGGGAAAGTAAGGGGGAGCGAGAGGGCCTGGGGGAGGGGAAAGAGGGAGGAGGACAGGCTGGAGGAGAGATGGGGAGAAGAAGGAAAGGTGGGGGGATGGAGAGAAGGAACGAAAGTAAGGGAGGAGGAGGTGGGGAGAGGAACGCAAGGATGTGTTTACAGCGAGGGAAGGGACGAGAGAATAATTTTACAGGAATGGCAGAAATTGATTAGGTATATCCAATTTTCAGACACACACACACACACACACACACACAAACACACACACACACACGAATACCCCTTGCATAACATATTCTTTTTTTTATCCTATATGCCAAACCCAGCAGCATTTAGCCACGTTATATCGCATGGAAAATTAAAGAAAGAGACGAGGGGGAAATGAGAGAGGGTAGAGAGGCAGGCAAGTGGAAGAGGGGAAAAAAGGGGGAAAGGACTGACCAGAAGTGGAAATGAAAATGAGAGGCGGGAGAGGGGGGGAAAATGAGGGGGAGGTGAAAAGAATGGAGCGGAGGAGAGAGAGAGAAAGAGAGAGAAAGCCATTGTCAGGGCATTAAAATTACAGGTCGCCGAACAATGAAAGAGAGAGAGTAAAAAAAAAAAGAGAGAGAAAAAAAGAGAGACAAAGGGGAGGGGAGAGAAAAGAGATGCGTGGGGTGGAGAGAATAAGTGAGTGAGAGGGAAAGTGAGCGAGTGGAGGAGAGAAGAGAGAGAAGGCAGACTACGTAGAAAGGAGAAAGAGTAGGTGAAAATGGGGGAAGAAGGATATGAGAGAGAGAGAGAGAGAGAGAGAGAGAGAGAGTAACAAGGAGCAAAGCAAAAATAAACAAAGAAGAGAGAAGGGAAAAGAAAACAAAGAATGAGAGGGGAAGAAGAAAGGGAAGACAAGGAAGACAATTAACTGGGAGAGAAAGACAAACGAAGAGAGTGGGGGAGAGAGAGAAAAAAGAGGAAGGAAGAGGAGGAGAAAGAGAGGGATGGAAGAAAGGGAGAGAGACGATAAGGGGAACAATGATTTAACGGAGGAGAAGCTAAACAAACAAGATAAAAACAAATACGTGTACAGGGCAATTAGAGAGAGAGAGAGAGAGAGAGAGAGAGAGAGAGAGAGAGAGAGAGAGAGCACCCCCACATTAATTGCCCTGGAGTAATTAGCAAGACTGGGAAGGAGTTTTTTGACGATGATGATGATGATGATGGTTATTGCATTGTGAAACGTCCTCTCTCTCTCTCTCTCTCTCTCTCTCTCTCTCTCTACCTACCTACCTACCTACCTACCTAACTACCTACCTCCCTCCCTCTCTCCCTATCTGTCTACCTATCTAGTTATGTACCATTTTTTTCTAACTTCTTTTCATACCTCTTCTTTCATTCCTTCCTTCATCTCTCTCTCTCTCTCTCTC
>NC_136978.1:1412500-1415000 GCF_032717465.1 Coenobita brevimanus
ACACACACACACACACACACACACACACACACACGTTGATTTGGTTACATTTTCAGCCTCTCAAACGTGTACACAAATCATTCGTTCAAATAGAGATACGCACACATACACATTACATACATACATACATACATACATACATACATACCAGTACATATATTACACAGGGACTGGGAGTAAATATTCATGTTTCGGCTCTCTCTCTCTCTCTCTCTCTCTCTCTCTCTCTCTCTCTCTCTCTCTCTCTCTCTCTCGATATTTGCGTGTATACATGGTTGCCTAAAATACTGAACCAAACAGAGAGAGAGAGAGAGAGAGAGAGATGATCACCTCGCCATCAGTGTAAGTGAATTAAAACGCAGCCAACCATTACCGTCCCTCTCTTTACCTTCCTCTCTCTTTACTCTCTTCTCTCTATTCCCTCTTTCTCTTCTCTTTACCCTCCTCTCTCTTTACTCTCTTCTCTCTATTCCCTCTTTCTCTTCTCTTTACCCTCCCCTCTCTTTACTCTCTTCTCTCTATTCACTCTTTCTCTTCTCTTTACCCTCCTCTCTCTTTACTCTCTTCTCTCTATTCCCTTTCTCTTTACCCTCCTCTCTGTTTACTCTCTTCTCTCTATTCCCTTTTCCCTCTTTTTTCCTCTCCTCTTTACCATCTTCTCTCTTTAATCTCTTCTTTTTCCATTCTCCCCTTTTTCTTCTCTCTATCTTCCACTTTCTTTACTCTCTTCTCTCTCTCTCTCTTTATTTAATCTTACTTCTCTCATTCCATTTCTTTTTTTATTCTCCTTCGTCTTTCTCCCTTCCTCCTCCTATTCTTCTCTCCTCCTCCTCCTCCTCCTCCTCCTCCTTCTGCTCCTCCTTTCCTCCCCCTCCGCTGCACTCTGGTCCTCTCTCTCGCATTCCTCCTCCACCATTCCATTCCACCTCATTAATCCTCCTCCTCTCCCTCCATTTCATTCGTCCTCTCTCTCTCTCTCTCTCTCTCTCTCTCTCTCTCTCTCTCTCTCTCTCTCTCTCTCTTCTGTTACCTTCATCTCCCTCATCTTTCTCTTCCTCCCCATATCACATCCTTCCCTTCCTGTAATTTGTTCTCCTCCTCCTCTCCCTTTCAGTTTCTCCTCTCTGTCTGTCTGTCTGTCTGTCTCTCTCTCTCTCTCTCTCTCTCTCTCTCTCTCTCTCTCTCTCTCTCTCTCTCTCTCTCTCTCTTTTCTCTCTTATATTTTCCTCCTTCCGATTCTCCCCATCTTTCTTCTTCTCCAACTCTGCTTCTCATTTTCCTCTCTCTCTCTCTCTCTCTCTCTCTCTCTCTCTCTCTCTCTCAGCTTCTTGTCCTCTTTCCCTATTCTCTCTTCTCTTACCTTTTCTTTTTCTTCTCACGCTTCTCCTCCCTTCCATGTCTTTCCTTTCCTTTCCCTTCCCTCCCCTCCCTTCCCCTCCCCAAACACCCCATCTACCTACCTCCGTCTCTCTCCTCACTGTCCTCCCCTCCCTCACCTCTTCCTTCATTCCTTCGACCCACACTTGAGGAGGAAAATAATAAACTTAAAGACAGTCAGAAGAAGCTCCTTAACACCTATTCTTTCGCGATTTGTTTTCTTTACTGCACCTTACTGGCATCTTGTGTTGCATAAATCCTTTTCATATTACCATACTCTGCATAAATGACGTACAATATTAACCAGCCATATCTAATTGAGGAAGCCCCCTAACACCTTTTCTTAAGCGACTTATTTTTTTTGCACCTTATTGGCATCTTGTGTTGCATAAATCCCTTTACTATCACCATACTCTGCATAAATGACGTACAATATTAACCAGCCAAATCTAAAAATAAATCGCTGAGGAAGAGGTGTTAGGGAGTTTCTTTACGGAAGGGGGAGAAACGAAAATAATAAGGAAACAAAATGGAGAGTCAATAATGGGTAAAAATAAAGGATGGAGGAATAAAGAGGGAAATAAAGGAAGAGAAGGAGGGAATTAGTGAGTAATGGCATAAAGGAGATGATCAGGGAGAGGGTGGAGATGATGAGGGAGAGGGTGGAGATGATGAGGGAGAGGGTGGAGATGAAAGAGGGAAAGGAAGAAGATAATGCAAGAGGAAAGGGGGATTTAACAGAGGAAAACTGATAAGCTGAGGAATAGATAGATGGACAGATAGACAGACAGATATAGAAAAACAGTGACAGATATACAGTAGATAGACAGACAGACAGACAAACAGAAAGATATATAAATTGAAAAAAAAAATGAGCAAATCCAAGCACAAATAATTAATCTTAAACCAAGGCACATCCCGGGAAAAACACACACACACACACACACACACACACACACACACAGCAACAACCATAAAAGTACCTGACAAAGAAGAAATGTCCTTGTTTACCATCAGCCACAAGAGAGAGAGAGAGAGAGAGAGAGAGAGAGAGAGAGAGAGAGAGAGAGACCCTTCAGTACGTTGACGTCTTTTTTCAGTTTTTTCCTACCCTGTCTTATCT
>NC_136978.1:1420000-1450000 GCF_032717465.1 Coenobita brevimanus
ACAGGTAAATAGACAGACAGATAGATAGAAGCAGTGCAGTGATGTAGTGTCCAGGGAAGGTTGCACAGATACACAGATCACACAGACTATGGTCTCTGAGCAGCGATCCGACCCTAATGCAAAGAGAATGACAAATACCCTTATCACAAATGCAGTATAATCTCTCTCTCTCTCTCTCTCTCTCTCTCTCTCTCTCTCTCTCTCTCACACACACACACACACACACACACACACACACACACACACACACACATACATTCATATCAACAAAGCTTTACCATATATACTCAAATCTCTCTCTCTCTCTCTCTCTTACACACACACACACACATACAAACATTCAGATTTAATAATGATTTACCAAATATACTCACATTTCTCTCTCTCTCTCTCTCTCTCTCTCTCTCTCTCTCTCTCTCTCTCTCTCTAAATTACTTTTGTACCTTCTATCTTTCTTTCTTTCCTTCCTTCTTTCTTCCCTGTCCAATAACGTCACGTCAGGAGCTAACCCAGGAGACAATTTTGGGAAGGAAGGAAGGAAGGAAGGAAGGGAGGAAGGAAGGAAGGAAGGAAGGAAAGAAGGAAGGAAGGAAAGAAGGAAGGGAGACAAGAAATAAAACCAGACGAGATGAAGGATGGATGGATAAAACCTTACTAGTTACACAAATACACAAATCTCTCTCTCTCTCTCTCTCTCTCTCTCTCTCTCTCTCTCTCTCTCTCAGGTTACACAAATCCTGTCGATACCAATGTTGTGAGGGAGAGAAGTAGTAAATCAGGTGAGGGAGGTGGTAGAGAGGGGAAGGAGGGAGGGAAGAGAGAGAGTAGAGAGAGAGAGGTGATGGAGAAATGAAGAGGGGGAGAGGAGAATGGGAGGAAAGGAGTGCTGTAGCTTTAGAGGAAGGAAGGAAGGAAAGAATGGAGAGAGAAAGGGAAGGAGGAGAGAAAGAATTTATAAAGATAGCAGACAAGAGTAAAATCTGAGAAAAGAACGGTAAACAATAACATAAGCTTCACAAATACACAAATCCCTTCAATATCAGTGTTGTGTGTGTGTGTGTGTGTGTGTGTGTGTGTGTGTGTGTGTGTGTGTGTGTGTGTGTGTGTGAGAGAGAGAGAGAGAGAGAGAGAGAGAGAGAGAGAGAGAGAGAGAGAGAGAGAGAGAGAGAGTTGGGTGTAAGCAAAACAAATGTTACACAGATACACAAATCCTGTCGATACCAGTGCTGTGAGGGAGAGTAGTAGTAAATCTGGTGAAAGAGGTGGTGGAAGGAGGAAGTAGAGAGGCAGGAGGAAGTAGGGAGGAAGAAGGATGAAGGGAGGAAAGAGGTAAATGGAACGAGAAGAGATGGAAGTAGGGAAAAGGATGAAGAGAAGATAGGATAAAAAAAAAATGGATGTTAAAGACGGTAAGGAAATCAACTGAAGGAAGTGGTTTACCTGAGGAAGCAAGCAAGAAGGAAGGACGGAAGGAAAGAGGGAGAGATGGAAGGAAGAAAGGAAGGAAAAAAATACAGGAAAGGAAGGACGGAAGGCAGAGAAAACGAAAGAACAGAGAGTGAATAGCAGGGAAAACTAACATGAATGAAGAATGAAGGGGAACTTAGAAAAAACACGAGAAAGGGTCGGATGAAAGCAATACCACAAGTTACACCGACACACAAATCCTCTCGATACCTGTGTTGTGCAGGGAGAGATGTAATAAGTTTAGGAGAGGAAGAGGAAGAGGAAGGAGGAGGGGAAGAGGAGGAACGGAGGGTGAGAAGAGAGGGAAGGAAGTAGGGAAACGGGGGGTTGAACAAATGAGAAGACATGAGGAGGAAGGAAGTAAAAAATAAAATGGGGATAAAGGAGAGAGAAGCAGAAAAAAATCAGGGGAGATGGAGGGAGGGAGAGAAGGGAGGAGAAATGAAGGAAGGAAGAAGTACGAGAGAGAGAGAGAGAGAGAGAGAGAGAGAGAGAGAGATCCAATGAAAGATAAAACGAAGAGGAAGACCGTGGGAAGAACGAGGAAATGGAGGAGGGAGGGAGGGAAGAAAACAGAAATGTAGGAGAGAGAGAATGGGAGGAGTAAATCTAGTGAAGGATGGAGTAAAAAAGATGAAGGAAAGGAGGAAGAGGAGGAGGGTAAAGGCGGAAAAAAGTGAAAAAAAAAAAAAAACAGAAGGAAAAAACAATAAAGGTGAAAGGAAAGAGGAAGGAGAAATGTAACGAAAAGGGATTAGACGGAAGGAAAGAGAAACGGGGGAAAAAGAATGACAAAAAGCGAAAAGGACTGAAAAATAACACGATTCTGCAAAGGTTACATTCACAACACTGACACAATAAACCACAGGCGGAAAAACATCACGAATTACTGGTCCAAAACATCAATGGCGCCGCGTGACACAACAACATGGAACTGACAGGATAACAACAGGTCAAATCCAAATACACACAGGAAGTCAAAAGTGCAGTGTTTGTCTATCATGTATCAGATAAAACTGTATATTCAACCCATCAAAGGTACGGTACGCCATTATACAGAGTACACACATACACACGATTAAATACACACCATAAAAGGGCAATACTTACACTGGCATACATAAAATGGAAGTAGAGAGAGAAAGTCCCTCAGTCTACCTACCTGACCACGTGGCGAGCAACAGCGCCCAATAAAACGAACCACGCTTAGCGATGAGACGAACCAGGCAGACGATGATGCCGACGGCCACAGCAGCAGGCACTGTAACGCTTCCACGCACTTGACGCGAGTTTGTAGCACCCCAGAGCACTTAAATACGGCACTTAAACAGGTACAAAGGCCCCACAATCTCCAATCATCCAAACGGAGCAGATGACTTCAAGCGACTGAGGCAGGTGGCTCGCAAAGCAGAACAACAAAAGAATGCGGGCAGTATATTTGTTATTCTTATTCCTTTCTATTTTCACGCTTCGGCAGATAATCGAGACGTTTTGGGAATAAACTCTCTCTAATCCGCATGAAAGGGAATGACAGAGAACGCTGCAATAACAGGAAAGTGTGAGTGATTGACGTATTCGCGAAATTTAGTGAAAGGCAAACTGATATCGGCACATAGCCTTGGCAGGTGGGAGGAAGGGGATGGAGGAGAGAGACACCTGAGATTGCCAACTCTCGCCAGGTAGCTTCATTACACACCTACGTTCATTTCCTACCTTTACTTCTTATTTATACCTTCTTACACCAACCCGTTCTGAAAAACCTATATTCTTGACCAAGTTACACTGATAAAGGTACCCAGGAGTGTGTGAACTGCGGGGAAGAGGATCGTATATGTTAAGACGAATCCTACCTCTGGCAAAGCCGGGGAGAGTACCTCAACTCAACCCAGAGACGCACACAGACGCGTACACACGTTCACACAATACATCTGTATGTACTTTCAGTAAGATCAACCATCCAACCATGCATTATTCATTATACATATATCTACAATTCCGTCAAACATACACAGGAAAGTAATGAAGGAAAACCCGTCCCTTTAACTCAGGCAGCCCTTTAACTCAGTGTTTATATACGGGGACTTTAAATTCACCCCAGACTTTAAATACCACTGCCCGCGCGGCTTTTAAATTCACTCGGCAGGCTTTTAACTTCACTCCCGCACATCTATTTGCAAATTTTTTCAGGGATTTTTTTTTTTTGGCTACTTATTATGTCTTTGACTTTTGGGGATGGTTTGCGACTGCTGGCTACTTAGACTGATGCGTCACACTTTGGCTTAATTAAAAGTGTTACGGAGCAAATGATACGAAGATAAACGAAGCTGATGGTAACATTTGGGAGCCCAGACCAATCTCGAACAATCCGGACACCTGTTCTCTCTCTCTCTCTCTCTCTCTCTCTCTCTCTCACAGCGTCCATTTGACAAGGCAAACTACCCCACATGCATCACATCCCTTTCACTATACGCCTCGTTCGTTACCATACCCGGAGAATATAATTTATAAAAACACAACCTGTCCATCAATCACGCACTTCGACTAGAGGTACACGGACAATACACTTCCGCAATTTACGATCTCACTTTTGCTTTTACGATACCTGTGTCCGATACTGAAGATTTAGCGATACTCAGAAACAAAAAAAAATAGTCTTTTCTTTATTTTAAGTTGATTTTGCCAGGTCAGTGTACGCCCTAACTCTCTAACGTTGACCTCTGACCTATTATTCTAATAAAAAAAAGGGTTCTAAATTATACACACACACACACACACACACACACACACACACACACACACGCCGCTAAGGACATAAAACAAGTAATCTACGAGACACCAAGATAGTAAAAGTCAATAGCCGAGAGAGAGAGAGAGAGAGAGAGAGAGAGAGAGAGAGAGAGAGAGAGAGAGAGAGAGAGAAGTCACGCAGATAAGAACAGCCAGATACAAAATATAGGCCTAATCCAAGGTCACAAGAGTACAGAGTGAGCCAAAAGTCAATATATCGGTCCAATATATCGGGTTAAGGATACTGATAAACACTGTAGTCTGGTAGGGGGCCTCTGATGTAAGGTGAATAATGGCGAAACCTTTTGATACCCCCTGTTCGTCACCCTATTTATTGATTCACCCTGTACCTTTGTCCATTAGAGAGAGAGAGAGAGAGAGAGAGAGAGAGAAGGATCACAGAGGGTCCATTGAAATTCATGGGGATAGGTCAATAGTTCCCTCCTTCCTTCCCTCCATCCCTCTTCTCTCCTCCTCTCCCTCCTTCCCTCTCCTTTCCCCTCCTTCCTTCCCTCTCTTCTTCCCTCTCTTCCTTCTTCCTACCATCTCCCATCCTTTCCTCTCGCCGTCGCTCCTTCTTTCCATCTGTCTTTTCCGTCTTCCATTCTTCCTCCATTCCTTCCTTTCACCTCTCCTTCCCTCCTTTTTCACATTCCCTCTTTCCTACGGTTTTCTTTTACTTCTTCCCCCCCCCTCTCTCTCTCTCTCTCTCTCTCTCTCTCTCTCTCTCTCTCTCCTCTATTCTCTCTCTTCCCTCCTTTATCTCATCCTTCCATCTTCACTTGTGTTAAACTCTCTCCTTGCTTCCTTCTCTCTTCATTCCTCCTCTCCGAACTTCCTTCTCTCTCTCTCTCTCTCTCTCTCTCTCTCTCTCTCTCTCTCTCTCTCTCTCTCGTACCCGTTCCCTCTATATTAACTTGATAAGATGATACTTGTCCCACGAATCGAGAGAGAGAGAGAGAGAGTAGTGTGGGCAGGTGTTGTAAAGGTAAATATGCGCTTTAAACACGAACACCTTAAGACACTTCGTTCCGTCTCCAAATATTACCCAAATCTTACGATGAAATTCACAGAGAAACTTACGACCAAATCACCGTCGTAACTACAATCCTTTCAACAATAACAACACCAATAACAACAACAACAACAATAATAGTAACAATAATAATAATAATACCAGCAAGAGTAATAATAATAATAATAATAATAATAATAATAATAAAAATAATTTACGAGGGAGAATCAAGTAAATATCAACTATATCAATCTGCACACCTGACGAACGTGCTTTGGAAATTACGGCGAACTGCTCAAGTCGTCTCACAATCTCTCCAGGCATACCATGGACGCCGAATCGAACTGAGACACCGAACGCGAGATCCCATGTACCCGAACAGACCTGGAGCATTGGGAGAGCATGTTTCGGCTCATACTGAATGGAGATCAAGGAGTATTTCGCCGAACGTGTACAAAGGGCCGTGTTTACATGTGATATTATCTGTCTGTCTGTCTGTCTGTCTGTCTGTCTCTCTCTCTCTCTCTCTCCTTATTAGTTTTTTCTCCCCTTCCTCTGACCTTTCACCTCACATTATGCTTTCCCTTGAGACATTCTGCTCTATCTTTTCCCCTCTCCCCTTGCCTCCCCCTTTTTCTTCTGTACCTCCTTCCCTCATTCCTTCCTATCTCTCTCTCTCTCTCTCTCTCTCTCTCTCTCTCTCTCTCTCTCTCTCTCTCTCTCTCTCTCTCTCTTCCTTCCTTTCTTCATTTTACAAAGGAAATAGCAACAGACCTCGCACCCTCTACCATCAACTTCCTCCCCTCCTCTCTCCCTACTACTTTCTTCCTTTCCCTCCTCGATTTGTTCTCTTCCCTCCCTTCCCTTATCCCCCTCTCCCATCTCTCCTTTCCTCCCTGTTACCTAACCTCTCTCCCTCCATACTTACCTTCCTTCCTCTCTCCCTCCTTTCCTACCCTCTTCCTCTCTACAGATTTCCTTCCCTTCCTCCCTCCTTTCCTACCCTCATTCTCTCTACAGTCTTCTCTCCCTCCCTCCCTCCCTCCCTCCCCACTTTCCTCCCACTAGTGATACCATCTCATCATTTCAATAACTTGACATGATGGAGGGCTTGCAAAGGAGAGGGTCAGGGAGGAGAGAAGGAAGGAGGGAAGGATAGAAGGGAAAGAAGGGAAGGAAGGAGGGAAGGAAGAAGGAAGGGAAGGAGGGAAGGAGGGAGGGATAGACAAGAGAGAGGCTCTGGGAAGAGAGAAGGAAGACACAATATGAGAAAGGGTGATAAGAATGAAGTGAGAATGAAGAGAATGAAAAGAGAAAGCATGGAGTGAGAAGAGAAGGGGAAGGGAAGAAAAATTAAGGGAAAGGAAAGTCCTGGAGAGAAGATGAGAGACAGAGGGAGAAGGAGAGGAAGGGGAGAAGGAGAGGAAGGGGAGAAGGAGAGGAAGGGGAGACAAAGAGGGAAAGGAAGAGAAGGGAAGGACAAAAGGGGGGGAGAGATAAGAAAGAAAGGGAAGGGAGAAGACATAAAGGGAGGGAAAGAAAGAAGTGAGAGATGGAGGGGGGGAGGGAAGAAAGACAGCGTGACAGAGAGAGAGAGAGAGAGAGAGAGAGAGAGAGAGAGAGAGAGAGAGAGAGAGAGAGAGAAAGGATGAAAAGCAAAGGCCAAAAATGAAATAAAAAGACAGGATTAAATGCAGTGAACCAGAGAATAGCGAGAAGAAGGGAAAGACAAAAATGGAATGAGGAAAATGAGGAAAAACGAAGAGGAATTGAGAAGAAAAGGTCCCCAAAGAATACGACGATGACGAAGTAAAAGAAGGGAAGGGAAGGGAAGGGAAGGGAAGGGAAGGATAAGAGAAAGGGAAAGGAGAAACGGAGAATAAGCAAATAAAGGGAAGGGAGAAGAAAGGGATGAAGGGAGAAAGAGAGACCGAATCAGTTCAGTCCTTCAAAGAGAAAAAAACACTATCCTGGCCGCCGTTCAAACAGATCACAGACCTCCAATACAAGAGTCTTTAAGCCCAGCCAGACCCACACCAGACCAGCCCAGACCACGCTGACTTTGTATATACCAGCCCGGTTATTTGAGGTCAAGTTTGGTTAGGTTAGGTTAGGTTAGGTTAGGTAAGGGTAGGGTAGGGTAGGGTGGGGTAGGAGGGTAGGGTAGAGTTAGGTTTGGTTAGGGTAGGGTAGGGTAGGGTAGGGTAGGGTAAGCTAGGGTAGAATCAGGGGAAAAAAGAAAGGAGAAAACTGTCCGTCTTGAAGAAATCTAAACTCAAGACAGCCAAAAAAATAAAAAAAAAAGATGCGTCTCTCTAGAGCAGAAGGAAAATGCCTGACGTTAGCATGAACAATATAATTCTTGTGTGTGTGTGTGTGTGTGTGTGTGTGTGTGTGTGTGTGAGAGAGAGAGAGAGAGAGAGAGAGAGGGGGGGGGGTTCAGCAGAGTTATGGTTCCCAGACGATCACAATTCAACTACGTCAAGGAGCTAAGTTAGGGGAGGATCCAAATGAAGGAGGAGGAAGGACAGTGAAGGAGGATTTAGGAAGAAGAGGAGGAGGTGAAAGAAAGAGGAGGGAGGAAGGAAGGAAGGAAAGAAGGAAGAAAGAGGAAGAAGAATGGGAGAGGATGAGGAATGGGAGAGGAAGAGGACTGGAGGAAAAAGGAGGAAAGGAGGGAAGAAAGGGAAGTTAGACAGTACCTCACGCTGAAGGTGAAGGAAGGGAGGGAAGGATGGAAAGAAGGAAGGAAGGAAGGATGGAAAGAAGGAGGGAGGGAGGAAGGGAGGAAGGAAGGATGATAAAGCTAGAAGGAATGAGAAAAGAGGGAAAGGAGGGAAGGAAGGAAGGAAAGGAGGGAAGTTTGGAAGGAAAGAGCATATAGAACGTATAGCTAGAGACAGAGATGAAGCCTCGTCACAATATTGACAGTAGCGGACGTCAGCCACCACCCGGACCTCTCCACACAGGATGCTTACCCACTCCTCCCTGTGAGAGAGAGAGAGAGAGAGAGAGAGAGAGAGAGAGACATACCTTCACTAGCTTTAATGATGTCACCCTCAGATGACGTAAAGCCTGAAAAGAGAGAGACAAATTAATATCTTAAATCCATCACAAAATTGCACCTTCTCAAAACTCAGCATCTTTATATGGGACAAAAATCTTACATATTTTCAATTCTCCTCACGTCCCGCCTATCTTCCTCGCTTCTTTCTCCTCTTTTTCCTTCTCCTCTTGCTTCATCTCTCCTCTACTTTCCTCTCTCCTATAGTCTCTACATCTATCACTTTCCTCTCCTCTCCTCTCTGCCTCTCGACTTCTCTCCTCTTCCCTCCTCTCCTCTCCTCTTCCCTCCTCTCCTCTCCTCTCCTCTCTTCTCTCCTTATCTGCTTGTGTTAAGAAATAATCCTTTATGTATAAGGCCGATAATCCAGCAAATTTTAATAGGTAGGAGAAAGAGAGAGAGAGAGAGAGAGAGAGAGAGAGAGAGAATGAAGATAACAAGATAAAAGGATTTACAGGATGCGACAGAGAGGATAAGGAACTGGGAAAATAAAGAGACAGAAAGAAAGAAAGAGAGAGAGAGAGAGAGAGACAGGGGAGAAGGAGCGGAAAAAGAGGAGATATAGATGAGAACAAATGGAGAGAGAGAGAGAGAGAGAGAGAGAGAGAGAGAGAGAGAGAGAGAATAAATGACAGTGAAGATGACAGGGAGAACGAAGGAGTGAAGGAAAGTGGAAAGGAAGAAAGACGGAAGGAAAAGGGAATGAAAGGAGTGAAGAAAGGAAAGAAAGAAAAAAGGAAGAAGGAAAGATAAAAGAAGACGAGACGAAGGAAAGAAAGAAGAAAGGAAGGAAGGAAAGAAAAGACGAAGGAAGGAGGGAAGATGAAGAAAAAAAGGAAGAAAATAAGAAAAAGGACTTGGAAGACAATAAAACAATGAAAAGAATGAAAGAAAAGAAGGAAAATTGGAAGGAAAAGGAAGAATGAAGCAAGGAAAGGGAAGACAAACAAGAAAAAAGAAGAAAATGAGGGAGGAACAATGAATACACACAAGAGGAGTATTAAGGGGAAAAAAACAACAGCACACCTATTTAAGACTGTTTGCTCCGTCTGTGGTATCTGTTTTATGAGTCTAATATCAAGGAAGGAAGGAAGGGAAGATGGAAGAAAGGAAGGAATGACTGAAGGAGGAACGGAAGGAGAGAAGGAAGGAAGGAAGAGAGGGTAAGACAGAGTAAAACAAGAGGACAGATGAGTATTGAAGGAACGAAGGAAAGGAGCAGGTGGAAAAGGAAGGAAGGAAGGAAGGAAGGGAAGAAGGAAGAATGGGAATGACAGAAGGAGAAACGGAAGGAAAAAAGGAAGGAAGGAAGGAAGGAAGGGCAGGAGAGAGTTAAAGTAGAGGTCATATCAGTATGAAGGAAAAATGGAGAGAAGGAGTTAGTGAACAAGGAAGGAAGGAAGGAAGGAAGGAGCGGAGGAAGGATGTTAACTAAGCCCATCCACAGCTGTTTCACTCCTCCCTCCTCCTTCCAATATTCCCTCCATGATGACGGGAGGAGGAGGAGGAGGAGGAGGAGAGAGAGAGAGAGACGAATGATGAATAGAAATGACGAGGAATGGCGAGAAGAAAATGCAATCAAGTGGAAAGGAAGGCGAGAAAAAAAAAGAATTACGTCTGAGGGAGAGAGAGAGAGAGAGAGAGAGAGAGAGAGAGAGAGAGAGAGGATGATGGAAGAAGGAAAGGAGTGATGAATGACATGCATGATGAATAAGAAAATGAAGAAATAAGGAAATAAAAAAAGGCAGGGGAGAGGAGGAGGAAAGAGCACTTTGTCAAGAGGAAGAGAAGGAGAGGGAAGGAGGAAGAAAGGGAAAATGAGAGGAAGAAAGGTGCACATAAGGAATATAAAAACATGGAAAAACAATAATGAGGAGGAGGAGGAAGAGGAGGAGGAGGGGGAGGAGGAAAGAGCACTAGGTCAGGATGGTGGAGGAGGAGGGGGAGGATGGTGGAGGAGGAGGGGGAGGATGGTGGAGGAGGGCAAGGGAGGGGAGGAGGGGAAGAACGAGGGCGAGAGAGGGCCAGCTAGGCGTCCGAGTGTCAGTATAACTTCAGACGTGGAGGGGAGTGTACGTGCCTCTCCGCTGTGAGGCCTCATAGGGGGAGAGACAGAGGGAGGGAGAGAGACCGAGTGAGACCTGGGTTCGTACCTCGTTAATTTAGGGGGCTTTTTGGCACTTCTTCGTTACTAGGATATTCATGTATAAAGCAGGTTCATATCCTCTCATTCGACGTTGTTTTAAAGCATGTTGATCTTTAAATGACACCTATATTTAAATGACTTGTTAAATGGCTTGGTAATTAAATGACCTGACGTATTTAAATGCCTATCTAGATTTAAATGGCTTGTCGATATTTAAATGGCTTCAATAACACAAAAGGGTATAACAGGCAGCCAGGAATATATTGCAAAGTTGTGTATGTATTAATAATATTCACACAGCAGAATGGAATAGTAAATTTGTACCATGTTTATGTGAATGATGTCCATATTTGATTATAAGGCGTACTGTGCAAAATAAATCACTACGGAAGAGGTGCTGAGAAGCCTCCTAACCTCACCTGAATACGACCATATCTTTACCTGCCAGTTACCTGATCTTTATTTTATTCCGGGCAGAGCCAGACGATTTACCCTCTTAGCATTATATTCCAAAGCCGGACGATTTTATTCTGAAGAGAGAGACAGAGAGGGACCCGTGGCAGCTGGAGGACGACGATTATTATGCAGATGAGAGAAAGCCGAAGGATTTAGAACGACGATTTAAGACGATTTTTATCCAGGTGAGAGAAAGCGGAAGGATTAAACAGGACGATTTTATTCATATGAGGGAGAGAAAAATATCCAGATGAAGTTTTAGCCCGCCACTGATTAATCTCTTGGGTCGAGAAATAAGTACCAATTTCTTGAAGTTAACCCCAGACGATTTTCTTCAACTGAGAGTCAAATAATTAAATGAGGTCAACCCATTATCATTCATTTATTTATTCATTTATTTCACCATGGGAGTCCTCAGTCCGGGGAACACATAGGAAAATAATATAGGAAGGAGGCAGAGATAAAAAAAGAGAAGGGAGAAAATTTAAAAAGACAAAGGAAGGAGGGAAAATTGAAAACCAGAGAGGGGGAGAGAGAAGTATACGAAAATAATAATTAAAAAAAAAGGATGATTAGGAGACAGAAAAATTAAAGACAAAGGAAGCGGAAGGAAAATTATAAAGAAAAGGAAGACAGGAAAAATCAGAATGAGAGAGAAAAAAAGAAACGTAAGTAGGAAGGAAAAAACAAAAGGGGAAAAACACAGAAATACCAGAAATTAAACTGGGAGACAGATGAAAGGGGAAGTGAAACAAAATAAATAAATAAACAAAGGCGGAAGGGGGAAATAGAAAATAAAAAAACAGGAGTAAGAAACAAAAAGACACAAGCAAAGAGGGGGAACAGAAAAAACACACAGAATCAGAAGCCACGGAAAAGAAAACATAAAACACAAAAAGAGAGAAAACGGAAAAGGAGCTTGGGGAAAACAGAAAATAAAGAGAAGGGAAAATAAAAGAGCAGTGAAAAAAGAGGGAAACTTAAAATAAAACAGTGGATAAAAACATGAAAAAGAGAGGAACAGAAAAATAGGAGCAAAGAAAAGAGCAACTTAGTCAAATAAAATAGCAGACTTAGAAAAAAGAAACTGAAAAAGAGGGGGGACTTGGAAAAACTAGAAGCAAGCAGTGTGAGAAGAAAATAGAGGTTACTGACTTCTCTAAACCCTCTCAATGACCCACCAAAGTATTACCCACACCTGAAGACATGAATACCACCGTGAGTAGTGTCTGCAAATCACCTGTATTCACCTGTTTACGAGCCGTGACTCCTGTAAACATGTAAATAAGTGTAAATATTGGGGCCCCTTGACTGGGATCACATTAGAAGGGGTATGTGTAGGTTTAGTAGAGTGCGTGTGCGTGTAGGTTAGTGCGTGTGCGTGCGTGTGAGGCTACGGCAAGATGGGAGCAACTGCCTCGCTTCTTCGCCTGGCTCCTCTTCTCTTCGCCGCACTGTCAGCTCACTCACTGGAGATTCGGAGAGGTGAGTACTGATTCTCCTTCTATAAATCTTCACTATATTACGCCTGGTGGTTAAGTGGGTCAAGGCGCTTCAATATAAAGCATGTTTCTCTTTAACTTTCCCACTGTCATTTTTCTTCCCCTTTCCTTGCTCTCGGGACCTTACCCCACCCCCCCTCTGCATGTAGGAAAGAGGCGGGATGATGATGATGATGATGATGGTGATGATGATGATAAGGTGGAGGTGGAGGAGGAGGAGGTGGATGATGATGATAATGATGATGATGACGATGATGATGATGATGATGATGATGATGTACTTTCCGTTCCTTCAACTATTACAAACTTTCCCTAATTCACCTTAACTATTTTCCCTGGTTCCCGGAAACTATTTTACCACAATCTGGGGGAAATTCCGGAGTAGTGTCCTATCCTTCGCTGGTTTTAGTCCCTAGTCAACTATTCTCTGTCGTGGGATAGTCTGGACAAGTGGAGTGAATGGAGAGG
This sequence comes from Coenobita brevimanus, assembly GCF_032717465.1. Classification (NCBI taxonomy): domain Eukaryota; kingdom Metazoa; phylum Arthropoda; class Malacostraca; order Decapoda; family Coenobitidae; genus Coenobita; species Coenobita brevimanus. Next base: position 1,432,906 of record NC_136978.1, read on the forward strand.
GAGAGACTGACTAGGAGAGGGCTTGTGAGTGAGGCGGAGGAGGGGATAGGGTGGATGAGAGGAGTGGAGTGGTGTATGAGTGTGTGTGTGTGTGTGTGTGTGTGTGTGTGTGTGTGTTGGGGGGAGGAGATAAGGTGAAGGGATGGGGTGGAGAGGTATACGAGGAGGAATTAGTGTGGGATGGAGAGAAGGAGAGAAAGCGACTGAGGATGAGGTGGAGAGACTGAGTGGAAGGAGGGTGGGGGACAGGGAGACAGAGGAAGAGGTGATGGGATGGAGTGGAGACGGAGAGGGAGAGTAGTGAGAGAGAGGGAGGGGGGAAGAGACAGAGAAAAAGTTGGAAGGATGAGGTGAAGAGATATATATGAGTGACAGTGGTGTGGGATAGAGGGGGGGGGGATTAGAAGGATTTATATATTCACATTAATCCCTTCACTATGTTAAATCCTACGCTGAATAAAATCGCCTAACAGCAACAGTAAGTAAAATAAAGAAGACGTTCTCGTGGCGAAGAGCTGTATCAACCCTCTGTAAACTAGTATACTCGTTACATACATTACAAACTTCGAGAATTCCCTAGTCTACCTGCACACCTCATTAAGTATACCTTTACCAATATTAGTTTACATATTTATTCTGTTTTTATTCTTTTACTTCCAAAGGCAGTAATTCACCTCACTGCTTACCTCAAATTTCTTCACTCCCTTCCTCCTTCCTGGTTTTACTACTGAAGTTATTACATATACTCGTATTTTTTCTTTTCATTCCTAAACTAGACTAATATTTAAACCCATTTTCTTGTTGACTAGACTCATGTTCATTTTTTTACTTTCATTCCTAACATCCAACCCCATTTTCCTTCGTTTTTTTCCTTAAACTGATATGAAACCTGATTTTCATTTTTCCCTTTCGTGCCTAAATTAATATTAAAACACATTTCCTTCCACTGACAATTTATAGATTTTTCCCTCCTTCCTGCTGGTCTAGATTCCATATATTCCAGACGATTTTATTCAGGTCAGAATGAGTCGCAAGGGGGCAGGAGCTTGGGTGTTAAATTTCCTCTCATCTTTCTCATTCTTTATCCCAATTCCAATATCGAACTTTCTGCCTTTTTATTCATTTTCTTTCTTCTCCCTTCCCAAACTCATTATTAATTTCATATCCCAAGTTTTTCCAATTTCCTTCGTTTTCTGTTCCCAGCCTTATTCAAGAATTTGTTGCGTTTTAGAGAGAGAGAGAGAGAGAGAGAGAGAGAGAGAGAGAGAGAGAGACATTGGCAAAATGGAATGCAACTCAAACGGACCAACATTCCAGCCCCCTCCTCCCCCTCCCCTCTCCCCCTCCTTTCCCCTCCTCCTCGTCCTCCATCTCTCTCCTCAAAGCACATGAAAAGAAAAGGCAGTACTCCCCATCTACACAGGTCCCTCTCACTCTCCTCTCTCCTCCCCATCATCTCCCCCTTCCCGTCTCCCTTTCCTCCCCTCCCTTGCCTTCGTCTTTCCTCCCTCGTTCCCTTCTCTCTCCTCCACATTCCGTCAGTCTTTCCCCTCCCTTCTCCCCTTTCTTCCCTCTTCCTTCCCTACGTCCTTTTACCCCTTCAGCCTCAATACCTCCCCTTCACTTCTCCCTCCTCTTCCCCTCCCCTTCTCCCTCCTCCTCCCTCTCTCCCCACCGACTGTAACGCAGAGGCCAATACTCCCCTTTTCCCCAGGCTCCCCTCACTCTCCCCCCACTTTCCCTACTCCCCGTCTTCCTCCCCCTCTCCCCCTCCTTCAGCTCTCCCCTTCCCACATCCATGTTTCAACTCCTTTTTACCAAGCTCACTCTTTCACTCTGTCCCTCTCTCCTCTCTTTCTCCCTCTCTCTCCTCCTCCCTCTCTCCTCTCTTTCCCTCTCCCTCATCTTCCCTCCTCCTTCCTTTCCTCTCTCTCTCTCTCCTCTCTTCTCCTTCCTATCTTCCTTTCCCTTTCCTTCCTTCTTTCCCACCTCCCTTCCCTCTCTCTTCTCCCCCAACTCATTCCTCCTCTTCCCTTCCTTCTCCCCCCCACCGACCGTAAATACAGCGTGCAATACACCCCCTCTCCCCAGGTCCCTCTCTCTTTTCCTTATCTCCCTTCTCGCCTCTATCTTCCCTCTCTCTCTTCTCCCCCTACTCTTTTCTCCTCCTCCTCCCTTCCTCCTCTCCCCACACCGACCGTAAACACAGCGAGCAATACACCTCTCCTCTCCCCAGGCCACTCTCACTCTCCCCATACCGTTCCAGCATCCGGCAGTGAAATAGGCCAGTTTCCCCCTTAGGGCATACCTCCCATTTTCTTTTTCAAGGGGAAGCTTCTCTAAGTTTGGTGATACGCTGGTTCTCGCTCTCTCTCTCTTTCTCTCTCTCTCTCTCTCTCTCTCTCTCTCTCTCTCTCTCTCTCTCTCTCTCTCTCTCACTTTCTCTAAATCAATGACTAACTATAAAAGTCACCCCATTTTCCGTTCCAAGTATTGGGTTTTATTGTCCCATGTCCTCGATTTCTGTCTGTCTGCCTGTCTGTCTGTTCGCGTGTCTGTCTGCCTTTCTAAATCTCCATCTGCCTGTCTGTCTGTCTATTTGTCTGTCTTTCCGAGTCACTGTCTGTATGTTTGTCTGTATGTATATGTGTCTGAATATCTGTCTGACATAACAAGCGGTACTTTAAATCAATCAGTGCACACACACACACACACACACACACACACACACACACACACACACACACACACACACACACGCACGCACGCACGCACGCACGCACGCACGCACACACACACACAAATTTTCCTGCGTGTGGTTATATGCTCCTTGATATGTCCCTAGGCAGGCCAAAATGCTCCCTATGCTACACACACCCTTATATTGCATACTTCCTTGCACACTCCCTTTAAGTTGCACACTTCCTTGCACACACCCTTAAACTGCAGACTTCCTTGCACACACCCTTAAATTGCACACTTCCTTGCACACACCCTTAAATTGCACACTCCCTTGCACACACCCTTAAACTGCACACTTCCTTGCACACACCCTTTAAATTGCACACTTCCTTGCACACACCCTTAAATTGCACACTCCCTTGCACACCTCCACCTTCCACTCCCTCAAGGTGAAAATTTAACCTAGAACTTTGCCTAGGATTTCTTAGTAATTTTTTTCCACTCATTCATTTTTTGCTTAGATTTTTTTTTTTTTTTTGCATTTTTTTATACTTTTTCCGTATTTATTCTGTTTATTTTTATTTTTATTTCAATGGTTTTCCTTTCCTATGATCTGACTATCCTTTCTAATATTCCCTTAAACCTCTCTCTCACTCCTCTTTTTCTTCTCCTCCCTTCTCCTCCTTCTCTTTCTCTTTCCTCCCTTTTCTCCTTTACCCCTTAACTCTCTCCATCATCACCCCCCCCTTTCCTTCTCACCCCTCGTGTCCTTCCCTCCTCTTTCCCTCTCTTCTCGCTCCCTCAACTCTCTCTCACACTTTTCTCTCACCCCATCATCCCTCTCTCACCCTTCTTGTCCACTCTTCACTCTCCCTCACTCCCTCCGTCCCTCATCACCCCTGTCTGTCCCCTCCCTCTCTCCCTCCCTCCCCAGCCTCTTGCCTCTCCCTCCCTCCTCTCCACTCCCTCCCACACTCCCTCCTTACTCAATTCAATCCCTCATCCACTCCTCCCCCCTCCCCCCTTGTGGTCGGGGCAAAACAATGTCCCTCCATTCCTGCGAATCTCACTCAAAGTTCCCTCACGTCCTCTCTCTCTCTCTCTCTCTCTCTCTCTCTCTCTCTCTCTCTCTCACACACACACACACACACACACACACACACACACACACACACACACACACACACACACACCTTGCCTCCATCCCATCCTATCCTTATTGCTCTCGTCTCCGCCAGTCCTCCTCTCTCCCTTCCGTATTTCCTTTTTTTCCATCTCCTCCTTCTTTCCTTCCTATATCTCTCCTCCTCCATTCTCTTACGGATGTTCCTGTCTTCCGCTCTCCCTGCCTCTCCCCTTCCTCTCCCCGCCTCTCTTTTCCCCCCCCTTCTCCCTCCCACTCTCTCCCCTTTCATTCCTTCATTCCCTACCCTCCTCTCTCCTTAATTATTTTCTTTCCCTTCTCCTTCCCATCCCCCCACCTACCTCCTTTCCTCCTCCTCCCTCACTCTCCCATTCCCTCCTTCCAATGTCCCTCCCTTCCTTCATCTCCCTCCTCCTCTCCCTATCCCCTCCTTCCTCCCTGCTTCTCTATCCCCTCCATCCTTCATCAAAATTCCCTTGCCTCTCTTCCTCCCCTCCTTCCCTCTTCCTTCATTCCCTCCTTCCTCACGTTCCTCCCTTCCCCCCCTCACGTCTGCCTTTGCCTCCCTAACGTCTCTCTCTCTCTCTCTCTCTCTCTCTCTCTCTCTCTCACACACACACACACACACACACATACTCACACCATCTACCAAATCACGAGCAATTTTTTTTTTCGAGTTTCCCCTGAATCATTTTTTAATCAGTACATTTTTCCCAGAACTTTGTGTGTGTGTGTGTGTGTGTGTGTGTGTGTGTGTGTGTGTGTGTGTGTGTGTGTATCTGTCTGTGTGTACGTGCTTGGGTTCTACATCTATCGTACTTTCCATCCCTTATCTATCGTAAAGGCGTTGTATTTCCTAAGTTATCGCAGTTTAATTAATCAGTTATGTATTGTATCTCTTATCACACGTCAAGGAGGTCGTTTGTGCCCATAATTTACCCAATCTTATCTGGCAGTGGAAAGGTTAAGATAAGCACAACAGAGGATAAACAGGAGTACACACACACACACACACACACACACACACACACACACACACACACACAACAGTAACTCCTTATTACTTGTTATGATGCCAACCCACTGACTATCGCACCCATCAGTCACTATTTACACACCCACACACCCACCCACACACACACACACACACACACACACACAGTAATTTCAACTCCCTGTTTACTGTACACACATCTCCCTGTTTACAAGCCCAACCAAAGCAGCCAGCCAGACGAAACAAACACAGGCAGCGAGGTCTTTAAACACACAAACACACAACAAAATCGCCAACGCATTAATTGATTTTGGAGAAAGAGATTTGGCGTACGCGTAAAATTTCATCACTGCAGCCCAAGGACACATTTTTCTCGCTCCAAAGAGTGGGTGGGGTATGGTATTTTTCCAGGGAGGAGGAGTAGGAGGAGGAGGAGGAAACGAAATTTTGCACAGTGGTAGACATTCACCAAGACCAGGTTTTATGTCGGGTGGATCTCCTGAAGGTCGCCACCCCAGGGGGAGGTGGGAGGAGAGGACGGCCCCCAAAGAGCCCCTGTCCGACGCCGCATCCTGTAAGGGGTGGCTTAGACAAATGGATACCTAAGTCTTTTTCCCATACTCAGTCAAGAACCCTTCGTCTATCGCAGGACGGAAAACTGAATGTGCTATCTATCTACCTGTCTATCTATTTACCTACCTACTCATCTGTTTACCTACCTACCTACCTATCTGCCAATCTATCTATCTCTCTATCTATCTAACTATCTATCTCTCTATCTCTATCTATCTAACTATCTATCTATCTATCTATCTATCTATCTATCTTTCTTTCCTCCTCAGTAAAGACCCCTCTTCTCACGACACAATAATTTCCTAGAGGGGTTGAGAAATAAGCATTTAGTTTAATTAAGTAATCTTCTATCTTTTCTACCTTACTCTTTCTCTCCCTCTCTCTCTCTCTCTCTCTCTTTCTCTCTCTCTATTTTTATCTCCCTCTGCCCTTCCCTCCATTCCTCCCCCTTCACTGTCCATCTATTTTTGCCCCTCCCTCCTCTCCCTTCCCTCCCCCCCACCTTCCCCTTCCCCTCTCTCCCTCTTACTTCCCTCCCTTTTCCCCTCCGTTATATCCTCCTTCCCCTCCTCGTCACCCATCCCCCTCCCACTCCCCCTCCAACCTATGCCCCGCCCACCTTGCCCTACGTATATATCAACTTAAAAGAACACCTCTCTCTCTCTCTCTCTCTCTCTCTCATAAACTTTCTGTGGCTAATTACAGAGTACGTCTTCGATTATTGATATTAAAAGGGACCAGAGAAAAAGTTTCTCTCTCTCTCTCTCTCTCTCTCTCTCTCTCTCTCTCTCTCTCATCCAGCTTTACCCACCTACCTACATACATACACACACATACATACATACACATCCATCCGTCCACACGAACATACATACATACACATAGAGTTAATTTGTACTTTATTGACAGAAAATATATTACAAGTTAATTACACAGACATGCTCTAAACACTGTACACAAAATTTGGCCAAGCAGTGTAATTACGAAGGGCTACCTACCTACTTAATTACCTACCTGCCTACCTACCTACCTACCTGCCTACCTACCTGTCAACCTACCTACCTTCCTCCCTCCCTTCCTATCTGCCTACCTACCTACCTGCCTACCTACCTGTCAACCTACCTACCTTCCTCCCTCCCTTCCTATCTGCCTACCTACCTACCTACCTACCTGCTTACCTACCTACCATGGCCTGAGTGAGACAGACGGCCCCCCATCTAGCCTAAAGGTATAATCACCCCTCTTTCTCCCCACCCCCCGCTCCTAATTTCCTCCTCTATAGTCGCTTCCTTTTTTCCTTGCCTTCCTCCCTTTCCTTCCTGGTTTCCTTTTTATCATCTCCCTTTCTCCTCTTCTCTACCACCCTTTCTCCACCCCCTCCTTGGCCTCCCTTTCTTATATTCTTCCTTCTTCCCTTTTCTTCCCCTACTTCCCCCTTCCAGATATTCTCTCCCACTGTCCTCTTCCTCCCTTCTCCCCCCTAGATATTTTACCTCAAACACTGTCCCCCCCCCACCTTCCCCTTTCACGCTTCCCTTTTCAATTCCTACCTCTTTTTACCCCCTTCCCCCCTAGATTCTCACTCACTATCGTCTCCCTCCCCATCTCCTCTCCCTTCTCCATCCCCTCTCCCTCTTTAGCACGCTTCCCTCTACGTTCCCCCTTTACCTGCTCCTTCCTTCCTTCTTTTATCACCCTTCCTCCTTCCTTTCCATTAATTTACCTCTCTCTCTCTCTCTCTCTCTCTCTCTCTCTCTCTCTCTCTCTCTCTCTCTCTAGTTCCTCCATCCTACAGAATTAATCTTGACACAGTGAGGGCTCTGTTAAGCTCACTTGGGCTCACCTCTGTACAGTGAGCACAGTAGGATCAGCTTAGTTGGCTCTGTCTGTACGTCTGTCTGTCTGTCTGTCAATTATTCTCTCTCTCTCTCTCTCTCTCTCTCTCTCTCTCTCTCTCTCTCTCTCTCCCTCTCTCTCTCTCTCTCTCTCACTTGGAGGGGGGCCAGCTCCACATCCTTCCCTGCCCTAATCCTAATCCCACGCCAGCAGTTTTATATCAATCCCAGCCTACTATACTTTTAAATTAGGTAAATCCTGGGCAGAGAAAGAAAAAAAAGAAAAAAGAAAGAAGACAATAAATATGAAGAAAAAAGAAAAAGAAAGACAAAAGAAAGGAGGGAAAACATGGCGAAGAAAGAAAGAAAAAAATACAATAAGAACACAACGAACTATAAGAAGGGGAAAAATGAAAAAAAAAAATATATGGGAAAAAATAGCTTTAACCCTTTCATAATGGGGACAACTCTCTCTCTCTCTCTCTCTCTCTCTCTCTCTCTCTCTCTCTCTCTCTTGGCTTTGTTATTATCTTGTTCGTAAACTTCTGTAATTAAAGAGTAAGTCTTTATTAATATTAACGCCGGACTAGCCAGCATGGTCTCTCTCTCTCTCTATCTATCTATCTATCTATCTATCTGTCTGTCTATCTATCTACCTATCTTTCACTCTCTTTCTCATCGTCATCTGTGCTCCTTTCCTGAACATTATCACCAACATTATTCACCATTCTCTCTCTCTCTCTCTCTCTCTCTCTCTCTCTCTCTCTCTCACTGGTCATGTATCAATTATCTCCATGGCCTCTGCCTCACCCATATATCACACTAATGTCCTCACCCTACCTCGACGGGGGGAGGGGAGGGGGAGAGGGGGAGGCAGGGAAGGTTGGAGGAGAAGGAGGGGATTATTTTAGGAGTAGGTGAAGGAGAGAAGGGAAGAAAAGAGGAAGAAAAAGGCTATGAAGAAGGAAGAAGGAAGAGACAGAGAAACGGAAGGAAAGAGGAAGAGAAGAGGCAGTGAGATGAAGAAAGAAAGAAAGAAAGAGAGAGAGAGAGAGAGAGAGAGAGAGAGAGAGAGAGAGAGAGAGAGAAATTCTATGACCCTTAGCTATGGGGCAGGAATGAGTCTCCTTGGTTACTAGTCAAATTGGTCCTTCAGTCTGATCACACCTGGCCATCAACTGAGCAAAAAGGAGTTAGGGATTTTTGCTACGTGTAAAAACCAACCATACAATCAACCATCCCAACAACCACAATCAACCATCCTAACTACCACAATCAACCATCCTAACTACCACAATCAACCATCCTTACTACCACAATCAACCATCACAGCTACCACAATCAACCATCCCAACTACCACAATCAACCATCCCAACTACCACAATCAACCATCCCAACTACCACAATCAACCATCCTAACTACCACAACAACTACCACAACTACCACCATTACTTCGATTAACAGCACTACTGCCATTACTCCAGACCACAATAATTAGTCTCTCTCTCTCTCTCTCTCTCTCTCTCTCTCTCTCTCTCTCTCTCTCTCTCTCTCTCCCTATTTACATTGAAGCATAAACAGGATCTGCGCTAATGTTACGAAAAATGATCAATGTCGATATCATGATGTCAATGTGAGTCGGGGGGAGGGCAGCGTAAAGGCAGGGAACAGGGCGACATGGAGGCGATTTGTCTGTGGCCACCCCTTACGGGATTAAGGCATCTAGCTATAGACAGATAGATAGATAAATAGAGAGAGATATATAAAACTTCCTTGCAAACCAAAACTCGCAAAATTGTTCCATTCCCGGCCCTCGCAAGTGTTCCATTCCCGGTCCTCGTATAGGTGTTCCATTCCCGTCCCTCGCCAATTCCCAGCTGCACTCAATTCCAGGGAATGAATCGGCAATGGGATTTTGTGGAGGTAGAAACGCTGCGCTAATTCTACTCTGTCATTCCGGGTGGTGCACGCGAAAAGGAAAGGATGGAGTGGTGTGTGTATGTGTGTGTGTGTGTGTGTGTGTGTGTGTGTGTGTGTGTGTGTGTGTGTGTGTGTGTGTGTTTATCTGGCTGGAAATATGGCCGCGACGAGTTCCACTTTTTTTTTTCTTTTAGCTCAAGGTTACTTCTCTCTCTCTCTCTCTCTCTCTCTCTCTCTCTCTCTCTCTCTCTCTCACACACACACACACACACACACACACACACATATAAAAGCAAAACTACATCGAGTGAATGGATGGAGGGCTACCCGAACAACCACACACAAAGAAAGAATTGACTATTGACGAATACTTACGGAAAAGAGGCGATAAATAAGGGTACCGGCCATAAAGAAAACGTAATGTAATATTGTTTTAAAAAAAATGAAATCGAACAAAGCTCCATAAAGTGCCAATATTCCCCTTAATATCAAAAATAAAAAGAAAAAAATAATGGTTTCGAACTGAGGGCTCATAAAACACCAGTTCCCCTTGATACGAACCATCCATCCATCAGTTATGTAGTAGTAGTAATAATAATAATAAAAAAAGTGTCCGTTTTCTGTTGGCGGGTGAGTGGAGGGCAGACTCTCATAAATTCTGTGTTTTAACGAGGGTTCACTCTTTCACCAACCCTTACATTCACACACTGGCTCACATATTCACACACGCTAGCTTTGACGGACACATACACGTACATAAATCATATTCACACACACACACACACACACACACACACACACACACACACACACACACACACACACACGTGCCAAACGCTATCGACGTCAATCTTTCAATGTAAGAGCGACAAAAAAAAAAAAAAAAAAGAGAGAAGGTCAAGGTCGCTACACACGATGAAAAGGAAAGAAAAGAAAACAAGGGCTCTCAATGACAAAAAAAAATGTTAATAAAAGAATTAATGAAAGAAAAATGTAATATATCTAAAGCAACTTACAATGAGGCGTGAAATATTTTTTTCATTATAAAATATTCAAGTTCATGATGTTACGGGGGGAGTATATCATCATCATCATCATCATAGTCATTTTCTTTATCGCCACCACCCCATCGACGTCATCACCACCAGCATCATTATCATTATCATCACTTTCATCGTCATTATCACTGTCATCATATTCTTCCACTGTCGCCTTCTCCTTAACCTCCTCCTCCTCCTCCCCCTCCTCATCATCATCAACATCATCATCATCGTCAACATCATCACTGCCACCACACTCTTCCTGTCTCCTCCTTCTCCTCCTCCTCATCATCATCATCATCATCATCATCATCATCATCATAATCATCATCATCGTCATCATCATCACTGCCACCACACTCTTCCTGTCTCCTCCTCCCGCTTCTCCTCCTCCTGCTTCTCTTCCTCCTCCTCCTCCTCCATATCATCATCATCATCATCATCATCCAAGCCTCGGTTAATACACAGTGGGGTAAAAGTTTCTCACAGCTTTTTCCACTCCGGCGAAATGATTGTTGGCTTGTTCAATCTCACTATGGAAAAAATGGACGATGACCTCTCTCTCTCTCTCTCTCTCTCTCTCTCTCTCTACATACATCACTCATTCAGTTAATTTCTCTCTCTGGTCATCAGTCAGTCTATCAATGCATCCATCTATCTATCCAACTACCTATATATCTATGTACATACCTATCTACCTAAATGTATATAAATCCATCTATATACCTGTCTATCTATCTATCTATTCTTCGATCTACCTATCCATAAATATACCAACATTTCAAAGCACTCACAACCCTTCCAGAAATCCAGTCATAAAATCACACATAAAAGCGTCAAAAGGCAAGCTGACCTGACGAGAGAGAGAGAGAGAGAGAGAGAGAGAGAGAGAGAGAGAGAGAGAGAGAGTCCGGATTATCGAGGTAAAACACATCCTGAAATCCGGAAAAACACATCCTGAAATCCGGAAAAACATCCTGAAATCCGGAAAAAACACAACCAGAAATCCGGAAAAAAACAACCTGAAATCCGGAAAAAAAAAAACCAGAAATCCGGAAAAACACATCCTGAAATCCGGAAAAAACACAACCAGAAATCCGGAAAAACACATCCTGCAATCAGGAAAAACACATCCTGCAATCCGGAATAGAGGACACTGACGAATTGCGTTTGATGTCCCTGCGATTAAACCACTTCCACACATAGGCCTCTGTTTTTTGTTTTTTCTTTTTTTCTGTTTGTCTGTCTGTCTGCACTGGTTTCTCTCTGGTTTTCACTCTGTTCGTCTGTGTGTGTGTGTGTGTGTGTGTGTGTGTGTGTGTGTGTGTGTGTGTGTGTGTGTGTGTGTGTGTGTGTGTGTGTGTGTGTGAATCTCTTCCTAAATGTCTGAAATTAAAAAAAAAACAAGTCTTTCTCTTAACGTGAAGGACAAATCATTTAGTAAAGGTCACAAGATCTGCCTCTCTCTCTCTCTCTCTCTCTCAAATCCATATGGCCCTTGGGAAATAAGAGTAATGGTGATCTCGGGTTCGATTGTCACAGGTCGACACCCTCCCCCCCCCAAAAAAAAAAAGTGAAGAGGAAGTGCCTGTTCTCTCTCTCTCTCTCTCTCTCTCTCTCTCTCTCTCTCTCTCATTACCCAAATTCATTCACCTCATGTTCCAGATTTTATCGCTCGGTCTCCCTCTTTACTAGGCTCAAAAATTTCCTTTACTCTCATTCACCCATTGAACGAAAGAAAAAGAGAAATTGTACGAAGGTAATGAAATAATTAGAGATGATTTGCTGGACGTTTATTAAAGAGAGTAAATTAAAGTCAGGGAAAACGAGGCGAAGTTCGAGAGAGAGAGAGAGAGAGAGAGAGAGAGAGAGAGAGAGAATGAAATACTGTATATAATCCCAATCCGTGAAAAAGAAAAAGGAAAAGAGGACAGAAAACACGAAAATGTAAAACAATACAATTAACAACACCAACATCCCATTTTCTATGCCTCGTAAACAAGAGGGTATACTGAAGGAAAAGCGTTTAATTACCAGCACACATACGGCACGCGAGGAATGGGGAATAAATTGCAGAGAAGAGCACTGTAAATTATTTATTCCAAGTAAACGAAGCTCGAAAAGGGGGTTAATTCTCCAGTTAATTAAAATTCTCGTCTGTATTTCCTGCCTTGCACAGAAAACGGAGGGTAAAGATTATCGAAAACGAGGCTGTAATTGGTAAGGGAAAACGTAATTAGGTTGTTATTATGGCAAACTATTATAAAAAAAAAACGTAAGTTATTTTAAAGAACAGATATAATTTTTGGTCTGTGTATGAATCAATGTAATCTTTGTCGACATCCCCCTTAAGAAAAAAGAAAAAATTAAAGCCTCTCTCTCTCTCTCTCTCTCTCTCTCTCTCTCTCTCTCTCGGTTTTGTACTGAATGGAAAATAAAGAACCCAAATAATAATAATAAAAAAATTATATTATAATTTTGTCGCTGATGAGGATATACGCTGTTTGTTTCACTCCGTCAGATAGAGAGAGAGAGAGAGAGAGAGAGAGAGAGAGAGGGGGGTAATTATTTGTTAGGAAAGGGTGAGGCGTGACAGGAAGCGCTTTGAGTCAGAAAGGGAGCATAATTCTGGGAGGGAGAGGGAAGAGAAAGGGGAGCAGAGGGAAGGGGAGGGGAAAAGAGAAGAGGGCGGGGAAGAAAGGAAAAGGAGAAGACGAGGAAGGAAGGGGAGGGGAAGGACCATGGGTAGAAAGAGGGGGAGAGAGGGAGGGGGAGAGCAAAGTGGAGGATTATAAAGTTTTGTGGAAGAAGGGGGGGGAAAGGGATGGGGTGGAGGAAGGGGAAGGAGGGAACGGAAGGGAGAGAAGGAAGGGGAAGGGAGGGAGCGTATGTTGAGCAGGGGGAGGGGAAAAAGGGAACGGGAGGGGAGGGGGAAAAAGGAAAAGCCAGACCATCATGATATGCAATTCCCCAATCCTTTCCCTTTCCCTTTCCCTTTGTGTGTGTGTGTGTGTGTGTGTGTGTGTGTGTGTGTGTGTGTAGGCATCATTATCATCAGGCACCATCGTAATTAAACCCATAACAATCAATAAACCATCCTAATTACTCTCATTCATCACTAATTGACCTTTTTATTAGACCCTAATTACTGACCCCACTCTAATTGCTCTCGAGATACTACTGTTTACGTAACGAGTGTAGTCTGATTGAGTCCTAAGGCAAACAAATTCCTGAACAAATTAACAACGCTGCGTGGAAATTACCAAGCACATTTCAAGCATTGATTTATCCAAACGAAGTGTTTTGGGGTTAATAATGTTTACTACTAAGGATTCAGAATTCATTTTTATTGGAAACACGTGCAGGGTTTTATTTATTGCACACACACACACACACACACACACTATGCTACACACGCACTCAGGCATGCAAACAAAACTCTCTCTCTCTCTCTCTCTCTCTCTCTCTCTCTCTCTCTCTCTCTCTCTCTCTCTCTCCACACACACACACACACACACAACTATATCTGCTACACACGCACTCAGGCATACTCTCTCTCTCTCTCTCTCTCTCTCTCTCTCTCTCTCTCTCTCTCAAAGCAAACATCCTACCCACGCCCACCCCTTCCCCACCCTCACTAGCTATGCAAACTCCTTAGGCACACTCACTATGCACACTCTCCACACAAACTCACAACTCAATACCAACTCCTCCCAGCGACTCGACCCGAATGTGTTGGTAGGAGAGGAGTTGGTAGGGAGAGAGAGAGAAATAGGTGGGGAAAAAAAGAATATGGTGATTTACATGTGCAGTGAGCGAAAGGGTTAATGTCTGGTGTGTGTGTGTGTGTGTGTGTGTGTGTGTGTGTGTGTGTGTGTGTGTGTGTGTGTGTGTGTGTGTAGGAGTAAGTCTATTTCACTACTACAGCTTTCCTACAGAGAGAGAGAGAGAGAGAGAGAGAGAGAGAGAGCATATCAACACGCTAGCCAATCATCTCTCCATAAATAATCATCTCCATTAATTCCCAACGAGACTGAAAATAACAAAAATAATTAAAAACATAAAAATCGCATCCAATAAAACCTGAATCATTCGTATACATAAAAAATAAAGAGGCAAACTATAATTTACTTCGTCTGGGAGTTTGGTGCTGAGTTAAAGTGCTGAGTTAAAGGGCTGAGTTAAAGGGCTGAGTTAAAGGGCTGAGTGGGTGAGTTAAAGTGCTGAGTTAAAGGGGTGAGTTAAAGGGGTGAGTTAAAGGGGTGAGTTAAAGTGCTGAGTTAAAGTGCTGAGTTAAGTGCTGAGTTAAAGTGCTGAGTTAAAGTGCTGAGTTAAAGGGGTGAGTTAAAGGGCTGAGTTAAAGTGCTGAGTTAAAGTGCTGAGTTAAAGTGCTGAGTTAAAGGGCTGAGTTAAAGGGCTGAGTTAAAGTGCTGAGTTAAAATGCTGAGTTAAAGTGCTGAGCGATTCTGCTATGGTAAAGTGCTGGGCTAATGTGCTAAAGTGCTGTGCTGAAATCTTGTGCTACTTCCAGGTGCTGAGCTGAATTGCTGCGCTGAGATGCTGAGTTAAAATGCTTAGTTATGCTGAGGAAATATGTTGTGCTTAAATGTTGAGATAAGGGAGTGCTGAGCTAATTCTCTCTCTCTCTCTCTCTCTCTCTCTCTCTCTCTCTCTCTCTCTCTCTCTCGACTAGGCAGATCTTTATCCCACAGTGCAATAACTCTTTCCTCCATGGCTTCCCTCTCTCTCACCCCTTTTGCCTCCCTTCCTTGTTCCTCCTCTTCCCTCTTCTCTGTAAGTCTTCCCTCCTCCCTCATGCTGCCTACCTCTTCCTCCTCCTCCTCCTCCCTCTTCCTCCTGCTTTGTTATCCTTGTCTTACTCTGCACTTCTTTGTATTCCTTTCTACCTTCCTTCCTTCCTCCCTCCTGCCTTCATCTACCGTTTGCCTCCCTCCCTTAGTTGCCTTCCTTTCTCCCTCCCTTCTGCCTACCTCCTCTCCTTCCCTCTTGCTTTTCTCCCTCTCTTATCACCTATGTTTCCTCATTCCTTCTTTTCCCTCCATTTCTTACTCCTATTTCACTCAGCTCTTGCTCTCTTCTCCCACACTTTCTTCCCTCTTTCCCTACTTTCTTCTTTCCAATTTCTGTTGCTCCTCTTCCTCCTCCTCTTCCTCTTTCTCATCTGTTCTCTATTCCTCCCATCTCCTCCTTGCTCGTCTCCCATTTTCTCTTTCTTAATTTCTTTTTCTGTTTTCCCTCTCATTTTTTGCTGTTCCATTTCTTTCCTTTTTCCTTTCTTCTCTCTCTCTTTCTTTACCTCTATCGTGTCCCCCTCTCCTCTTTTCTCTCCAACTTTAGTTTCCTCTCCTCTTGCTCTCTCTCTCTCTTTCCTCTCTTTCAATCCCATCTTCTTTCTTCCCTTTCTCCTCTCTTCTCCCCTTCACCCCCTCTCTTCCGCCTCCCCTCCTCTTCCCTCCTTCCGTTCTTTTTCTACCTTCTATTTCCCTTCCCGTCTCTCCCTCGTCCTCTCCCCTCCCTCGTCTCCCCTCTTCCTTTCTCCTCCCCTCCCTGCTGCGGTCTGACACAAATCTATTAGTTCTATTTAGCTCCCCTGTTCCCCTCCCCTCCCCTCTCCTCTTCCTCCCTTGCTTCCCTTCTTTCCCCTCCCCTTCTCTCAACTTCCTTCCTCTCACCGCACCCCTCCGGAAGACATGTTAACTCCCCTCTTCTCTCCCCACCCTTTATCTTCCTCCTCTCCCCTGCTCTCTTCCCCTCCTGTTTCGTACTCCTCGCTCTTCATCTCTCCCCTCCCCTCTCCCTCCTTCTCTTCCTTGTCCCCTTCCCTCCTCTTCCCTCCCCTCCTCAATTATTAAGTCTCCCCACTCCCCACTTCCTGCTTCTCTCCCTCCCGCTAACCACTCCCCACTCCCCCCACCCAGATATAATTAACCGCCACTCCCACTCCCCTCATCATCATCATCATCATCATCATCATCATCACTTTCTTATTCTTGTTCTTTTTCCTCCTCCTTCTTCAACTCTCCCATGGTAGATATTTTTTACCTCTTCAGACCCTCTTCTCTCCACTTTTTCTTCCTCTTTCTTTCAATCCCCTTCTTCCTCTCTCTCTCTCTTCCTCGATCTTCCCCTCTTTCCTCTCTTCTCTTGAACCCCGATGACCTCTTCTTCCCTCCACTTGTCCTCTTACAGTGGCATTTTTCTCCTCTTTAAATTTCCCTTAGGATCTCTCTCTCTCTCTCTCTCTCTCTCTCTCTCTCTCTCTCTCTCTCTCTCTCTCTCTCTCTCTCTCAAGTGCCTCGCTTACTTCCCCCTCCCTTGATTGCCTGTTTTTTTCCTTCGCACTTGACCTCAAACAGTGTCCTCTTCCCTCCTCTCCTCCTCCTCCTCCTCCTCCTCCTCCTCCCATTTCTCCAGGTAGAACGCAGTGCCTTTAAGAATCTCTCTCTCTCTCTCTCTCTCTCTCTCTCTCTCTCCCTCTTTTCTCACCTGTTTATTTCCAATCTCTTCCATAGCCGTCCACAAACCCAATGTCTCCTCCTCTCCATCCTCTCTCCTTTCTCATTCTTTTCTCTTTCCTTCACTATTCTCTTCTGTTTTTTCCTCCTCTCCCTCTTCCTTCTCCCTTCCTCTTCACTCACCTTGATGGCGTTTCTCTTCCCCCCTCGCCTCCTCCCCAACACACTCCCTTCAACCTCTTTTGTCAGTTTCCCTCTCTTCATTCTGTATATTTTTTCCTGTTTTCCCTCAGTTATTCTCACGTCTTCTTTAATTCCTTGTCCTTCTCCCCTTCATTTCCTTCTATTGTTTTCCTTCGTCCTTCCCTCTTCGTCGCCTTTCTTATGTCCCTCCTACTTCCCTTTCTC
This sequence comes from Coenobita brevimanus, assembly GCF_032717465.1. Lineage (NCBI taxonomy): Eukaryota > Metazoa > Arthropoda > Malacostraca > Decapoda > Coenobitidae > Coenobita > Coenobita brevimanus. The sequence goes on from NC_136978.1 coordinate 1,449,980, forward strand.
CTCAATTGCTTTTCCTATTTC
>NC_136978.1:1452500-1465000 GCF_032717465.1 Coenobita brevimanus
GTCGTGTACCTTTATATATATTTTTTTTTTCGTACAAGTTGTGTTCTCTTCCAGTCTTCCAGGAACAAATCTCTGTTTTTTTTCGCTCCCTCAAAACACTCTATCCTTTTTTCTCTCGTACCTTGATTACTGTTTTCTCTCTCTCTCTCTCTCTCTCTCTCTCTCTCTCTCTCTCTCTCATATTACCCGGAAGACTCACCATTTTCTTTCCTGCTATCAATAACGCACATCTCAATATTTCATCCTTCAATATCCCTGTCGTCTCTGTTGGTCAAGACCTTGTTTGGAAAAATCATGTACATACTATTTCTCTTATGAATATCAACTTCTCAAAGGTTACGTGTGCTGAACCGACTCCGTGTCTGCCTCAATTTTCTTTCTTTTTCTCATACGTATTTTGGAGATGACACATTATTTCTCAGTGTTTAGGTGTGCTGCGCCGACTCCGTTCTTTCTTTAATACCGCATCTTCTTCCTCGCGATCTGTTTGGAAAGTACACACAATTTCTCTTGTGAATATCGGCTTCTCAGGGTTTAGGTGTGCTAAGCCGACCCCCTGTTTTCCTCAGCCATTCCCTTCGGCGATGTAGTTAAGTTTATTTTTGTTATTTCTAAAGGATATTATTAAACCCCTCAAATTTAAAAGGTTACTGAAGGTTGTGTCTGCCCCTCCTAGTTCCAAAATCTCTTCTGTTCTAAATACACTTGTTTGGAATTCGCAGTAATAATAAAACAAATATGTAAGTCACCGGATGAAAGGGGTCAGCACTGAATATTTGCTGACTCTGTACCGAGGATTTATTCGTCCATGTGCAGCGTAGAATTTCATGCGTAGGAAGAGGCGAAAAGGGCGAGGTGGAGGTGAGGGGAAGGGAAAGGGGAAGGGGAAGGGGGAAAGGGAAGGGGACGTAGAAAGAGAAGAGGAGAGGGAAGGGAGAATGGAGAGGGGAGGACGTGGGTGAGGATGTGGGAGGGAATGGAAGGAGAAGGGAAAGGGAAGGGGAGGGGAAGGGGGAGAAGGAGGGGAGGGAAAAAGGGGGGGAGAGAGAGAGTGATGGACTTACAACATACATCTCTTTTTAAACAACCTTCTCGTTTCAGCTCCCCTCCTCTCGTTATCTCACTGCATGCTGCCTCTCTTTTCAGTACAACACTGTTACCTTTTTTTCTTTTTTTTCGGTCTTACAATGGACACGCAGCGCCCGTCTACCTACATACTCTGGTCACTTTTCTATTCATATCTAACGCAAGGGCTCACGGATTTTGTTAGTTCCTCATGTACACAGCACATCACTTCTCAATCCATTTTTCACTCTGCCTACGACCTCCAGTTTTTGAAAGACAAATTAAATCCACCTTGATTTTGGCTTACTTTTGGTTTCCATCGACATTCTTTAAATGTTAGTTCTGTCTCTATCTAATCCTTGATCTTTTTTCTTTTTGAGCGGCTGAATTTCCTCTCCATAAATTCTCTCCTTTCTCCCTTTCCCTCGTTGTCATTTCCCGCATCAGCAACAGGACACTATTTCTTTCTTTCATGCACTTCCGCCAGGCAGGAGTGGCATCTACGCTATCAGGGGCAGAGTGTGTGGATGGGGAATTATATGTACACAAAAAGCGGCCGTGTGTGCAGTACTGGGGTGTGTACACATGGAGGGCACAGAGAGGGAGTGGAAGCCTACTGTGCGTCTGTTTTATTTTGATGAAGCTCCCTCACCCCTAGTGTTATCAAATTTGAAGGCAGATTTGACTAGTAACCAAGGAGATTCATTCCTACCTAAAGAGCGTCTGTTCTAACCCAAAGATCCCTAGTAACTTTCAGCTCAGTTTATGCCCTTGTGTTGTCAAATTAGAGGGCCAATTTGACTAGTAACCAAGGAGATTCATTCCTACCTAAAGAGTGCCTGTTCTAACCCAAAAATCCCTAGTAGTTCTGCTCAGTTCATGCCCTAGTATTGTCAAATTAGAGGGCCAATTTGACTAGTAACCAAGGAGACTCGCTCCCACCTCTAAACTAAGGAAGAGGGAATTTTTCACACTAATAAAATGCAGAATAGTCTACATTTATTTTCCCTGCTAATATTTTCTCACTCTCTCTAATCCCTTCCCCCTTCTAACTTACCTTGTCAGTATAATCATTAATCATTCTCTCTCTCTCTCTCTCTCTCTCTCTCTCTCTCTCTCTCCCTCGCAAAACATAGCCTCCACATACTCTTTCTCTCATTTCCCTTAACTTATTCTTCTTCCTCCCTTCCCTCCCCTCCTCCACGTCTCTTATTTCCCTCACAATTCTCCTTCCATCTTCCTCAATCTCATGACTCTCTCTTTATCTTCCTCTTTTTTATATTACTTTTTTTTTTTTCCTCCATATATTTTATTCACATTCTTTTCCTGTTTTTTCTTACATTTTTCTTGGCACATATGCACGACACACACACACACACACACACACACACACACACACACACACACACACACACACACACACACACACGATCTGGCCATAATAATCATGCTGCGTGGGATGATTGTCTGATTTTTCTTGAATATAAAAAACTGTGTTTATAGGACCATGAAAGTAAATGATGAGAGAGAGAGAGAGAGAGAGAGAGAGAGAGAATAATAATAATAATAAATAAATAAAAGTAATTATATGTACACCAATGATACTGTGCGGACGTGTGTGTACGCAGCTGAGGAGAGTGACACACATACACAAATGAGATTGGAGTTACGTGTACATAAGAGAGTGTATGTACGCTATGTATGTATGCCCTGCTAAATTAAGGTGTACATATGTAAGTAAACCTGAGTATACACCATGGAAGTAATCACATATACATACATGAGGCAGATGTGATATATAAGAGAGGTATATCTGGTACAGGTATGGTAAATATTGGTATATGAGAGAGGGGGGTGTAAAGTGGGGGTAGGGCAGCGAAATGGCAGGGGAGAGGGAGACATGGAGGCGATTTGTTTGTGGCCACCCCTTAATGGACTGAGGCGTCTGGATATACACAGAAAGATAGACAGATTGATAGGCTGATAGACAGGTAGGTAGATAGATAGACGTTAAGAGCGAGGTAGGTAGATAGACAGATAGACAGGTTGATAGATAAGTAGATAGATAGATAGGCAGGTTGATACACAGGTAGATAGACAGATAGACAGGTTGACAGAGAGACAGATAGACAGGTAAATATTAGTATACACGATAGCTACTTGTAATTTTATCATGCACAACTCTATCAACACATATCCACAATCTTCATTATCTAACAATCTATATTTATAATGATATATATTCCAGTTTATATTCATGTGTCCAATATATAGCCAAAATCTCATATATGATGTATGTAAATTGTCGCTGAAGGAAAAAAAAACAGGGATATAGCAGGGCTTTCATATATATTTTTCTCGCTGTGAATGAGAGGAAAGGGATTTTGAAACGTGGTGTGTGTGTGTGTGTGTGTGTGTGTGTGTGTGTGTGTGTGTGTGTGTGTGTGTGTGTGTGTGTGTGTGTGTGTGTGTGTGTGTGTGTGTGTGTGTGAGAGAGAGAGAGAGAGAGAGAGAGAGAGAGAGAGAATGCAGAAACCAGTGTAGCAAATCCTTTAGACTTTTTTCCGAGAGGCGCTTTGAGCCCGTAATATTACAACTTACTCAAAATGCCAATATATTCCGTTCAAAGAGCATTTACGTCTTTTTCAGCGTTTAATGCCGTCGTTCAAAGCTCTATAGGTGGTATTACAAAGAGGAATTTTGAATGACGTAATGAGAGGTGTGGAAATTGGTTCGTGTGTGTGGGGGGTGGTGAGTGTTTGTGGCTACGCTCTTGTACAGTATCTTTATTCCTCTCTCTCTCTCTCTCTCTCTCTCACACACACACACACACACTCAAGTACCAATCTCGTTACTGCCCTTATTTATGCGAGTCAAACGCGTGCTTAAAGCCTCGCCCTTATGGATTAGATAGAAGCAGGGCGTTACTAATAATGTGTGATTTAATAGGCGTTGGCGTGCGTTGGCTGGCGGAGAAAAGACAGGGATTTATTGAAGGGAAAAGATTATTGATGAGAATGATGCTTGGTAATATTAAGATTTGTGTGGTGGTCATTTGAGGCTAATATTGGTGAAAGAATATAATGCCAACAGGAATATTATTGTATCTATTTATTTATCAATCTACCTGTCTGTCTATCTTTCTCTCTACCTGTATATGTAACTATCAATCAATGAATCTGTCTTTTTGTATAACTCTATTAATTTATCTTTCTATCTTTCTACCTGCTTATTTGTATATCTGTTTACATGTCTATCTGTCTGTCTGTCTGTCTACCTGCACACACACACACACACACACACACACACACACACACACACGGATGACCAACTAACACCCCAAACAACACAGTACCTAACACGCTTATGTACACCCTAATCTCCCTTTGTGTACACTACGCCTCCCTTCCGTGTGTGTACGTATTTCCGTGTCTGTGTGCGTATGGGTGTATTTGTGTACATTAATTCCCCCAACACACACACTGTCCAACTCTGATAGGCGAGATGCAATTGATGACGGGATGAAAATTTCTGAAAATATTAGTTTTGCTGATGATGATGGGAGGGTGGACGAGGGGAAAAAAGGGGAGGGGAGCAGGGGGAGGGGAAGGAAGGGAAGGGGAGAGAGGGGAAGAGGACAGAAAACCTACGGTAAAGGGGAGAGAGGGGAGGAGGGTGGACGAGGGGAAAGAGAGGAGGGGAGGAGGGTGGACGAGGGGAAAGAGAGGAGGGGAGGAGGGTAGACGAGGGGAAAGAGAGGATGGGAAGGAGGGGAGGGGAGCAGGGGAAGGGGAAGGGAGGGGAAGGGAAGACTATGATACAAGGGAGAAAGGGGAGAAGGGAGTGGACGAGGGGGGAAAAGGGGGAGGAGAGCAAAGGCTAAGGGAGGATGGGGGAGGGGAAGGGAGGGGAGGAGGGTGGATGAAGAGAAATGGATGAGGGGAGTAGAGGGGAATTCAATGAGGAAGGAGGGGAGAATGGCTGATGATAAATATACATATGAAAAAAATAGAAAGAAGACAACGAAAAAAGTAAGAAGGTATGAATGAAAGAATAAGGAGAAATTGAGAAAGAAAACGGGGAATGGGAGGGTGAGAGAGGGGAGGCTAAAAGGAAACAAAAGAAAAAGAAAGGAAAAGGAGGACTTAATAGGAGAGATGGAAGAGTACAGGAAAAAGCATGGAAGGGGATATTAATGAGGAGAGAGGGGAAAGGAGGGGTGAGGGGATAATGATGAGAAAGAGGGGAATTAAGAGGAATGAGAATGGGGATGAGAATTAGGGAAAGGATGGGAATTTTGACATGAAATGATGAAGAAACAGAAAAAAAAAGGAAGGGAGGAGGAAAGAGATTAAACAGGAAAAACAGGAAACAAAAATAAAAATGAAGAGAGAGAGAGAGAGAGAGAGAGAGAGAATAATTATACAAACGAAGAAGGTTTTCCACAGAAGGAGAAATTAAGAATAAAGCAGAAAAATAAGGGGAATAATACAAGAAGAGGAAGGGAAGAGGTGAGGGGAAAGAGGTGACGGGAATTAGTGATAAGAAAAGAGGGGAAAAACAAGAGATGAGAAAGGGACGTATGAATAAAACAAAGAGAAAAAATAGATTACCGAATTTTAAGAAAGGGGGGAGGGGGTCACCAGGGGGAAACAAAAAAAAATAAAAAACCATGGAAGACGACGAAAATTAAAAAAAACAGAGAAGGATTAATAAAACAACAAAGAAAAGGGGAAAGAAAAAGGAGGGAAAAGACGAAATGAGAGGTAAATATAAAAGATGTAAGAAAACACAGAACGAAAAATAAAGAGAAAGGAAAGAAGGAAGCGAGATAAAATAATGATAAAAGGAGAAACGCAACATAAGCGAAGGGGAAGCAAGTCTTATAAAAACAACATAGGAATAATTAGAATCAAGGGAGAGAGAGAAGAAAGAAAGAAAGAAAGAAGACAGGGATAAGGCGAGAGATAAAGGAAATAAAAGCGAGGATAAGGACTGGAGAAAGAGAAATATTAATCGAGGAGAAGGGGAGGTGATAAAAATGAAAGAATAATTCAGTAAAGGGATTAGGGAGTTCCGGGAAGGTGAGGAAAGTGAAAGGGAGAGACGTGGAGTGAGAGACAAAGGAAAAAGGGAGGAAGGGAGAGAAGAGGAGGGAGAGAGAAAATAAAAATAAAGAGAATACGGATTTCTGGGAAGGTGACTAAACTGAGAGAGAGAGGGAGAGAGAGAGAGAGAGAGAGAGAGAGAGAGAGAGAGAGAGAGAGAGAGAGAGAATAGGAGGAGGAAAAGGGAATACGATGTGAGAAAGGAGGAAGGAAAAACAGAAATAGTAAAACAATAAAAGGAGTAAGGATTTAGGAGAAGGTGAATGTACTAGAGAGAGAGAGAGAGAGAGTGTGTGTGTGTGTGTGTGTGTGTGTGTGTGTGTGTGTGTGTGTGTGTGTGTGTGTGTGTGTGTGTGCGTGTGCTTGCGTGCGTGTGTGCCTGCGTTAAATATACATCCATAATCAAACACTGGCCGGTATAACGTTTGCATTTATTATTAAAAACTAAAAAATAAAAATAAAAAAAAATAATTGACACGAGACAATGAATGCACAGGAAGCGATACCCAAACGTTAATTTGTTTTTGTTTGTGATAAAATTAATTAACCCTTTGACGGTGGGGAGAACTCTTTCTATATTATTCATTTTTTCCTTTTGGTGAGTGAGAATAAAACCTGAGAGTGTCAATACCGTCACCACTAACCCCCTCATGGCCGGGACAATTCTAGCACGATTTATTCAGGAAGTTTGAGTCATAGGAGCCAAGTAAAAAAAATTCCATACATACATAGACCATACAGACCACGACACCCGTATTATTATTATTATTATTATTATTATCATTATTATTATTATTATTATACTCCTTCCTCCTCCGACTCTCTTCTTATTACGCACCTGTTAATCCGATTTCTAGTATAATCATCTTCCTCCTCCTCCTCTTCCCCCTCCTCCTCCTCCTCCTCCTCCTCCTCCTCTTCCTTTTCCTCCTCCTCCTATGCTTCGTTTTTTTCTCTTTCTCTAGCCTCTCTTTTTCCTTCTTTTTTTCCTCGGTTCCTCTTTTCTTCTTCTTATCCTTCTTCTTCGCTTCTTCATTTTAGTATTCTTCCTTCTCCTTTTCCTCTCTCTTTCTCTCTCTCTCTCTCTCTCTCTCTCTCTCTCTCTCTCTCTCTCTCTCTCTTACACTTGTTATTCTCAGCCTCCCTCACACTCTTCAATCTCTGATCCTCTCTCACTCTCTCAGGCAGTGGCTCTCCCACGCTCTCTCTCCCTCACATTTTCTCACATGCACGAAAATTCTCTCTCTCTCTCTCTCTCTCTCTCTCTCTCTCTCTCTCTCCCTCTCTCTCTCTCTAAGAGAAAGAGAGAGAGAGAGAGAGAGAGAGTAAAGGCCTAATTATTCTCTCCTCATAATAACAAACCCAATTATCACCTCTCAGGATAATTACACAGGTTATTAGGACGTCCGCAATAATTGTATATGTAATTATCTTGGTCAGGGAGAGAGAGTAAGTTAGGTGAGATGGAGAGTGAGGATGAGTCGTGTGTGTGTGTGTGTGTGTGTGTGTGTGTGTGTGTGTGTGTGTGTGTGTGTGTGTGTGTGTGTGTGTGTGTGTGTGTAAACTGGCAAAGAATAAGTAATACATTCACAAGCACACACCAGCATGAAGGAATGAGTGAAGGAAGAGTGAGCAGCAAACTTCTCAAAAAATATATATATATATATATATATATATATATATATAAAAGAAAAACGAAAAAGAAAAATTAAGAAAATGAAAAATAACATACATCGACTCTATGAAAAGGAGAAAACAAAAGAAAAACAAAAAATGAGATAATAAACATCGACTCCAAAAAAGGAAAAAAAACAAAAAACAAAAAAAGAAAATGAGAAATTATAAACATCGACTCCAAAAAAGAAAAAAACAAAAAAACAAAAAAGACGAAAACGAAAAAAATGAACATCGACTCAAAGAAAAAAAATGAACGAAAAAAATATATTAACTTCCGCTGCCCAAGTGACGAAGCGAAAAAAAAAATTACTGAGCGATATTAAACTTGAGATGAAAAATTTTTCGACAAGATTCCATAAAATTCTGGACAAGACGCTTCCTTCAAAATTCGAAAAAAAAACAATGGGTAACAATATTCTCGAAAAAAAAAATTAATGGAGGAAAAGTTGAGTTATTTTCCTTCAAAGTTTATGAGAGGGATATTGAAATATTCCTTTGACACACCATGAGAGAGAGAGAGAGAGAGAGAGAGAGAAACCCCAATGGCCTTCAAGACAAGACACTTTTCCAAACCACAAGAAATTCAGAAGGGAAAAAACAGAAATAGAAAAAAAAACACACAAGAAAAACGTCCACGAAAAAAAACACTGAAGAAAAACACCCCGACGAAGAAAAGAAAAAAAAAACAAAGGATAAGAGAGGAGAGAGAACCTGAAAACTCCTGGCTTTTTTTTTTTTTTTTTTTTTTTTTAGTCTTTCGCTGTTGGAAAGGCGAGGTATGAAAAAATAAAAAAAAAATGAATAATCGACTCTGTAAACAATTGGCGATGAGAAAAGTGCATTATCAAGGAAAGTTTGGGTACGAGAGAGAGAGAGAGAGAGAGAGAGAGAGAGAGAGAGAGAGAGAGAGAGAGAGAGAGAGAGAGAGAGGCAAAAATTCACACGCCCCCCCAGAACACTTACCGAAGAGGATATTAGTCTCGGGGGGCTCAGAGAGAGAGAGAGAGAGAGAGAGAGAGATTATTTGAGGGAGAGAAAGAATTTGTGGGGAGAGAAAGTATTTGTGGGGAGAAAAGAAAGTATTTGTGGGGAGAAAAAGAAAGTATTTGTGAGGAGAAAGTATTTGTGGGGAGAAAAGGAAAGAATCTGAGGGGAGAAAAGGAAAGTATCTGTGGGGAGAGAAAGAACGTTTTTGTGGGAAGAGAAAGAATTTGTGGGGAGGGAAAGATGAACTGGTTGCTTTGAAGAAATAAAAATCAAGAATCTCAACCTGGGAGAAAAAGAAAATCTATCAGGGAGGAAAAAGTCTATCACGGGAGGGAAAAAGTCTATCAGGAGAGGAAGACATCTATCAGGGAGGGAAAGTCTAAAGTCTATCAGGGAGGGGAAAAAAATATAAGGGTAGGAAAAAGTCTATTAGCTGAGGGAAAAATATTATATCAAGGGAGGATAAAAGTCTATCAGGGGAGGGAAGTAGTCTATCAGGGGAGGGAAAAGTCTATCAGGGGAGGGAAAAAATCTATCAGGAGGGAAAACTCTCTCTCTCTCTTGGGGTAAGGCAAAGAAACACACTTACCCCCGTCACCTAATTTAACTTTGCAATGCACTTCGGTTCATGGGACAGAAAAATGACAAGGTTTTTCTCTTTAATTATGGACTGAGAGAGAGAGAGAGAGAGAGAGAGAGAGAGAGGAGAGAGAGAAATACACAGGCCATTATGACCATTTAATAGAACCTCTCTCTCTCTCTCTCTCTACACAGGGGAATACTAGGTCAGTAAACTCTCACCTTTACCCCCAGGGAATGGGGCTACACGGGGGCTAATGAGAGAGAGAGAGAGAGAGAGAGAGAGAGAGAGAGAGAGAGAACACACACACACACACACACACACACACACACACACACACACACACACACACACACACACACACACACACACACACACACACACACACACACACACACCAACTCTGGCCTTGGCAAGACTAAAATAGAACTTGCAAGACACGATTAGAGCTTAAGATGTCTGGAACGCCCGACTTAATTTCCCTGTTATTTCGTAAACACCGTAGAGAGACGGACGCTACACATGTAGAGAGTTTAAGGAAAGATACAAAACTGCCTTCAGGAAATCTATACTCATTTATAAGCCAAATCGTTTCCTGTAGCTCAAGAAACTATTTACTACGCTGGGTGGTAACCATATAACCCGATTAGGCCTTGTGGTAGAGTGGGTTCAGGCGCTGCGAAAGGATGAGGCCCGTATAGGTTTACATCTAAGGGAGGCTGTGGGTTGCTGCTCACATATTGCCACTCCGGGGGTAACAAGGCTGGTCACCCTTACGTTAAATGTCAGGATTAAGCGGCCTAACCCCGGGCCCTTACGCTCTTGATGGGAGTGGGAAGAACTGGATGTTAGACAGATATATGATTAAAATTTTTGTCATAATCTCATAATAACTTTGGAAAAATGAACGAAGAATTTAACATATAATTTCCTGAAGTTCATCAACTGTTCCGTCATTCTTTTTTGAGATGGTTTGGAAAGACTAGGAAAAACTCAAATATAAATATGGAAAATTCATCAACTATACCATTATTTTCTGTGATGGCCTTGGATAGATCGATACGGTGCTTACGACACACATACTGATAGATAGACAGATAGATAGACCAAAAGATACATAGATACGAAATTCTGACCTGTAATGATACCTAAAGAGGCCCAATAACATTACCTAAAACGGCTCAGTTACTTTAACATTACCCTCACTATAATCAATCAACTTTCACTGTTACTGGAAAATATAGTAACATGTAAATAAACAGTATAAAACAGCAAAAAACACCAAACAAACAAATAAAACACCACCCATATTTCCTTTACTAATTATACGTGTTTTTACAGGTATGCCTCGCTCCTCTACACCTGTGCTATTATAAAATGTAAGTAGCTTGTCTCGCCAACGTAAAGGAAAATTTCTGAACATAAGACTGAATTAAGAATGACGATTTCGATTTTTTACCTGTATTTAATCTGGGTGTCTGTGGTATGGCTGCCGTTCAGATTAATTGGGTTGATGTCTGTGTGTGTGAGAGAGAGAGAGAGAGAGAGAGAGAGTGGCGTGCGTGCGTGTGTATAGGCGCGCACTTGAATGTTATCGACACGTAATGCAAAAGACGTAGACTAGACACCCACCATTAAAAGCCAGGGACTACGGTAGCCCACAGTAGCCCAGGGTAGTCTACGGTAGCTCAGGAGAGCCTAGCCTAGGAACCCTACACCTCACGTGAGGGGCAAAGGGAAGCGTGGAAATACCCTTTATCACTTTATCTTTCATATCTTTCCACCCGCCAAACTTGTGTTCGTCGTGTAGTTCCTTATCATTTATTCATTCCACCCTTCCGCCTCCCCAGCACGCTCTATCGCCCTTTTGACGCTTGTGTTGACAGTCCTAACCCCCTTCAATATTTCAGGGGCTATGTCAATCTGGCCGGGGCTCTGTTGCTGGAGAATTCACAGATCCATTAAAACTGTCAATATTTTTTTTCTTTCTCGTCTCTCTCTCTCTCTCTCTCTCTCTCTCTCTCTCTCTCTCTCTCTCTCTGCTTACCTTTGTTACTTCTAGTTAATTTTATTCAATCTTGGAAAGGTATATTTTAATGAAAGGTGTGATGAGAGAGAGAGAGAGAATAATGCTAATACTAATACTAATATTAATAACTGAAGTAATAATAATAATAATAATAATAATAATAGACCAGTTTGCGTTCTAATCCCTTGCCTGAAGCTTGGGTAAAAACAGAAGGGGAAAAAAATAGATAAAAATAGATTCATTCCCAAGCAATGAATTCTGGGCAATCTTGTCAACAGAGCCACATTATCTCTCTCTCTCTCTCTCTCTCTCTCTCTCTCTCTCTCTCTCTAGCCTGCCGTAAATAGCTTGTCTGTCTGTCTGTCTGTCTGCCTGGCCATTTCCTCTCCTTCGTTTATTCTGTTTTTATGAGAGTTTTTCGTCTTATCTAATTGCTTGCACAGTGTTATATTCTCTCTCCCTCCTTCCTTCCCTCTCTCTCTCTCTCTCTCTCTCTCTCTCTCTCTCTCTCTCTCTCTCTCTCGCCATAAATTCCACACACACAAAAGCATCCTGTTTTCTCTCCTTCCCTCGTACACTTAAAGAAAATTCTCTCTCTCTCTCTCTCTCTCTCTCTCTCTCTCTCTCTCTCTCTCTCTCTCTCTCATACTTAGGCACACACAGCCAGAGAAAGAGGTGTTCGTTTTTCCTCTTCTCTTTCCTCTCATTAGTCGTTCCTGGAAGACAATATTTCACACAAACAACTATTTTTAATATTTCTGGAAGGTCTCTCGCGCGGAAGATTGAATGGACACACACACACACACACACACACACACACACACACACACACACACACACCTCATTCCACTCCGCCATCTCAGCCGTCCGTCTCATCCAACTCCGCTAACTCCCTCCACTCCACCATCCCACCGCACCCCATCCCTTCCCACCCCACCCCACCCTCTCTATCCCACCCCACTCCCCCACTAATACGCTACCTAACCCCCTCCTATCCATCGTGGTCCGGGACAGGGAACAAACTCCTTTCTAAACCACCCATACGTCTCATTCA
>NC_136978.1:1470000-1472500 GCF_032717465.1 Coenobita brevimanus
GAGACGTGGATAATATAACTCACAAAAAATATATATACAAAACGAGAGGATGATAAAATACTCCCATGTACTGTAAATCCACCTGACTTAATCCTGCATCGGGAAATATTGGATAGAATAATTGTACCTTTGCCCCCCCTTGCTTATACTGGGATAAACAAAGGAGTGTGACTTACTATAGACTCTCTCATACTGGAAGAGAAAATGTAGTGAAGCCGTAGAATTTGGGGTATATTGTTGTGAAAAAGGGAGAGAGAGAGAGTGTGTGTGTGTGTGTGTGTGTGTGTGTGTGTGTGTGAGAGAGAGAGAGAGAGAGAGAGAGAGAGAGAGAGAGAGAGAGAGAGAGAGAGAGAGAGAGCTTGAGTGACAGGGAGAGGGAACGGCAAAGGGCTCGAGGGAGGGGTAAAGGTGCAAGAGTGACAGATAGACAGGTAGGCAGGTAGGTAGGTAGGTAGGTTGGTAAGTAGAGAGAGAGAGAGAGAGAGAGAGAGAGAGAGAGACGGGGAGGCTGGAGGGAGGAAGGGAGAAAGGATAAAACAGATTGACATGGGGAAAATAAAATTGGTATGGTTGACTCCCTGTGTACTCTGGTGTGTGTGTGTGTGTGTATGTGTGTGTGTGTGTGTGTGTGTAAAGAGGAACACTCTCTCTCTCTCTCTCTCTCTCTCTCTCTCTCTCTCTCTAACAAGTTCCCCCAAACTGCCTTTTTTTCCTATTTACCTGAAGTCTTTTAAAAACAAACGTGCCCAGGTATTACAAAAATGGGTCTTTTATTTCCTATTTTCAGTCTGTCTACTTATTACCCTCTTATTTATTATTATTATTATTATTATTATTATTATTATTATTATTCTTTTGCTCTTAAGTTTTCGTTCAGGGCTGTGTCATTCAAAGTAGAATTTTTGACCATTATTTTTCTCTCTTAATGGTTGCTTACGTTTTTTTCATTTTTATTTTTTTCAATATACTGATCCTTCTCGTCCTGTGAAAGAAAAAAAAATATATATATAAAAAAATGTAAGGATTTGTAACTTTAATCCGGAAAAAAATATTAAGCCTGTCGTTGTATTTTCTGAAAAAAAAAAAGAAAAAAAAAAGATTCTTGCTTTCTTTTTCTCTCACTTTTTTTTCTATATTGTACTTCGTCTGTCACGTCATCAAAATTTCTCTGCCGCTCTCTCACTTTCTCTACCTTTCCTTGCTCACTTTCTTTACTTTTTCTTGTTCACTTTCTCTACCTTTCCTTGCGCACTTTCTCTAATTTTCTTCGCTTACTTTCTCTAACTTTCTCTTGCATACTTTGTCTACTCTTCCTTGTTCACTGTCTCTACATTTCCTTACTCACTTTCTCTGCTTTCTTATTCTGTGCCACTCATTGTCTTTTCCTTTAAATTCTCGCTCATTTTCTCCCCTATCTCTACTCCTTTCTCAGTTTCTTGCCCACTTTCTCTATCCCTCTCTCAACTTTCTACGCACACGCTCTACCCCTTTCACTGTTCCTCACTCACTTTCTCTACCCCATCCTGTGTTTCTCACTCATTTTTTCTGCTATCTCTCACTTTCTAGTTCACTTTCTCTACCATCTGCATCCCCGTCACTTCTTTCTATGTCCCCCCTCATCCCTGTGTTTCTCTCTCTCTCTCTCTCTCTCTCTCTCTCTCTCTCTCTCTCTCTCTCTCTCTCTCAATCAAAGCTACCACACTCGACACCACACACGCACACGGGATTATACCGACATGTGCGTAGACTGTGGCACGTGTACATGGGTTTTGCGTACACAGTAATTCGCTCTTTGTCTTTTCTCTTTCATTTTCTCTCTTTTGTTTTACTCTCTCTCTCTCTCTCTCTCTCTCTCTCTCTCTCTCTCTCTCTCTCTCTCACACACACACACACACACACACACACACGACCTTGTGTTTTCGAGTATAAACACCCACACATGCCATTCCCCCAGCCCCGAATGACGTATCTCTGGCGAATGACCTCATGGGCGGTGGGCATTAGCGCCGAAGTGGCATTGTGTGAGGAGGCGTGGGTGGACAAGGGATATATGATACGGTTACCTTGTGGGGATAGTAAATGAGGAGTAGCGACTGTTAATTAAATGAATAAACAAGTAAAGAAATAAAGAGGGAAAGAAAAGAAAAGAAAGAGTGAATAAATGAATGAATGAATGAGAAGAAAAGAAAGAAAGAAAGACAAAAATGAAAGATAATAAAAGAAAAGAGAACGGAATATCCAAATAAACAGATAAATAAATGAATAATTACGTGACGAAATCAAACAATAAAAAATAAAAAGAAAGGAACGAAAACAAAATTAAGGAAAGACTTGAACACTGCCAAAAACGAAAGACTTCAAACTCATAAAATAAAGACATCCACGGAAATAAAGACACAATGAAATAAAGCACAAAAATAAAGACACAAAGAAAGAAAGCAAAAGAAAACAATAAATATAACGCAAAAGAGGAAAGAATATCCATTAAGAATAAGAAAAT
>NC_136978.1:1477500-1500000 GCF_032717465.1 Coenobita brevimanus
TGTGTGAGAGAGAGAGAGAGAGAGAGAGAGAGAGAGAGAGAGAGAGAGTTTACTAGATAGGGAACTGAATAAGATATAAGAAAACTTTGCCTGTGTGTGTGTGTGTGTGTGTGAAAGAGAGAGAGAGAGAGAGAGAGAGAGAGAGAGAGAGAGAGAGAGTCAGTCTTATAGCCCCGGTCCAGACGTGTGTTTGTGCCTCTAATATTAATCACAAAGCCATTGAGCCAAGACCCATAAATCACAAACCTTCGGAAAAAGTCTACCGTCTTGGCCATCATTATTTTTCTCTCTTATTTTGAGTCCAAAATTATTATTCCTCGTCATTTTTCTCATTTTTTTATTCCATTTTGTTTTAATTTCCGACATTTCTCTCATTTTCTTTCTCAGTTTTTCTTTCTCAACATTTTCCTTTTTTTTTTTTTTGGTTTTTATTTTTTAACTTTTTTTTCATTTTTGTTCCTATTTTTTTTTATTTTCCGACATTTTTCTTATTTTTATTCCCATTTTTTTTTTTTCAACATTTTTCTCATTTTCATTCCCATTTTTTTTTTTTTTTTTGTCAGCATTTTTGATTTTTTTTTTACATCCATTTTTTTTTTTTTTTCAACTTTTTCTGATTTCTGATTCGCGTTTTTCATTGCTTTTTGTCACTGGTTTCATTTTTTTCAACATTTTCCTCATGTTTTATTTCATTTTTTTTTAATTTCTCATTTTTTCATCTTTTTTCATGTTTTTTGCCTTTTTATTAACTTTCATTTTTTTTTTTTTAGTCCCAGTTTTTATTTTTCAACTTAGTTTTTACTCCCATTTCTTTCGTCCTCTCGTATGTCTCACTTTTTTATTTTCAGTATAGTCCAAAAATTCACGTTTCGGTCTTTTGGTCTTATCATTTCTGTTTAGAGATTTCTTTGCCTTCTTTATGTGACATTCCTTATCTATCACGGTAAGGCTGACGGCTAGATAGACAGACGGATGGATGGACTGATAGATATGCAGACAGAACAGGTGAAAATATGGACAGATTATACAGACAGACTGATTGACAGACGGAATGATAAGACATACCTGTATATCTATCTATCTATCTATCTATAGTCCGACGCCCTAATCCCTCAAAGGGTGGCCGCAGACAAAACGCCTCCAAGTCGCTCTGTCAGTACTTGTATATCCATATCAATATCTATCTACCTATCTATCTATCTATGAACATACAGACAGATGATGATGACGACGATGATGATGATGATGAAGATGGCATGGATGAAGATGAAAAAGAATGAAGGTAACAATGGAAATGTCGATGAAAATAACGATGACGTTGATGGCGATTCCCGGACAGAGAAGCTTGGGAGATGATTACAAGGCGCTCACTTCCACGTGGAGGAAATGACCCCTTGGCTGGACCGTAAGAGAGATGATTCCCAGGTACGATTTGGGGGGTAAGAGATGATTTTTCTGGCCTCATTTCCCCGGGTAATGATCAGCTGGCATACGGACTCTGATTCATTTTTCTTCTCTCCGTCATCATGGGTTTTCCAAAATTCGTGAGGATTTTGGCATATGGAGAATTTTGGGAAGTTTTTTTTAATGATATTCGGATTATAAACTTAGTCCTTTCCTTAGACTGGACTCGAAATAGCGTCCTTTCAAACATCAGACCACCTGCCTAACCACCTGACCATTAGCTCTTCCCTACCCTTGCCTCGGATCGGAAAAGGAGGAGAAGGAGAAGAAGGAAGAGGAGGAGGAGGAGGAGGAAGAGAAGGAGGAGGAGGAAGAGGAGGAGGAAGGATAGCCAATTCCTTTGATTAATAGAACCATTAAGTGGCTAAGGAGGCGATATTTAAGGCTGGTTAGGAGCAGAGGAGGAGGAGAATAGGATGCTGACCAGTGAAGGATGGCCGTGTTATGGTGTGTGTGTGTGTGTGTGTGTGTGTGTGTGTGTGTGTGTGTGTGTGTGTGTGTGTGTGTGTCGGTGTGTGTGTGTGTAAGTATCTTCATGTATTCCTCACCTCTGTTCACTCGTAACACAAACATAATCAAGAATATACCTTTCTCTCTAAAATGACTGATATATCAACCATATTAATTTACGAAATATATCGAAATTACCATCGTACTGAAGGGTAAAATAATCACACTGAAGGGACATTAAGTAGCATCTAAAGCCACATGAGTAAAATACAGACTTACAGTAACGCAAACAGTGAACAGCACATGCGAGGACACACTACTTAGAAAATGGAAACTGGGAGAGGCAGGGCAGACTCTCACTAGCGATATATAACATGGAAAGTCACACAAGTTGGGAAAGTTAGAGTTGTGGCCGGATACGTCTGTGAGAGGTGGATCATTAAATTTAATCCCTCCCTCTCTCTCCCTCTCTCTCTCTCTCTCTCTCTCTCTCTCTCTCTCTCTAATTAAACAGGCTCTGGCATCCCCGTCTCTTTCAATGACACTTGCAAAAAACTAATATTGAGTGTCTCTCCCAACATCAATAAAAGCGTTTGATGATATCGTCATTTTGGAATTTAACATGACCTAAAATTGGCGCATCTCCTTTTTGCTTGGTGAGCTGTAACACTAACATTAGAATATGATGCTAGTCACGAAGAAGTGCTATGGAAAGGCTGTGGGGGCGTAGTATTATCTTCTAGCACTATGTAACGTGAAATAGGCTGCAAGGAACGACAATTTGGCCAAGTTACGGTGAAAAGAGTAAAGCAAGAACAAGACCAAAAATAAGCCACCGATTTGGAAGGGTTAAAAATAAAAACAGATTCCGTGTGGAGGTGCAGCTCAGGACTCAAGATGGAGAGATGCTAATTTTACGCCTAGTTAAAGTGAACAGAGTTTATTTCCAAACGTTTCTCTCAAGCTGAAAAAAAATCAAGAGGTCGCTAGAGGACTGCAATACGTCATCATTGCACAAAGAAAAAAATAAAATATGTAAATAAAAATACATATATACACAAATATATACATACACACATACATACCTATACACATACATATATATATACATACATGCATACATACATTTAATTATATATATTCATGAATAAATATAATATAAATAAAATAACAATACAGCTTTGTTCTTAGTCTCAGGTGTGCACAGAATCTCTCGAGGTGTGGGGGTCGATTCTGTGGGTGTGGGGGTCAATTCTGTGGGTGTGGGGGTCAATTCTGTGGGTGTGGGGATCAATTCTGCTAGTGTGGGTGTCAATTCTGTGGGTGTGAGGGTCAATTCTGTGGGTGTGAGGGTCATTTCTGTGGGTGTGGGTGTCAATTCTGTGGGTGTGGGTGTCAATTCTGTGGGTGTGGGTGTCAATTCTGTGGGTGTGAGGGTCATTTCTGCGGGTGTGAGGGTCCATTCTGTGGGTGTAATTCTGTGGGTGTGGGGGTCAATTCTGTGAGTGTGGGAGTCAATTCTGTGGGTGCGGGGGGTAAACTCTGTGGGTGTGAGGGTCAATTCTGTGGGTATGCAATAATGACGGCATCTTTAAATATTGTTCACCTTTCAAGCATTGTTCAGGTACTCTTTCCTTTATTTTTCGTCCTTTTATCTCATCTCTCTTTAACGCCATAATTTATTTCTTATTTCTCACTCTTTTTTGGCTGGTTTATCTCTATGTCCGTATCCTGTTCCCAGTAACATATAAACTGGCCTTCGGGTTTAATGGGTACTTCCTCCTATCGCTGACACCTGACAAACGTGGAAGTAAAGGAAGTATAAACTGCCGGTACGGTCCGCAGTCTAAAGGTACAAAGAGAGAAAGAGAGAGAGAGAGAGAGAGAGAGAGAGAGAGAGAGAGAGAGGCCCTTGCATGAACCTAATCAGTGTTATCAGAGGCGGGGACCAACACTTTGACCTGCGTGACCCAAGACCGTCAGAGTTTTTCCAGCGATTGTCGAAAGAACGTATGTGTTTGTGTGTGTGTGTGTGTGTGTGTGTGTGTGTGTGTGTGTGTGTGTGTGTGTGTGTGTGTGTGTGTGTGTGTGTGTGTGTGTGAACTGTGATAAGAAAAAAAGAAGAAAGAAAAAGGAAAAAAGGGGAAAGAGAAAAGAGTCACTGTGAGATTACCCTTCCCTCATTCCTCACCCCTGCACTGAATGAGATGTCACCAATATAATACTTTTCAGACGGTGGGTATAAGCGCCCATTTTGCGTGTGTGAATGTGTGTAGTTCTTCTGTGTGGAAAAAGCAACTACAAGGGGCGAAAACAGAACATGAAAGTACTATAAAAAGCGTAAAAAAATATATATATATTTCTTCACAGTTTAGAATCTTATCAGGCTTTTATTTTCGTTACACACACACACATAAACACACCCACCCACCCACCCATCCCACTCGCACACCCACCCCACCGCTCTCCCACACACCCCCACCCACTCAAACATCCCCACCCACACTACCACTCAGGCTGCCTCTACATACATATTTTCCTCTATAACTCGTCCAGGTAAATGCAAATAGGGACCCTCTAGCCTGATGTTTACAGAATTAACCACCTGTTGGCGTGGATTGGTCGACATGTTCCAAAGCCACTCTTCCCCTTTAAGTTATTCAGTGCGGTGGCTTGGCTTTGTGGCTTACTCTTCCTGCTACGAGGCGACTTAAGTGAACTCTGGAGGGTTTGTTAGAGAAATAATACACCAAACATATAAACACAGCAAGATAAAGCAACCTCCTTCTCTTACCTACTTACCCCTTCCCTTCCCTACCATACTCTACCCTTCCCTTCCCTTCTCTACCACACTTTACCCTACCCTACCATACTCTACCCTACCCTGCCCTTCCCTACCATACTCTACCCTACCCTTCCCTTCTCTACCATACTCTACCCTACCCTTCCCTTCCCTACCATACTCTACCCTACCCTGCCCTTCCCTACCATACTCTACCCTACCCTTCCCTTCTCTACCATACTCTACCCTACCCTTCCCTTCTCTACCATACTCTACCCTACCCTTCCCTTCCCTACCATACTCTACCCTACCCTTCCCTTCCCTACCATACTCTACCCTACCCTTCCCTTCCCCTCTTTCCCTTTCTACATTCCTTCCTCTCACCTTTATACTTCCTTTACTCCTGCAAGCTCCGTACCCCCACATCTCTTTACCGCTTTTCCTTCACTATAATGATATCGCCAGGAATATACAACTTCGCATCCTACTCAGTTTCCGACGTAAAATTTTCTTAACCTCACCGAAACTCAACGCAGCAAAAGCCCAGTTGAATAAAACCGTCTGACGCTGATGAATAACCCCCCGTAGTGCGGTGAGTGAGGTTGAATGGAGGGGAGAAGGATTAATCGCATGTATGAGAGGGACCACACTGGCATGTACAACACTACTGGTCTGATGCAACAGCAAAAATGGTCACCCATACTCAGCATCGTGTCAGGCCTCAAAGCTATTTTCACTGGAGATACCTTGACACCGAACAAACCTCACAGCAATAAAACATTGGACTCACACAGCACACAGCACTCTATCTACATCCCTCACAACACAGCACACAGCACCTACTCCCCACATAAGTCATCACAGCATACCCATTCCTCACAGCACAGAATCCTCGTAGCCTTAGATTACACAGCACACAGCACTCACAGACTCCCACAGCTCCCCACAATTTCCACAGCATCGACAGCCTTCAGAACACCACCTACACAGCACACACCCCACATCTCTCACAGCTCAATACCCTCCCAACAAAACTAACTCTCACAGCAGAAACCTCTCTCACAATACACAGAGATCATGGACCTGCAGACACCGGCATACACAATTTTCACAACACAGCACACAGCATTCACAATACGTAACACACAGCTCTCACAGCACTCAGTAAGATTCACAGGACAGTCTTCACTATACACAGCCCTAAACCCTTACAGCCCCCTAACAGCCCACATCCCACACAGCACACAACACTCATAGCACGCAGCCCTCATAAAAAACAATCACGAAACTTTCAAAACATACACTTCTCAAAACGCACAGCACATAATCTCCTCACAGCACAACCCTCTTACAGCCCTAGCAGCGCTCACATAGTCCTCACAGCAGTCCCATCACAGCCCTCACAAAACACAGTACACATCTCTCAACTTTCACAGCACTTAGCCCACACAATCGACAACTCAGCTAAAACACAGCCCTCTCACGGCCCCCACGGCCCCTCCACAGCCCCCACAGCCCATCCACAGCCAGACAGTCCTCTCACAGCCCCAACAGCCCTCTCACAGACACCCACAGCGCCGAGGTTCCCCGAGCTCTGTCCCTGATACCCGAGTCTAAATTATTGCTCTAGCACGACCATCACAACTGACGCCCCTTGTACTACTCCCTGGCCAAAGTGAGTCGGTAAAGGGAGTGGAAGGCAGGAGAAGGGAGAAAGGGACAGAGGGATGGGTGGGGACAAACGGAGGAAGAGGAAGGGAAGATGGAAAAGATAGGATAAAGGGAAGAATGAAGAGAAGGGAAAGACGATGGTATGTGAAAGAAGAGGTGAAGGTAAAGGACACACACACACACACACACACACACACACACACACACACACACACACACACACACACACGCACACACACACACACACACACACACACACACACACACACAGCGAGAGAGAGAGAGAGAGAGAGAGTTCAAAGGGAGTACCACGCTGTTTCTCTCGCACAAACTAATATCAACCCGGTTTTCCGCGTCCGCCACAAACAGCAAAGCCCTCACAAGCACTCACAAACACCACGAACGCACAGACACTCCAAGTACCCTCACAGACTCCCAAACACACCACCACAAACACACAAACACTCATACCACCTCACAATCACAAACACGCAGACATTACGACCATCTCACAAGCACACAAACACAACATCATAAATACAAGTACCATTTTACAGTCACAAACACACCGCCAAACACACACAAACACTCATACACCCTCAAAAACACAGAAACACAACAAGCCACCGAGAACAGAACGACTGGGTGTGGGCTAGAATACACAAAGAGAAGAAAATATTAGATCAACAAGGCAGATGGATCCTCTCTCTCTCTCTCTCTCTCTCTCTCTCTCTCTCTCTCTCTCTCTCTCTCTCTCTCTCTCTCACACACACACACACACACACACAGAGTCCAGTTCTGCTAAATGGTAGTGAAGGCTTTGATGATGATGGTGATGGTGGTGATGCAGGTGATGTTGGAGATGTATACACTGCAGTGCTGCTGAACGTGATGATGATGATGATGATGATGATGACGATGAAAACTACTGTGTCTGCTGAGGAACCAAACATCGCACATTAACCAAAATAACATAGACATGACGCTGAGAAAAACAAAAATGACGCAATGAGAAGCACGATTGACAATTAATGGTAGAAACGATGCTAAAAGTGGCAGAAATAAGGTGACTAGGGCCAGAATTAACACAGCAAAATTGACATACTGAAGGGCAGAATTGGTGCAGAGACAAAATCAACATAATGACTCTCAGATTGGTTAATTGTAGACCAGAGCTGAGACTTAAGAGAGGCAGAAATGATGCTGAAGGTGACAGAATTGAGGCACAGAATAAGAGAAATAGCTAAAGATGACGAAGAATGGATAGTGCGAGTGGCAGAATGATCGACAGAGTGGCAGAAGTGGTCGTCAGAGTGGCAGAAGTGGTCGTCAGAGTGGCGGAAGTGGTCGTCAGAGTGGCAGAATCGACACGGAATGAGTCAGAATCGCAAGAGCCTGAATGTGGGACCTGGGGTGGGTGTCAGTGCGTGGGGACAAGAAAGGTACAAGATGGTGTGCCTCTTACTGTTGCCCCCTCCTTCCTTCCTTCCTTCCTTCCTTCTTTCCTTCATTTCATTCCTTTCTTTCTTTCTTTTTCATCCTTCCTTCATCCCATTCTTTTTTCCTTTCTTCCTTCCTTCTTTCCTTCCTTCCTGCACCACACACACACCTTTAGGGCCGCCTGTGAGGGGACGGGGATAAGGACGAAGAAGGGAGAAGGTTGGGGGAGTGAGGGAGGGATAAGGAAGATGGGGGAAGGAGAGAGAGAGGGGGGGCAGGGAGCAAGGAAGGACTGGGGTGAGTGAGGAAGTGTGGGATACAATGAAGTAAGCTGAGAGAGAGAGAGAGAGAGAGAGAGAGAGAGAGAGAGAGAGAGTAGCAGAAACACGGAAGATGCAAGAGAAGATAAAGAAAGTTTGCAGGATACTGAAGAGGCGAGAAAAAGATGATGGCAGAGACTGATGATGGGTAAGCAAGCGTGAGGGAGAGGGAAGAAGAGGGGAGAGGAGAAAGAAGGCGGTAAGAGAGAAGAGAAAGAGAGAAAAGAGAGAAATGAATAAGAGAGGATAAAAAAGTGATGATGGGTAGGCAAGCGTGAGGGAGAGGGAAGAAGAGGGGAGAAAGAAGAGGAAACGAAGGGAAAAAGAAGGAAAAGAGAAATGAGTAGGAGAAAACAGAAGAAGGATGAAGGGTAGGGATGTGAGAGAGAATGAAAAAGAGAAAAAGAGGAGGAAGAAGAGGAGAAAGAAAGAAGAGAATAAGAGAGTACAAGAAGGATCATGGGTTTGCGTTAGGGAGAAAGAGGAAGAGAGAGGAGAAAGGAGGGAAGAGATAGGAGAAAGGAGGGAAGAGATAGGAGAAAGGAGAGGAGACGGACGGGAATAAAAGAGAAAAAGAAGAGGAAGAGAGGAAAAGAAAGAAATTATGAGATAGTAAAAGAATGATGATGCATGGGGAAGCGTGGGAGAAGGAAGAAAGGAGAGGAGAAAGAAGGGAATAAGAAAGAGAGATGAGGAAGAGGGAGGGGAGGAAGAAAAAGACCGAAAAAGCAAGGAGAGAGAGAGAGAGAGAGAGAATGCGAGAGATGAAAGATGGGATGTGAGACAGAAATGAGGTTGAGAAAAAAATATGAGGGGATAAAAAGGGAAAATTATATAGCGAGTTAGAGAGAGAGAGAGAGAGAGAGAGAGAGAGAGAGTGAGAGAGAGAGAGAGACGAACGGAGAGAAGGGGGAGGGAAAGAGGTAGAAGGAAGCAGAAAGGAAGACGTGAAGAAAATTTAATAAAGCATGAGATCGTAGAGTATAAGGAAGAAAATGAGGAAACAGACGGCAATATATAAGTGAGGGGAGAGAAAGAGGGAGAATAAAAACGCTAGGAAGAAATATAACAAAGCAAGGAGGAAGAAAGACAGGAAAGGGGGAAGGAAAATACCGAAAAGATGCTGAGGGAACGTAAGAGGCAAGGATAAGATGATGACGGCAAGATTACTGATAAAGAGAGAGAAAAGAGAGAAGACGGTAGGGTGAAAGAAAATGGGAGACGTTTGGGTGAGCTGAGAAAATGACTACGTGATTGAGAGGAAACTAAGAGGGGATTTATGGCTGAGAGAGAGAGAGAGAGAGGAGAGAGAGAGAGAGAGAGTGTTCGATATATAAATACTGGGACCTCACGAAAAAGTTAAATCACAGGGATAACTTTAAAAAAAAAAAAAATTGAAATGAGTACCTACAAGACACACACAATCAAAACATGTTACCCATTATACACGAGTACGTACACACACACACACACACACACACACACACACACACACACAGATAAAAAGACATAGAAAACGTCTCCAACCCGCCACCAAAAGACGCAATTTATGAGCTTTCAGGAAGAGTTTGTGAAAATGCGACAAAGAGAAGAATGAGCCTCCTCTTTCGGCAACTTTCCGTGGCCTGAATGGAAGCTCTTGATGTTGGTGCTTTACGCCGAAGTTTCGCTAAGGGCTTGGGGAAGAAAAATCCGCCCCTTCCTGTCGATGCTCACTTTGAGGCCCCCCTTAAGTAAACAGGCCACTCAGAGCGCACAGTCAACCCCCGATATTCACTCTGGGTCCCCCTTTAGGTAAACCGGCCACTCAGTGAGGATATTCACCCCCTGTGCTCACTCCCAGGCCCCCTTATGTAAACAGGCCACTCAGCGAGGATATTCACCACCCGCGGCTCAGGACCCACCAATGGGCACTCAGCGTCAGCCGTAACTGGCCACTCAGAGGGCTTATTTACACCAGATGCCCTAGCGTGTGAGCCACTGGACAACACCGCCATTTTGGAGGTCCATTCGCGCACCTGACTCCTGGAAATTTGGCTGGAAATCTCATCCTCTCTGTACAATACCTGCGTCGCAAAGCAAGGTATATGAAAATGGTGCGTGAATGTTTCCTTCTTGTTCTTCTGTTTCCTCCTCCTCCTCCTCCTCTTCTTCATGTATAAAGTTCAGAATTAATCCATCGCCAGGCCCTACCATCCAGCTTACAACACCAATATTCCCAAGAGCTATTTGCCCACCACCCAACACCATCCCTGCCCACCCTTCTCCACCCAATCCACTTTTTTTTTTTTTTTTCTGTTTCCCCAATCCCACGTTACCTTTGTGAGAAATTTGTCGCCTCTACCTGTACCACCCTTCCTATAAAACCCAACTTTCCTTGGTGTAGTCATCCCTTCCCGTCCTACCATCTTCGCCCTTCCTATTCACACCATCCACCCACCCCACCACAATCTTCCTCCTTCCCGTCCACCGCTTTCGTTCCACTCATATTTTTCTCCGACATCTTCAACTTGCTCATGTAATACAAATACCTAGGTTTATATGGCTCAGAAAGCAAATCCCGGAAGTGCTTACCTGGTGTACTGTCTTCTGTCACCTGCCACTTGACCACGATATACGAGTACAAGGAGTCACTGTAGGTACCAAACTGGCTGTCTGAAAAAGGAAGAAATAGATAACTTAGCATGACAGGTTGGTACTAACGAATATGGTAGGTAAACAGGATGATACACGAGCCGAGACTGATTTGGTAGGTAGGCAGGTTGATACAGACTAATTTGTTAAGTAGAGAGGTTGACACAGACTAATTTTGTAGGTATACAGGTAAACATAGCAGAATAAGACATATACACAGGTAGGTAGATATACATAACTTGGGTGAGTAAATAAATATAGGGAAGTTACGTAGGCATGTAGATATATATAAACCATGTCACTTTGGAGGTGAAAGGAGTTCCCCATGAGGAGGGCTGCAGGAAGAGGGCAATCTCATTCTGCAGTCCACCGGGTTCACGTTTCAGATGAACCTGAGGGAAACAACAACAACAACAACAAATACTACAGCTACTAATACTACTACTGTTACCACTACTACAACTAGGACGTTAGTATGTAAGTATGTACGCAGGGCATGGTAGGCGCATAAATTGGCCAGGTAGCAAGCAGGTAGTCTCAGGTAGCAAGATTAAACTCCACCTCTCAATACGTAGCCCTTATGTAGCCTCGCATCACTACCGCTCTAGCCCTTATAATGGTCACTTAACAGAGCAATTGGTGGGCCACTTGAAGGGCAACAGGCTCCTCTTATCCCCCCCCCCCTCCTCTGACCCCTCTCTCTCTCCTGACTCCCCTGACCTCCCCCCCATCCCCTCTCTCTCGCTTCCTTGCCCCCTGATTCCCCTCCCCCCCAGTCTCTGGTCAAGGGCATGAGGACAATGGGGAAAGGGGAGATGTGAGGGGAATGGTTTGAGAGAGAGAGAGAGAGAGAGAGAGAGAGAGAGAGAGAGAATATAAGCACAATGTAATCCAACACTATAACTCTCTCTCTCTCTCTCTCTCTCTCTCTCTCTCTCTCTCAAGTCTTTCCATACAATTTACCCCGCCTCCCAAATCCCGTCTTACCAAATCCCAAATCCCTCAATGTGTTTCAAAGGCGAATCCTCTGGTAATCCCTCCTTACCTTACCAGCAAGAGAAGGGTCAGCTGTCTTAGCATAATGGCTGTCTATCTATCTATCTATCTGTCTATCTATCTATCAGTAATCCTTGTCTCCTTTACCAGCATGAGTCCTCAAGGGGCAATTACTTTACCTTAGAGGCTGTCTACCAGTATATCTATCTATCTATCTAACCATCTACTTACCTACCTACTGACAGACCTACCTACCTAAATATCTATCTATCTACCAGCTTATCTACACAATATCTATTCCTTTAGTTTATAATTATATCATCAACTGCTTCTAAATTCCAATCACTTCTGCCCACCTGTCTGTCTACCTATGCATCTATCTATCTATCTATCTATCTATCTATCTACCTACCTACTTCTCTGTCTATCTATCTACTTATCAACAAGCCTATTTACTTACAAATCTACCTACCTTTCTATCATCGAGTAAATATAAACACCATTTCCTTCCCATCTACCTATCTTCCTATCCATGTGCCTACCTATTTATCTATCGATCTATCTATCCACCTACCTATCTCCCAGTGGTACTTAACGCCAATTACATCTTCCCTAACCACCTAGCAGCCGTCAAGAGGCAATTAACTCGGGATTATGACCCTCCGGTGCGTCTTTCTGGCCGCGTTCCGTTTGCCAGTACTTTCAGATTTAGGATTTTCTGTATCGATTTAGACTCTGTTATGGCCGCGTTCCCTATCCCACTATTTTTACAGGATGAGAAGGGAAAGAGGAGATTTACATGAGGATTTACAGAGAAGGAGGGAAACGGATTTTTTTTTTTTTTTTTTTTTTTATCCTTCCCTTCCTTCTCTTTATATACGTAATTTTTCAGACCTCAGCTTAAAGACAATACATACTGGAATAATTACATGTTTTCATTTAATTAACGAAAGCTTGGATGTGAAATAATACTGGAAGACAATAAAACACACACACACACACACACACACACACACACACACACACACACACATCACCTCTCCATACACCATAACAGAGGCTCTAAAAAAAAACACGCTTCACATTTCAACCAAAAATTCCCCAGATAGGAACTTCACCTTATAAAACATAAATAAATAAATAAGATAAAGATAAAAACACTGAACAATAACACACCCTCATATAACTCTCAAGAACACAACCCTGAAATAATACGAGAAAATAATGCACTCAAACACAACAGCATATACATTAAATTCTCCAGAACCCAACCTTGAAACAGCAGCCAGCGAGACACGTAGCACAAAAGCCTCATTAGGAATTACCTCAAACGCAGCCATGAGTCGCTCTCCCAAAGCTCTAAGCTCTAGGAAGTCACGATGTTGTATTTCCACGCTCTGTAAGGTATGTCCGAGAGCGTGGTGCGGGGCGGACTCTTGCGTGCGAGATTGCGGTATGGGATGTGTTTGAGTGTTTTATTGCTTGTGTTTGATATTTCTCTCTCTTTCTCTCTCTTCCAGTGATTCACATTTTAACCTGTAATTGGCTATGATGATACGCGTATACAGGGTGCAAGGCTGAAAACAGGGGAGAAATACTGAAACAAATATAGCTGAAAAACTGGGAAGAAATATTGGTAAGGGGTGAAAAAGAAGACAGTTGGTGAAGCAGGGAGAGGGCACGAGAGCTGAGAGGAGGGGAGGGGTGGGTAGGGAGGAGAGGCGAGGATGGGTGGCAAGAGGGGAGAGGAGAGGAGAGGGGAGGGAAGAAAAGAAAGGGGGAAAGAGAAAAAGGAGGGGGAGGGGGGCAGATAGGAGAGAAGAAAATATTAGGAAAACTTGAGAGAAGGATTATTAGGGAGAGGAGAGGGAGAGGAACAGGGAAGTGGGTGCGAGGGTAGGAGAGGGATGAGGAGAGGGGAGAAGGGTGGGGAGAGGACCTGTATACACCCCGTTCCCCCAGCTTCCCCCTCCCTTGCAACCTGCCTTGTATCGTGTAATAGTGGGGTAAGTTTGAGGAGGGTGGGCAGAATGTGTGTGTGTGTGTGTGTGTGTGTGTGTGTGTGTGTGTGTGTGTGTGTGTGTGTGTGTGTGTGTGTGTGTGTGTGTGTAGCCATATTTCCCTGTGAGCACCCGAGTTGCACACACAGCACTCCTCCCCCTTCGATAACCCACACCTCACACGCAACAACGATTAGGTGGGGCGAGGAGAGTAAGATTAGATTAGGTTGGGTGACGTGAGATTGGGTGAGGTGAGGTTTGGTTTGCTCTGATAAGGTAAGGTAAGGTAAGGTAAGGTAAGGTAAGATAAGGCAAGGCAAGGTAAGGTTAGTTTAGATTAATGGAGTGCGTGTCTAACCCCTTTCACTGAGAAGGAACTGTAAACCAAAGCCAGATTAGGTCTCGACAGCACTTCTTCGTGACTAGCACCATATTCTTGTGTTAATCTCTTGCTACAACTCAGCATTCAAGGGGGAGAGAAGGCAATATTACGCCCAGTTACGGTGAAAGGAGTATAGGTTAACAGTAACTGAGAAGGAATGGTGAACCGAAGTTTGATTGGTTCTCAGACTGCGGTGATACGCCGGGTGGAAAGGATGCACAGGGGGGGTTCACTGCTCTTGGTGGGGTTCACGGGGGAGTCGGGTTAGCTCTTGAACCTTTGTTGGCTTCTGTACAGGTCAGAGCTTCATGCCCAGAATTGATCCTGAACTGTTTTTTTATTTTTGTTATTTTTCTTCGATTTTATTATTTCCTTGAACATTTAGGCTGACGTACATCTTCTGCACACACACACACACACACACACACACACACACCATTTCCAGACGATTTTATTCAACTAAAAACACACCCGTAGTAGTGAAGGAATTAATAAGAACTTTATCTAACCCATCCAGCTCTAAAAGTCTCTTCAGAAAAAAAAATCACCATGTCAAAGCAAAATAAAAAATTGGCAAGAACAAAAAAATATCGCGTCCTCTCTCTGAAGGGGTTAAAAAAAAAAATATATATAAGTCTTGGGCTGCCCGAATTCAATCACCCAGATTAAAGGTGGAAGAAAGGAAAGTGTGGGTGTATGAGAAATCTGAGAGCGTTGTTGTGGATCTTATGTGTGGGAGAAGGAAGAGGTAGGGAAGTCTTAAAACAGGTGCTGAATATTCACAGAAGGATGGGAACTTAGCACAGATAAATATGTGGATAAAGAGACGCTGCATACAGAAGGACAGACAGACAAAGAAGAGTCGAACATGAAAGTTAAATAGGTGGGTAGACAGATGCGTGTTTCGCAAAGTTAAACATGAGCACTGAACAGACACGAAGAGGCACTGAACAGAGAGACAGGCCCTGAACAGACACAGCCATATAGGTGTTGAACATAGCCAGACAGATTGACACATAGTCCTGGTACAAAGACAGACAGACAGACAGACCAAACACATACAATCCATAACATAACCTTGACTTGCTCTCTCAATAACTTGCCTCTCTTTCTCCCTCCCTCCCTTTCTCTCTTTACCTGTTTACCTACCTACTTACTTACCTGTCTATCTATCTATCCTCCCCCAACACAACCCTGAATCAATATCCATTTTAGCCATCAATTTGAATCCATTACAGCACATGCAGAGCCAATGTCACGTGCATAAATCAGGCCAATTATCTTTTATCAATATTTCAATTTGGCTTCACCTGTAATGACTCAGGTAATCACGTCTTATCGGGGCCTCATTCAGGACTTCAGCGGGGTGACGTCACCAGTAATACCCCTCTAATCGTCGAGGTAACTCTAGCATTCTCATTTAATTAACACAAATCGATTTT
Organism: Coenobita brevimanus; assembly: GCF_032717465.1. Taxonomy (NCBI): domain Eukaryota; kingdom Metazoa; phylum Arthropoda; class Malacostraca; order Decapoda; family Coenobitidae; genus Coenobita; species Coenobita brevimanus. The sequence goes on from NC_136978.1 coordinate 1,493,082, forward strand.
ATTCGGCTGAGTGGGTAATACCAGTGAGAAATTTTATGCCGATACCAATACCCCTCTCACGGTCGGAACTACTCTGGTATTATTTTCAGCCAAGAGTGAATCAGAGGAGCCTGGGAGGGTTTATATTGGTACCCCTTGAAGATATGGACTGAGGAAAGGGCTTGGGATATTTCGTGTTCCTATTTTTTTTTTTTTCATTTTTTGGGGGATATCTGTGTGTGTGTGTGTGTGTGTGTGTGTGTGTGTGTGTGTGTGTGTGTGTGTGTGTGTGTGTGTGTGTGTGTGTGCAGAAACAGACGGAAAGACGAACAGACAGATAAATATGCAGACAGACAAACAGGTAGACAGACAGATAGATAGACTGACTGAAATATAAAGATAGATACATAGATCCTGATAGATACAAGCAACCCCACCACCACTACACGACCCCGAACTAACGATGCACTATTTCCGTGTTGCAGTGACGGCGGTGGAGGGTGGCGTTGCAGCTCTCCCTTGCAACTTTGATCACCCTCCAGACGACTCCGTGTTCCTCATCCTCTGGTTCAAGGGTAACCTAACAACGCCCATCTACAAGTGAGTATCAGGTATAAGGATGAGTGGGAGCGTAAGTGCCTGGGGATAGGAGTGAGTGGTAACATCGAGAGGGAGTATAAGTGTTTGGGGTTAGGGATGAGTGGTAATACTGAGTGGGAGTGTAAGTGCTTGGGAATAGGGATGAGTGGTGGTAATTGTCCTTGTGTAGCTATGTGAGTGGAGATAACTGCTGTTGTTTATATAAGATGGCAGAAGTAGTTAGTCCTTTCTTGATAGACAGAAGGGGAGGGAGAGGGAAACCAAGGAAGAGGGCCCATTACTCTTACATAGACTCCAGGTAAATTAAAGGACATAGGTATCATTGGACAGGTGAAAGGACAGGTAAATGAGCAAATCCCTCTTACGTGTACAGGTAAATGGCACATAAATCACGCTGAATGGAAGGCAGGTAGAATAGTGTGGTAGACTGCTGTGGTAATGGAAAGGTGTATATCAAAGGGAACCCATTGATTGCTGGCGGATAAAAGATGGCATACTGTTCATCATCATCACCATCACCATCACCATCATCATCATCAACACCATCATCATCATGTCTCCTCCTTCTCATCATCATCATCATGCTGGTCCTCCTCCTCCTCATCATCATCATCCTCATCATCATCATCATCATCATCATCACCATCATCATCATCATCATCACTCTCCTGCTCCTGCTCTTCCTCCTCCTCCTCATCATCATCATCATCGTCATTATCATCAGCATCATCAAAACTCAAATTCCACATCACAAAGAGCTAACCAGTTTTGGGAAAATTATTACGCAGATAACCCAGAATCAGAAAGGCTATTACCAGCGTCGATTGGAGTGAGCAATACATCACTCCCTCAAAATTCGCCAAAAAATAAAAATAATCTCGCTACACAGTTCTGGCTATTGCGCTCACTCACTCGCCTCTCACATTACAACCACAGCTACCTGCCTAGAGTTACGGGCCCCAGGCAAGCACAGGTCCCTACCACAGCTCTCAGATAAAGCTAGCCTCATTTCTGCCACAGCTAACTTCACTCCAAGCATGGCTATTCTAACCTCCACCACAGCTAACCTCACCCCTACCACAGCTAACCATCACTACCAAAGCTAACCTCACCTAAGCTAACTTCAGCCCTACCACAATCCTCTTCAACCTTACCACAGCTCAGCCCACCACTACCACAGCTCTCCAACAAAGCTAACCTCACCCTTACCACAGCTAACTTCAGTCCCAAGACACCCCTCCAACAATCAACCACAGCTCCTCAAAATCAACTTCACCCCCACCACCGCTAACTCCTTGACCTCTCCCGGCAGCTATGACCTCCGACCCGGGGCAGGGGGCAGCCGTCACTGGGTGGATGAGACCGTGCTGGGATCAAGGTCAACGCTGGACGTGTCTCAGAGTCCTGCACTGCTGAGGCTGCGGGATGTGCTGGCCTCAGACGCGGGCCATTACAAGTGCAGGGTGGACTTCCGCACTCAGCCCACCAAGACCACGAGAGTCGGCCTTAAGGTCATAGGTCAGTACATAGACGTTCTTCATTAACTACTTTATGAGCTTCCTTCACCACTACAAACTAGCCCCTTCACTACAACGTGCTGATCATAGACGTGTACGGCCGACTTCAGCATTCAGCACAGCAAAAGCACGTGTCAGACTTAGGGTTACAGGTCAGTACAGCCACTACCATTCTTTTCTTATTTCAGAATACACACTAAAGTTTCTTATTCGCCTCTTCACCACGACATCTCCGTGACCCATTAACCCTTCCGTATCACTTCACACCAACTGCCTCACACAGACGACCCAAAACACCAGGGTCAGACTTGAGGTGCTGGGTCAGTACCTAAACGTTTCTTACACAAATTCTCTTCCCTCTCTGTTCAAAATTACTCTCCAGAAAAAAAAAATAACATGCAAACACCTGTGCCTTGAAATATGGAGTAAAGGAAGCATACATCGTGGGCTCAAACACACTGTCATTGTAATATAAACACAAGTTCCATACGTTGATGTAAGGTAATTCTTCCGCTTAAACAGGACGCTAAAATCCAGACAGGTTTTAAGTTACTGCTCCTGAGAATAAAGTTAATAGCCTACATCGCGATATTACCCCCGCTTCCTTCCAAATAGAGTTCTCATTCAGTGTCTTACTTTTTTCTTCATCTTCTTTATAAAATTGCTAGTGCACTGCCCCTTAGTAAAGCATCAATAAAGGAAATCGCTGCAGTTATTTTACCAATGGCTTTAGCTACGAGTTACATCATTACACTTTCTCTTCCTAACTTTTTTTCCCAATCACTTTTTCATCTCTTTTTCCTCTTCTTTTTCTTCCTTTTCCCCATCTGCTATCTGCTGTTTTCCTTTTTCCATGTCGTTTTAAAATATTTCTCCATTTTCTCTTTCCCTCGCTCCCCTTCACCCCGTCTTTCTTTCACCCTACCTCTGCCCTCAATCTGTTCTTCCCTTTTACCTTTTTCTTTCTGCTTCCTTTCGTTTCCCCTCACCTTCCTCTCTCTCTCTCTCTCTCTCTCTCTCTCTCTCTCTCTCTCTCACACACACACACACACACACACACACACATCTCCCCATCACCAACTCTTTCACACCTTCCTAGCTCTATCTCTCACTTCTTTTACTCTTATCCTTTCTCACACTATCTTTCTTCTCCTGTTCTCACTCTCTCTCACCATCCCTCTCCTCATTCTTTCCCCCATCCACTCCCCTCCGTCCACTAATCCTCTCCCTATCTCCCCCTTCTCACTCCATGCCTTCACCTCCTCACCGCCTCTCTCCTCTCCTCTCCCTTCCTCCTTCCCTCTCCCTTCCTCATACTCTCCCAGCTCTCTCTTGCTCCCCTCTCCCCTCCCCATTCTCCCCTAATGACCACCCTGTCAATCTGAACATCACCTCTATTTTGGGAATTGCTCTGCCCATGTTCACCCCATTGCTGTCTCTCTCTCTCTCTCTCTCTCTCTCTCTCTCTCTCTCTCTCTCTCTCTCTCTCTCTCTTTGATTCCGCCCTATCTACTCCACATTAAATCGTCATTACAATTCAATTTCTCCCCACTCATCACCCATATTCTCTCTCTCTCTCTCTCTCTCTCTCTCATACACAAGGTAATCCAAGGCTACATTTCAATTTTCTCTCACAATACTTCTCGCCTGATTTATTCTTTTTCTCTCTCCCTTTGAACTGGTCCTCTCTCTCTCTCTCTCTCTCTCTCTCTCTCTCTCTCTCTCTCCCGTCCAATTACCAACCCAACTGACACAGCTCTGAGGCATAACAAGGAAGGTTTAAATATCAAGTTAACTATGTCAGCAATTTAATATCACTTTGTCAGGGCTTGTACGTGATTAAAAAGGGTGCTTGTTACGAGGGGCAAGGGTAGTTGACCGTAAAATGCCACGTTAATGTCAGCTATGGCATGCTGCTAGGGTGCAGAGGGGTGGTTTGAGAGGTGGATGGGTGGTTGGGAGGGTGGGGAGCTAGATGAGGGGAAGAATAGGTAGGTTGGGTATGTTTATGGTTGGATAGATGAGTGTGGTGTGGTGTGGTGTGGTGTGGTGTGGTATTGTATGTGAAGGGTGGATAGAGGAAGTGGTCTGGGTACAGCATGGATGGATGGATGAATGATCAGATGGACAGATCGATAGATGGATGAGGAGAGAGAGAGAGAGAACCAGGTGTGAATTCAGATAATAATTGAGTCAGGAAAGATAACAAACAGACCCCAAGACAATACCCCTCCCAATTATCTTTCTCAGAGGAATATATGCGTCAATTCAGGAACAAATTCTCAGTGACTTTACTCCTTTCACAGCCACGATTTTAAGGGGATTTATTCTCAGTAAAGTCGGACGATTTTATTAAGCTGAGAGAATGTTTATGGAGCTAAAATATTAAGAATCTCTCTCTCTCTCTCTCTCTCTCTCTCTCTCTCTCGTCAGACGGTTTATTCTCACCAAGCCAGACGATTTTCCTTAGCTGACAAAACCCCTACACAGCTAAAGGGCTTAAAGTTATCTCTGATTCTTGCAACTCACTTTAATTTTACCTGTCGATTTAAAGCAATATCTCTGAGGTATTTAATTCGTGTTTTCATTCAGCGAGCGGTTTATTTTTCCCCGTCAGCAATAATGGCGATCAGAGGTGCAATTTTAGCAGTGCCACACAACCATCCACACACCGAGTTAACTCATCCACAGTTTAGTCCATTCGATGAGGGGATGGTACTTTTTATCGGCTTGTGAAACACTACGGAGGCGACTATACATTTCATTTTTTCATTTTTTTTTAAATATAACGATCTAAAATTATCATCTCTCAATCCTGAATCAGAAGCTGTGGCTGCAGAATAGAGCGAGAATATGCTAGTCACGAAGAAGTGCTATGGAAAGGGTGTAGAGCCGTAACTGTGTCTTTTAATGCCTCTGAGCTTCGTGAAATGAGGTGCAAAAGGACGAAAACCTTGGCCAATTTAAGGTGAATGGAGTACACACAAAGCCCACAGGAAAAAGAGGCAACACTGTCAACTATAAACAAGGGAAAACAAAACAAAAAAGCAAGGACAAATCAACTGTAAACAACACGACTTTGTGAAATAAGCAAGAAAACAACTTACACGGAAAAATAAAACGCTGGCATGGTATTAAAACAAGATAAACACACACACACACACACACACACACGCACACACATACAAATATAACCAGGATAAATGGCATTTAAAATCACACACACACACACACACACACACACACACACACACACACACACAAATATAACCAGGATACATGGCATTTAAAAACACACACACACACACACACACACACACACACACACACAAATATAACCAGGATACATGGCATTTAAAATCACACACACACACACACACACACACACACACACACACACAAATATAACCAGGATACATGGCATTTAAAATCACACACACACACACACACACACACATACAAATATAACCAGGATACATGGCATTTAAAATCACATACACACACACACACACACACACACACACATACATAAGGACAAACTTTCACATGTAAACGAGACCTACGTAAAAAAAAAAAAAAAAAAACGAAACGACGTACCCAAAAACTTTCAAAAAAATTCTCAAAATCGGGAAAATGACAATGGAAAATAATCGACAACACGTGTAAAGCTCGATTAATAGAAGGTAAAAAGTTGCATATGAGAGAGAGAGAGAGAGACAGACAGAAATCCGAAAGCAAAAGTTCATCAGATCTCGCCAAACAACAGCAACAATGGCGCGCGACACTGAAACAATCCCGTCGCGTCTTCACAAATCTTCTAATATCTCCAAGACCACTTTACCTCTAGAGCCGTCACGTTGCCCTGGCATCCTAGTAGCCTCGTTCTAGTTGTCAAGTGGTGTGTAGTCCCCAGGCTACTTCGGGAACACTTAGAAAATGCACTTAGAGACAGAGCGACTCGGAATTGCGCGCACCCACCTCAGCATCTCGTGGGCGACTGCTTGCCCAGGCGCCAGGGTTAATATTCACACCTCGGATGGACACCTGTAGGACTTTTAAAAATCTGCGGTTATTTAACTTCAATGTTTTTAATACCTATTCTTTTGCTTACTGATTTTAACTGAAACAGGCGAGAAAAAGAAAGATGGGTAGATAGACTGAGAGACAGATACAGATAGTTTGTGAGTGGGTATGGTGTAATGCGGGGCATGGAAAGTTCTAGAAGCTCGCGCAGGGGCAGAATGACGTCACATCCGGGTACCTGCAGAGGCTTTCCAACAATGCTAGGCGTCGTCGGCGTCGGTGTCGTCGCTGTCGTTGTTGTTGTTGTTGTTTAAAGTATTCTACATGGTACAGGAGCCTCTTAACACCTCTTCCTTAGCGATTTCTTTTGGATATTACACCTTGACATCTTATCGCGGGCTTCAAATCTAGAATGAAGCGCCACGGAGGAAGTGTTAGGGAAATCTACGATCAGTAACTAAGGAGGGTTACGAAATCTAGAATAAGTTGCAAAAGAAAATATGATAAATGTCCCTGACCACTTAAAACAGGACCCATGAGTGGAGTATTTATAATAATAATAATAATAATAATAATAACCAAACCACCACCGCCACCACATCACCACCACCACTACAGTTACTACTACTACTACAATTACTACTGCTACCACCACTATTTCTGCTACTACTACTACTACTACAGCCTTTGGATAATAATATATGTCTATAAAGCAAAACTATAATCCTTTCACCATAACTTGGCCTAGATTTTCGTCCTTTTGCAGCTTATTTCACGTAGCTCAGTGGCAGAAAAAGACG
>NC_136978.1:1505000-1535000 GCF_032717465.1 Coenobita brevimanus
TGCCTATCCCATCTCTGCCTATCCCGCCTCTATCCCTACCTCTCCTGACCCTAACTGTCCAAGTCTGCCTATCTAATTTCTACCTATCTAAGCCCTGCCTAAGCCCTACTTCCCCTCTGCCTAAGCCCTGCTTATCCCTTGCCTGTCCCTGCCTATCCACCGGTTTCTAACATGCGAGAACACGGGAGCGAGGGTGGGCGTGAGGGCAGGTGTTTGCTGAAGATTACAGGAGAGAGAGAGAGAGAGAGAGCACAACGCCATGAATTATCAAGATGGTGTAGTGTTTTAATGCGCCTGTCCAAGCACCTAACAATGGCTTCCAACCTTCCACTGGCACGAAATGATTTATTATTCATTCTCTCCAATCCCTCTCCCTCTCTCTCTCTCTCTCTCTCTCTCTCTCTCTCTCTCTCTCTCTCTCATTAAAGCTAGAGAATATTTATAAAGGAGAACGTATGCAGTTTCACGACATGTGCTAATCTTTCCTCCTTTTCTTCCTCCTCTTCTTCCTCCTCCTCCTCCTCCACCTCCTCCTCCACCATTACCACCTCCTTCTCCTCCTTCTCCTTATTAACTATGAAATCCCACTAATGCATGAACAAAGCCAGAAAGAAAGTAAGAAGGAAGGAAGAGATGGGAAGGAAAGGAAGGAAATGAAGGATGGAAGGAAGATATGAAAAATAAGGAAAATGGAAGGAGAGAAAAGAGGAAGAATTGAAAAGAGGAAAGAGGGAAAAAGAGAAAGAAGGGAGGGTAAGAGAAGACGAAGAGGAAAGAGGAAGAGAGCGAGGGGAAGTGAGGAAAGAGTCAAGTACAGAGAACGCACACACACACACACACACACACACACACACACACACACACACACACACACACACACACACACACACACACACACAGGTAAACACAAGTACACACCTCTCCCCTCCTCCCCCACACACACACACACACACACACACACACACACCTATTCCCCTCCGCCCACACACACACACACACACACACACACACACAGGTAAACACAAGTACACACCTCTCCCCTCCTCCCACACACACACACACACACACACACACACACCTATTCCCCTCCACCCACACACACACACCTCTTCCTCCCACACACCTGTCGTCGTCCTGACTGATCCTAATGACCAGGTAAGATCCATGTAATTAGGGCCATAAATCGTTCCCTGGTTATCACTTCAGGTATATGTGTTTTTTTGTGGGAGAAATATTTTGAGTTTAAAGATTTTTGGTTTTTCCTCGTGTGTGTGTGTGTGTGTGTGTGTGTCTATCTATCTCCATCTCTGGCTGTCTGTCTAACTAAGTCTATTTCTATCTATCAAAGTTCAACTCTTCATTTATAATTTTTTTCTATAGTAATAACCGTGTCTATCTATATCTGTCTTTGTATTTTCCATTTATCTACCTGTCAGTCTATCTATCTATCTATCTATCTATCTTTTTGTTTCTATCAGTCATTGTGCCTCTCCATTCACATCTCTCTCCTCCTCTCTCTCTCTCTCTCTGTTCATCTATCCACCTATCTATCTACGGACCGATCTATCTATCTATCTATCCGTCTATCTATCTGTCTATCTTCCTACCTACATACTTATCTATCTATCTATCTATCCACCTACCTATTGACTCACCTACCTAGCTACATACCCATCTATCTATCTATCTATCTGTCCATTTATCTATCTATCTATCTATCTGTAATGTTCAGTGAGCGGGGTAGTCATTATAACAATGTATATTGGACTGGATATTACTCTCAATATTAAGGTTATTTCAATGGCCTCACTCTTTTTAATCTATCTATCTATCTATCTATCTATCTATCTATCTATCTATCTATCTGTCTACCTATCTATCTGTGTATCTGTAGCTTTCTATCTATCTATCTATCTATCTATCTGTCTATCTATCTGTCTGTGTATCTGTAGCTTTCTATCTGTCTATCTATCTATCTATATGTCCGTCTATCTATCTATCTATTTAAACTTAATTTTTGCATCTGTCTGTGTGTGTATGTTTTTGCCGATCCATTCATGTCTATCTTGTGTCTTTGTCTACTTCTGTCTATCTACCTATATATCTGTTTATCTATTTATTTATCTATCTGCCTAAAAGTCTATCTACCAGTCTCTTAAGCTATCAGTGCATCAGTCTGTTTACATTCATATCCCTCTTCATCTATCTGTCTGTCTATCTATCTATCTATCTATCTGTCTATCTATTCATCTATCTATCCATGTTTTCCTTTTGTTTTCAGTAAGTATCTATCAGTCTTTTCCTTTTTCTTATTCAGTCTAACTATCTATCTATCTATCTATCTATCTATCTATCTCTACAGTCCAGCAAGCGTAGTTATTAATTGCCTTCGATATTTTGAGGGAAATTTCACGGGAATGTCGAGACTATAACTCTATTTTCATATGTCCAATTGCACCACTGTTATATAGTTTTTTATCTATTTCTCTGCCCTCCTATCTATCTACCTGTCTATCCGCCTGTCTGTTTGTACCGTTATATGTCTGTCTGTTTTCCTATCTATCGGTCTATCTCTCTGTCTATTGCGTCCTATGTCTATCTGCCAGTTTACCTATTTCTTTATCTCTGTTTATCTGTCTGTCTGTCTCTCTAATCTCCTTTCCCTCCATCTCTCCCTTTCCTGGTTCCCTCTCCCCCCCCTCTCTCTCTCTCTCTCTCTCTCTCTCTCTCATATTCATTCCCTCCATCCTCCCTTCCTCCCTTGCCCATTCCTGTCATTTCCACCTACTTTAAGACTCCCCTCTCCCTCTCTCTCCCCCTCCTCCCCCTCTCTCCTCCCCCTCCCCTCTCTCCCTCCCCTCTCCCCCCCTTCTCTTTACGCAATTTTACCCCCTTGAGGAGAGAATGAAGTAAGGCTTAGTGCCCCCTCCCCCTTCTTCATTCTCCTCCTCCTCCTTCCTCCTCCTTCTAGACCTCCTCCTCCTCCTCCCTCCCATCATTATTTTCCTCCTCCCTCACCTCACCATCATCATCACCACTAATATTCATTTCTCCTCCTTATTTCTCATTTTTCCTCTCATATTCTTCTAAACATATGCCTCTCCTCCTTCCATTTCTCAGTTTCCTTCCCTTCCTCTTCATTTCCCTCCCATTCCTCCTCTTCCTCCTCCTCCTCCTCCTCCTCATCATCATCATCATCATCATCATCATCATCATCATCACTCACATACTCCCTCTCCTCTTTTTTTGTCCCTCCTTCTCCTCCTTCTTTATCAAGCTCCTTCTTCCTATCATCTTCCTTCTCCTCCTCCTCCTCCTCTTTCCTCCTCCTCCTCATTTGCCTCTCCCTCTTCTCGTTGCTGTGGCGGCGGCGGTGGGGGAGGCGTGAGAGGGGTAGTGAAGAGAGCTTTATGGTGCAATTAGGGTCCTCTCTCTCTCTCTCTCTCTCTCTCTCTCTCTCTCTCTCTCTCTCTCTCTCTCGCTCTCTCTCTCTCTCTCTCTCATCAACCCTCCTCCCCACCAACTTCTCTCCCTGCTATCACCAAACTTCCTATCTCTCTTCCTTCCTATATGCTTCCTCCTCCTACCTCTCCCCCTCACCTAAATTACACCTCCTATTCTTCCTCCTATCCTTCTTCCTGTTCCTCTTCCTGTTCCTCTTCCTTTCTTTTTTCTTTCCTTTCTCTCTCTCTTCCATCTCGAAATTTACTCACTCAAATTTTCTCTACTTCTTACTTTCTCTCTCTCTCTCTCTCTCTCTCTCTCTCTCTCTCTCTCTCTCTCTCTCCTTCCCTCTTCTCTCGTTTTCTGCAATACAAGATCCTCATTCCATTTTCTTTCCTCCCTCTCTCCACGTTTACTCCCTCTGTCTTCCCCCTCCCTCTTCAATCTTAGTTCCTCATCCCCCTCATCCTTCCCCATCATTCTACATCCCCCCCTCTCTCCCCATTTTCTCCCCATCCTCATTTCCTTTCCCACCCCATACTGCTTCACCTCTCTGCCTCATCCCCATCATTTTTTCCCTTACAAAATTCTCCACCCTCTCTTCCTCCCCTAGCCCCATTTTCCCCTACCCCTACTCAACGCCCCTTCCCCCCACCTTTTCCCCTTCTTCCCCAACCTGTTTTTTCCCCACCATTCCTTCCCCACCATCCTTTTCCCCGGTTCACCCCTACCCACCCTTCCTTCCCTCTTCCTATTTCCCCCCCTACTTCCTCCCTAATCCCCCTTCTTCTCCCCCAGGTCACCCCTACCCTTCCCCCCCAACCTTCACACCCCCCAGCCACCTCTCAATATATTCACCAGGACAGAGGCAGTGTGGATAAAAAAAAAAAAGAAAAAAAAGAAAAGAAAAAATATATATATAAGGAGACCATATTGACCACGCTGCTATATTGGACCTCTCTCTCTCTCTCTCTCTCTCTCTCTCTCTCTCTCTCTCTCTCTCTCACCACACTGGGCAGTCTCTATATTGGACGTTACCCACACCCATCACTCTTACTCCACCCTCGTAACTCACTCTCTCACTCTCTCACTTTTATATCTTCATTCTCACTCTTCCTGTCTCTCACTCACTCTACTTCTCCCGTTTCACTCTTTTGGGTCTCCTACTTCTCACGTCATCAGCTTTACTCTCTCTCTCTCTCTCTCTCTCTCTCTCTCTCTCAAACTCTGCACAATTTAGGGCTCGAGCTATCGCACTGGCTCTAACTCTTCTCTTGTCACTTTACTCTCTCTCATAAATCTCTCTCTCTCTCTCTCTCTCTCTCTCTCTCTCTCTCTCTCTCTCTCTCTCTCAATGATGTGTCTTTTTAACCTAATGACCCTGTTAATGAAGCTTCCTTTACTAATAACCACCAAATACAATTTTTGACAAATAATTTACAGAACTATGCCTACGTTTAATTATTCAAAATACTCGTAATTCAAAATGATAAAGATTTGAATTTCACGATAACTATTACCAACAAGAAATTACTTTTAGTATTTCCTATTAACAAAGAGAGACTTTCTATCTACTGTCTATCTATAGTCAGACGTCTTTACTCCGTAAGGGGTGGCCACAGACAAATCGCCTCCCTGTCGCCCTGTCCTCCGCCATTTCGCTGCCCTCCCCCCAGCTTACACTCCCCTCTCTCATATACCATCATCACTATTCCCAAACACCCGGCAGCCCACAAATCGCATTCCATAATTTGCCCTAAAACACAAATCTCTATCTCTCCACCTATCTATCTATCTATCTATCTATCTATCTATCACCAGCATCACTATTCCCAACCACCCACCCGGCAGCCCACAAATCATATTCCATAAATTTGTCGTAAAACACGCAATCCCACCCCAGCCAAATTGCATTCACCTTGCACACGCCTCCCTCTGCAATCGCATGCCTTTGCAATGCACCTGTTCCCCTTGCTTGCCTGCTTGCTTGAGGAGGGGAGAGGGGAGGTTAGAGGGAGGGGGAAAGAAAGGGGAAAAGGGGATGGTGGAAGGAGGGAAGTTGGGGAGGGGAGGGAGGAGTATGTGGGGCAGGAAGGGAATGTAAGCGAGCAGGGAGGTAGGAAATGGGATGAGGTAGGGATGGAGGTGGGGAAGGAGGGAGGGGATGGGCAAGCTATGGAAAAGAAGGGATGATACAGAGAGAGGGGAGAAAAGGGATGAGGGAGAGAGATAAGGTAGAGAAGGGGAGGGGGATATGGAAAGGGAGGAAGGTTAGAGAGAGAGAGAGAGAGAATAAGGGGTGGCGACAGGAAGACGGAGGAAGAGGAAGATGAGGAAGACTGACGAAAGGGTAGAAGGGAAGACAGAAGACGGGCAGTGAGAGGAAGAGGAGAGGGAGGGAAAGAGCAAGGGGGGGGGAAATAGGGAGAGGGAAAGAAAAGGAGGGAGGCAGGATGGGAGGGAAATGTAGGAAGGGAGTCTGGAAATGTCCCTTGAGTTTTGGTGTCACGGGAGGGCGAAATATGCTGGCTTGAAGGTGGCTGGGACGTGAGAAGGATATAATGTACTCTTGGGGGGTTGCGTTCTGGTCTGGATTGGGTTGGGTGCGACAAGATAAGGTTGCGTGGTGCTGGGTTGGGCTTGGGTGGGCTGGGCTGGGGGGAGTTGAGATGGATCAGGCCATTAGGTGATGATTATATACCCCCCAGAAAGAAGGAACCCACGACTGACAGCCTGAAATACTTGTCCCTTCCAAAGATCAGTAAGAAACTCAAATTTACAATATTTTCACTTCAAGATGCATGGTAAAACTGTATTATTAAACCTGGAAGTCATAGGCAGACAGAAAAACAGACTGAGGAAGGACAGTTCGAGAGTTGGCCAGCTGTATCCAAAGAAAAAAATACGATAGTAATAGCTCAAAATTACTTATCAAAGCTGGGAAGAGAATGGGTGACTGTGTAGTTAGACGGGTGCTGTGTGTCCGCCGAAATGGGGGAGGAATGCAAGTAAACACCTGAATGAGTGAGCTAAGTTATGCTAAGTTAGGGTATGAGTGAGCTGGGTTGGCAGGGATTTGGTTAGGAAGGCTGGGTTAGGTTCTAGTGAGTTAGGTGTGAATATCTAGCGAATGCAGTCCTTATGAATTCTCGGTTCTGGTGTTGATCTTCTCTCTTGCAAATACAGGTTTTTAGATGTTCATATTTAACTACAAGAGATTAAAAGAAGCAGCAATAAGGAGACAGATGCCAATATTTTACCCACCTTTCATCTTGGCTGCCATCGCTTCACTGATACATCTTTCTTTTAGCAGTGGTGATGGATGCTACACTGCGATCTGTTGAGAAAATGAGAGAAATATTATGAGCTGGAGTTTGCATTTTGTGTAAGAGATTAGAATTTGCTTACAATATCCCTTCGATTTTTATGCCTCCTGTTTCTATGGTACACATTTCACCCAACAGATAATTACACACGCCTTCACATACCACCACTTGAGCTTTGGATTGTGATGCGCAGTAGGGGTCTCATTCAGGGCTGACACACCACCTCCATACCTAACCCACTACCACATCCTACCATACCAACCATCACACCAAACACCACACCTAACACCACCACACCTGACACCACCACCACACCTAACCTAACACTACTACACCTACCATAACCCCCCACCGCACCCCAAATAACCCCTCCTCTCCTTCTCAACCCCCAAGTGGAGCCAGTGGGGGTGCGGTTGATGGCCCCTGAAGAACCCTTGAGCTACGGGCGCAAATACCAGCTGGTGTGTGACGTGAGGGGGTCGAGGCCCCCCCCAACCATCACCTGGTGGAAGGGTACAACCAGGGAACAGGGGGCCAGCGAGACGGTACGTACCACACCGCACATTATAGAGGTACAGTGACAGGTATTAATTTTGTTATTAATCATTCTAGACTATTTCGCTTTTGGAAAATTTTTAGCACAGAAGGGGAGAGACTGTATCTAATATATCCAGCTCAAAATAAATAAATAAGTAATTAAATAACTCTCCCCAACTGTATAAAATTTTCTACAGGTACAAAAGATAAAAAAATCGATTATCTCAAAGACGCTGCAAATATTAAAAAAAAGAAAAAAAGTTACACTAAAAGAGAGAGGGAATTTTGAAAGCCGTGTTTGGGCAGTAGGGGGTACGTACCATATCGCACGGTACGGTACGTGGTGCTAGGGTACAACCAAGGCCCAGGGACCCATTGAAACGGTACGTACCATGGTGTAGGTTTTAAGGTATGTCATTTTGTGTGCTAAAGGTTACAGATGGAAGGTACAGCTGGGTTAGTTAATTTATTTGTGTTTTATAATATCAGGAAGTATAAGGCAGGGTATCAGTGGAAATGTAAGGGATGAGTGGCATAAAACACCACACACACACACACACACACACACACACACACACACACACAGTAGAGCTGCAGTACATATAGAGTACATTTACGACACACACACACATACACACACACACACACACACACACACACACACACACACACACACACACACACACACACACACACACACACTGATTACATTCTCCTGAGTGGGGAATTGTACATACTCCTCCCCCCCCCCTGCACTTACACAAACACACAGAGTACATTCCGGCGTACTGGAACAGAAATCGTACCACACACACACACACACACACACACACACACACACACACACACACACACACACACACACACACACACACACACACACACACACACACACACACACACACACATACAAATTACATTCCGGTGAGTTTACGGAAGAGTACGTGACTCCCTCTCTCTCTCTCTACTCTCTCTCTCTCTCTCTCTCTCTCTCTCTCTCTCTCTCTCTCTCTCTCTCTCTCTCTCTCTCTCTCTCTCTCTCAGCCATTACCCCCCCCCTTCAACACATACACCATCCATAATAATAATAATAATAAAAAATGAAAAACACTGAAAACTTTTGCATAAACTTCAAAATTGGATTTGTGATACTTTGAGAGAGAGAGAGAGAGAGAGAGAGAGAGAGAGAGACGTATTCTTCCGTAAACTCACCAGAATGTAATTTGTACCGTACGTGTGTGTGTGTGTGTGTGTGTGTGTGTGTGAGAGAGAGAGAGAGAGAGAGAGAGAGAGAGAGAGAGGGAGGGAGAGAAATATCTATGAAATGGATGTATAGCCAATTAAGGATGTGTGAAAAAATAGAAAAAAAATAGAAAAATAGAAATAAGAAAAGGAATAATGAACAAGACCTTCAAAAAAAAAAATAAAAAAAAAAAATAATAATAATAATAAAAATAACAACAACAACAACAACAATCTGAAGCCAAAAATAAAACCAAAATTACTATACCAAATTCTTTTATTATTATTTTATTTTTGAAGGTAAAAAATGAGGAAGGAAAAACGGATTAATTGAAAAAATTTAATCCACACCCAAAATCTGAATAGGATTTGTGATACGCTGGTCAGATAACAAGCTACAGTGTCAAATGAACCAGAGATCAGCCGATGAAAGGATTAGGGTGTGTGTGTGTGTGTGTGTGTGTGTGTGTGTGTGTGTGTGTGTGTGTGTGTGTGTGTGTGTGTGTGTGTGTGTGTCAGAATATCACCCATTTTGATCTGCCATTCCTACGTTAAATTTTGAGAGAGAGAGAGAGAGAGAGAGAGAGAGAGAGAGAGAATTAGGTATATACTTACTAATGGACCTTTTAATGAGTCAGTTTTTCTGGTGATTACTGAGAAGACAATTCCGTCACAGTAATTATCTTATTTTAATTAAGTGACTGACACACACACACACACACACACACACACACACACACACACACACACACACACACACACACACACACACACACACACACACACACACACACACACACACACACACACACACACACACACACACACACACACACACTCCTAAACCAAATAATATCATCAGAAAAAAACCCAAAATACATAAAAAAAAATCACATCCTCGAACAGAAGTGACAATTTTGACTCCGAATTGTGATACACGCTAGGTCGATAAAATGATCCCTTGAAAAAAGAAAAAGAAACAAAGGCTGACAAGATTACCCGTTGGAAAAGCTTAGCCAGGGATGTTTGTAAATAAATATTGCAACATTTTTTTTTTCAGAGTATATCATCTTTAAATTGGGAGGAACTGGGAAATTGGGTGTATATGCAGCCATGTGGAGAGGATGGAGTGTGAGAGACTAACGGGGAGAGTGTATGTGAATGAGGTGGAGGGGTGGAGAGGGAGGAAGAGACCGAGGATGAGATGGAGGGATGGAGAGGTATGTGAGAGGTGAAGGGGCAGGTGTGTGAGAGGTATATATGAGAGAGTGGGATGAGGTGGAGGTGGAGGGACAGGGGTTGGGCTGCCAGGTGGAGGTGGAGGGACAGGGGTTGGGCTGCAATGTATCAGACGCTGCAGGTTGAGGTGGAATACGACTGTGTGGAGGAATTACTGTCACCACCACTCAGGCTGTCGGAGTGGATGTGGCTGCGGGCTTTCTAGACAGCTGTTTCCTTTCGTCCCACGCCGCTCAACCAACAGGGAAAGCTAGGGAAATATTAGGAGCTACACACAAGGGAGAGAAATATATGAAACTACACGCAGAGAGAGAGAGAGAGAGACAGAGAAAGAGTTCTAAGATCATAAACTCTAACTCTATGCCTTCTAACCCTAGGTCGTTCTTTCCCCCACAGACGACCAGTGACGGCAACGTAACGACCTCGACCTTGACCCTGGAGCCACGACCCTCCGATGACGGGACGACTGTGACCTGTCGCGCAGAAAACCCCGCCACCAACACGGTCATGGAGCAGTCCCATCCCCTTGTTGTTCACTGTGAGTTGCTTCTTTCCGGCTTGTCTGTCTGTCTGTCTATCTGTCTGTCTTTCTGTCTGCCTGTCTTTCTAACTACCTGTCCATTTTTCTTTCCCTCTGCCTATTAGTTTTGTTCTCTGTCTGTCTCTCTGTCTCTGTCTCTGTCTGTCTGTCTGTCTCACCCCCCCCCCTCTCTCTCTCTCTCTCTCTCTCTCTCTTCTCCCATTCCGTCTGTCCCATCCTTTTCCCCATCCCATTTTTCTCTCTCCTTCTTCTTTCCTCCTTTCCCATTCCTACTCATCTCTCCTTTGACTGACCCTCCTAGTCCGTTTCTCCTCATCTTGTCGCCTATTCCTTATCATCTCTTATTCTCTTTAATCCTCTTTTAGTTACATTTTCCAACTCACTTCAAACCATTCCACTCCCCTGACAAACTGTTAAAACACACACACACACACACACACACACACACACACACACACACACACACACACACACACACACACACTCTCTCTCTCTCTCTCTCTCTCTCTCTCTCTTTCTCTTACTCCTAGCATATTTATAACACTCGAAATAATACTTTAAGTCCCTTGCCCTCTCTCACTCCTCTTCCTCCTCCCTCCCTCCATCTTTATCTCTTCTTCATTCCCTCCTCTTTCTTCGTCTCTTCCTTCCTCTTCTTCTCTCTGTTTTTTTCCTTCCTTCCTCTCTTCTTCATTAGCATATTCAATAAATCGGAAAATAGGATTTATTCTCCTCGTGCCTCTCTTCCTCCTTCCTTTCTTCTTCCTTCATAGCTTCCTTCCTCCACTCTTCCTTCTTCTTCTCTTCTTTTTCTCTCTCCTCGTCTTCCCAGAATATATGCAATGGTGGAAATAAAACTTTATCACTTCACCTTCTTGTCTTCCTTCCTTCCTTCTTCCTTCCATTTCTTCCTTCCTTCCTTCTTCCTTCTACCCTTTCCTTTCTTCCTTCCCTCTTCCTTCCAATCCTCCCTTTCATCCTACTTCCTCTTTTCTTTTTCTCTCTCTCTTCCTTCTTCCTTTCCCCTCTTCCTCCCTTCTTCCTCTCTTCCTTTTCTCTCCCTCCCTCTCCTCTTTCCTTCTCTCCTTTTCAGTTCCTCAATAAGTACAGAATTCGGAATAAATCTTTAATGCCACTCAATTTTCACTCTTCCTCCCTTCTTCTCTTCCTCATGTCTTCCTCCTCCTTCTTCCTTCCTCTTTCTTCCTCTCTTCTTTCCCTCCTTTCTCACTTTCTTCTACGATATATCTAAATAAAAGTTCCCTTCCTTCGCTCTCTTCCTCTTCTCCTCTTCTTCTCTTCCTCTTCTTCTCTTCTCTTCTTTCCTCTCTTCTTAGATCCTCTCTTTCCTCCATCCCTGTTTAACTGTCCATAATTTACTTCTCTCCTTTCTTCTTTCCCCCTCTTCCTTCCTCCTTGCTTCTTTTCTCGCTTCCTCTCTTTTTTCTCTTCTCTCTTCCTCTCTTTATCACTCCCTCCTCTCTCCTTCCTGCGATATATGCGGAAGTTGAGATAAATGTCCTCTCTCTCTCTCTCTCTCTCTCTCTCTCTCTCTCTCTCTCTCTCTCTCTCATTCTCCTCACGCAATCTCAACCTCTCTCGCTTTTTTCTCACAAATGGCTACTAACTCTACTTCTGCTTTTTCACACTCTCTCTAACCCCTGTCCCTGCCGCAGTCCAGATTTTCTCTCTCTCTCTCTCTCTCTCTCTCTCTCTCTCTCTCTCTCTCTCTCTCACACACACACACACGCATGGTCGCCTCCTCTAGGGGTTATATCTTAAGTTACAACGTACTTCCTCTTCCTCGCGGATCCTGAGAGAGAGAGAGAGAGAGAGAGAGAGAGAGAGAGAGAGAGAGAGAGAGAGAGAGAGAGATTTGCCGGGATCAAGTCAAACATCACAAACACAGCGCCGAGTAAGGTTTGTGAAGGCTTTATCGCTCTCTCTCTCTCTCTCTCTCTCTCTCTCTCTCTCTCTCTCTCTCTCTCTTTTTTTTCCTCCCTTGTCCTCCTTTTTCTTCCTCACTTTCTCCTCTCTCACTTTTATCACCCTCCACTTTGAGGTGTTGATTACTTTACCTGGGAGAGAGAGAGAGAGAGAGAGAGAGAGAGAGAGAGAGAGAGAATCAATACAAGCCATTTTTTTTAATAGACCATGACATGACTACATCATCCATTATTCACACACAAACACACACACACACACACACACACACACACACACACACACACACACACAAGTCAAAGGCCGTAGGAAAAAGCGAGACGATTAACCTTCCTAAATTGAAAAAAAAAAAATATATATGGCAAGGAAAATCTCAAAACCAAAAAAAGTATGCAAAAAAAATTTCACATTGACATCAGTTTGTAATGGAAGGTACAGTCGGGTGCAAAAGTTAGGCTCATCTATTTCTACTTCCTCCTACTCTTTAATTTCTACTTCTACTTGTACTTTTGTTTCTCACTGTCTTCCGTTGGGTAATATTCTTAAGCTGCAAGAGGCCTGGTATTTCTTTCTTCCCTCATCTCTCTCTCTCTCTCTCTCTTCCTGTCCATATTTTACCTCTCTGTTTCTCTCTTACCATATCAACATACGTTTTAACTCTTTCTCTCTCTCTCTCTCTCTCTCTCTCTCTCTCTCTCTCTCTCTCTCTCTCTCAGCCAACAGTTAACTACCTAACAAGGGCTATTAGAGGGTAGTTAGCATGTAATAACGAATGGAAATAGACCAGCAGCAAATTGCAAGGTAACAATAACTATAAACAGTGTAATTGGACTGATGGTTATAGCTAAGATGAAGGATGGTAGTTAGGATCTTTATTCTACTATACTACTTTCACTTCTACTTGGCCTAAAATTGCCCTCTGTTTTTCTAGAGCTCTGTGCTGTAATAAAAATGAATACTAGAATATGGTGCTAGTCACGAAGAAGTGCTACGAAAAGGATATAGGGACCTGTAGCGTTGTCTAATCTGCCACTAAGCCATAACCAGATGAACCCCAGAGTATGCCGCTAGTCACGAAGAAGTGCTACGGAATGGATGTAGAGCCGTAGTACTGTCTTATGCTGCCACTGAGCTACGTGAAATAAGCTGCAAAAGGACAAAAATCTGGGCCAAGTTAAAGTGAGCGAGGTATAGCGTTGTCTGTTGAGAGAGAGAGAGAGAGAGAGAGAGAGAGAGAGAGAGAGAGAGAGAGAGAGGCACAGCAGATACACGAAATACAGCTAAAATGACAACAATAGAAAGAGATGGAGAGGGAGGGAGACAGGCCGATGAGAGGGGATAGAGAAGAGATAAAAGGAGAGGGGAAAGGGGAGGGGAGGGGAGAGAGGAGGACAGGGGAAGGGGAAATGATGAATAATGCATATGGAAATGGAGAGGAAAAATATGAAGGGAATATGAAGTGAAATGAACTGAGAGAGAGAGAGAGAGAGAGAGAGAGAGAGAGAGAGAGAGAGAGAATTTTACGGAGGCTTTCCTACACTTCTTCGTTACTAGTAAATTTCTGAATATAGGACGGCGATATTCTGAATGCTATATGTACGAGTTTTATGAATATTACACACACACACACACACACACACACACACACACACACACACACACACACCTAAGCCAGAAATTTGGAGGGGAAAAAATAATAAAAGAATGTATGAATAAATGAATGAATGAGCGTCGTATAACACTACTAATATCTCTCCTGCTTGTGCGTTGTCATTTTCCTAATTCTGCATCCTACTGTACTCGTTTATGATGATGATGATGATGATGATGGAGTATGACCTGATGTTAAGATCGCTAATGATGCTGACGAAGACGTACTTATCTCCTCAATTAACGTTTGTCTTGACGTTTTCTTCTAGACGTACCTGAAGCTGAGGCACGTCTGGGGTCATCTCTCTCCCCAGATAACATCAAGGAGGGAGACGATGTTTACTTCGAGTGCTCCATCCACGCCAATCCACGCGCCTACAAGGTCACCTGGCAGCTCAACGTAGGTCAACACACACACCCTTGCTTCCTCAACCTCCTACCATCCTCCTAGCTAACCACCTCACTGTCTCAATCTCCCTCTTCCTCACTCTATCGCTTGTGAGAAGAGAGAGTTGGGGATATTTCTCACTCGGGTCATGCTTAATACTGTCTCCCTTTAATTGTCTTCTTGTGTCTGTCTTTAATTGTCATCCTGTGTCTGCCCTTACTCCATCACAACTAACCCCTGCCCCCATCCCTTATCCTCCCAGGGCCAAGTACTTCAGCACAACATCACTGCGGGCGTCATAGTCAGCAACCAGAGCCTCGTGCTGCAGGGGGTCAGCAGGGCACATGGGGGGCGGTACTCCTGCTCAGCGTCTAACATCGAAGGGGACGGGGAATCAAAACCCATTACGCTGGATATAAAGTGTAAGTAATGGGCGATCTTTCTGTGGATTTAGGTCTGTTTTTCTGTGTGTGTACTTTTGTTTTTGGTACCTGTGTGATGAGGTACCTGCCCTATCACACACACACACACACACACACACACACACACACACACACACACACACACACACACACACACACACACACACACACACAATACACCCCACTACATAAGCATTACATCATGTTCATACAAACTCATAAACACACACACACACACACACACACACACACACAATTTACATACATCACACGGTATTTTATATGACAGGACGCTTAGCACTGGGATGAAAAATGATATACCAGAAATGATGGAATAGAGGGGAATTTAACTCTCTCTCTCCCTCTCTCTCTCCCTCTCTCTCTCTCTCTCTCTCTCTCTCTCTCTCTCTCTCTGAAATTCCACCCAAAAAATCTCCGCACCCAAAAGGCGACTTATGAACGACGTGAGGGAATCTTTTGTCTCTCTCTCTCTCTCTCTCTCTCTCATTTTGTTCTCAGGTTTACACAAGGGATGGATCCAGGTTAGGGAGGGATTGAGAGAGAGAGAGAGAGAGAGAGAGAGAGAGAGAAATGGAACGTGGATAAAAACAGAGAAATTAAGCGGAGGAAAGTGAGACAGCGACAGAAATGATGAAGAGAGGATGAGAGAGAGGAAGAAAAGAAAGAGAGAGGATTAGAGAAAGAGAGTTAGTACAAGAGGATAAAGGGGGCAGGAAAAATAGAGGGATTAAGAGAGAGATGGAGGGTGACAAAGAGAATGGGAGTAAAGGTGAGAAAATGGAATAAATGATAAGGGGAGAGAGAGAGAGAGAGAGAGAGAGAGAGAGAGAGAGAGAGAGAGAAGCGAGAGAAAGTATGACCGGAATGAAAAATAAAAGCGGAAATAACAAAGTAAAACAGAGCAGAATTACAAAAAAGAGAAATACAAAAAAAGAGAATTACAAAAACAGCAGAATTACAAAAAAACAGCAGAATTACAAAAAAACAGCAGAATTACAAAAAAGAGAAATACAAAAAAAGAGAATTACAAAAAGAGCAGAATTACAAAAAACAGCAGAATTACAAAAAACAGCAGAATTACAAAAAACAGCAGAATTACAAAAAACGGCAGAATTACAAAAAACAGCAGAATTACAAAAAACAGCAGAATTACAAAAAACAGCAGAATTACAAAAAACAGCAGAATTACAAAAAACAGCAGAATTACAAAAACAGCAGAATTACAAAAAACAGCAGAATTACAAAAAAGAGAAATACAAAAAAAAAAGAATTACAAAAAGAGCAGATTTACAAAAAAGAGCAGAATTACAGAAAATAATTACAAAAAAGAGCAGAATTTAAAAAAGAGAGCAAGAGAAAAAAAGAGAATATAAAAAGGTAAAGAAAAAAGAAAAAGGAAAAAAACACTAAATGAAAAGAAAAAGAAAAAGAGAGAGAGAAAGAGAGAGAGAGAAAGAGAAAAAAAGAGTTGTGAGAGGCAGGAGTTTCAAGTCCCACTCAACTCACTTCAAGGGAGAGCTAAACTTTCTCACAGGCGAAAGAAAATAAAAGAGAGAAAGAAAGGGAGTTAGGAAGAAAGAAAGAGATTGAGAGAGTTAGTTGGTATAAAGAAAGTGAGAGAGTGAGGGAGATGATAACAGAGTCCTGCAAGAAGCTCAATTACCAGGGTCTCTCTCTCTCTCTCTCTCTCTCTCTCTCTCTCTCTCTCTCTCTCTCCCTCTCTCTCTCTGCTGATTGTCTTACCGGCTGTGTGTGTGTGTGTGTGTGTGTGTGTGTGTGTGTGTGTGTGTGTGTACTATTTGCCTTTATGACTGTATCTATTTTTCTTGGGAAACTTCAAACAACCTCTCTTTGGCGATTTGTTTTGAGTATCAAACCTTTTGCTCCTTCAGTCCAATGATATATTTGTATTTCTAGTTCTAATTCTCTCTAAAAAACTATATTATATTTAGAAGCAACTCTTGTGTTAAATGGTTATGCTTTGCTAATTTGAAATGTGTGAAAAAAACAGGGAAGATAGATGATTACATGACTGTATTAATGTTTTAAAAGAGAGAGAGAGAGAGAGAGAGAGATGACGGACAGAGACAATGATAGATATAGTGATAGATACAGAGAAGGACAGAGAGTAAGACACAGTGAAAGAATTACAATAGCAATACATGGAGACAGGAGGACAGAAATTAAGATAGATTTAAGTAGCAATATAGAGAGAGAGAGGAGGACAGCGAGAAAGACAGCAACAGAGAGGAAGACCACAATAGTGAAAGCAAGACAGAGTGAGACAGCACAAGCAGTAATAGAGGGAGAGAGGAGGGACAGCCCAAGACAGCGAGACAGATAAAGGAGCAATACAGAGAGAGAGAACAGGACAGAGAGTAAGACAGAGTGAGGCAGATATGAGGTAGGTACGGCAGGTGGGGGGTAACTGAGCAAGATGGCTGAGGCAGACTGACCCAAGTGAGGCAGCCTGGCTCGATCGTAGAGAGACAGACACGCAGACTTAACCAATTTCTAAATCTAACTAGACCTAACTAATCTTCCCCATAACCCAACGTAACATAGCATAAACATAGCATACCCCAACCTGACCTAGCTCGACCCAAGCTGACTCAACGAACCCTAACCTAACCCAACCTAACTACGCATAACCCAAGGACGGTTGGGTGACCAAACGTGACATCACACACCCAAACCCCAACTAAGCGATCCCAACCCAACATAGCATAACGCGATAACATAGCATAGCATAAACACAACCTAAGTGGAAGAGGGTGGCCAAAAATGAAGGCGTCTACACAATACCTGGCTATCTTAAAGGTTTGGTCTGTTTGCCTGGCTTTGAGTGGCTTATCTTTCTGTGTGTTTGGCGATATGTTTGTGTAGTACCTGGTGAAGGGGACGGATGGCCACGATAGTATTTCCTAAGATGGGGTGGGTGAGGCAGGATGTTGTGGTTGAGGTAGGTGGAGAGGTGAGGCAGAATGGGGTGGGTGAGGTAGGTCGAATCGAGAGAGGCAGGTAGGACTGAGATAGGAACTAAGTAAGCAAGACCAAAGAATGAGACAGGCTGGGGTTGGGGGAGGCAGGTCGGGGAGGGTGAGGCAGGATGTGGTTGGGTGAGGCAGGCTGAGGTGGGTGAGGCAGGTTAGAGAATTAGGGTAGCCTGGTACCACAGCTGTAGGCAGGAGGACTCAGGTGGCGTGAAGATAATAACAGGGGATTGAGGCAGCTGGTGCAGGAGGGGAGCAGCTGACAGACCTCCCTCCTTCCCTACCATACCCTGCCATACACGTCCACATACAGTATATATGAATTCTATAGCCTCTTTTTATAGCCCCTCCACCCTGCTCCACCCTCTTTCCAAACTGCTCCACTCTTAATGTTTCTTCTTCCACTTTCAATTAAGCTTCATTCTTCCTTTCATCCACCTGACCTCCCCCCCTACCCTACACTACCCTACCCTACCCTACCTTACACTGCCCTACCCTACCCTACACTACCCTACCCAACACTACCCTACCCTACCATACCATACCCTGCTCAACCTTACACTACCCTACCATACCCTACCATACCCTCCCCTCCCCAACCCTACACTACCCTACCCTACCCTACCCTACCATACCCTACCATACCCTGCCCAAACCTACACTACCCTACCATACCCTCCCCAACCCTACATTACCCTGCCCTACCCTAACCTACCATACCCTGCCCAACCCTACCCTACCCTACCCTACCCTACCCTACCCTACCCTACCCTACTCTTCCTTCCATACACATCCACATATATGACTTTTATAACCTCTTTTATAGCCTCTCCACCCTGTTCCACTCGCTTAATTCTTCCTCCACTTCTTTCTCCACCCTTCCCTCCACCTTTTCCTCCATCCCCTACTACAAAAGTCCACATGTAGAAGCTTTGTATCTCCTCCACCTTGCTCCACCCTTTCCTCCACCTCATATGACTCCTTCTTCCACTTCTCCATCCACCCTCCACCCCTATCCACCCATACTAAGGAATTATTCAAGGCAGGAAGCAAAATTAACCTGCCATCTCCTGTAACAATTAGAGTTAAACTACAGTATCTGTGTGTGTGTGTGTGTGTGTGTGTGTGTGTGTGTGTGTGTGTGTGTGTGTGTGTGTGTGTGTGTGTGTGTGTGTGTGTGTGTGTAGGGAACTGTACTATTTTGAGGGGCATTAGGTGAAGTAGCAGTTATAATCCCAAATGTTACCCATTTCCCTCACCACTAAGCTTCTCCCGCCACCACCATCACCACCTGCACAATCGTCATCACCATCACCATCACCACAATCATCACTATCTCCATTATCACCACCATCGCATCACTGACGTCTCCCCTACCACTATCACCATCAACATCATCACTACGACAACCACCATAGGCCCCCTTCACCACCACCATCCTCATCATCATCATCATCACCACCACCATCCTCCTCCTCATCAATATCCTCCTCCTCATCATCATCATCGTCATTATCACCATCATCATCCTTCCCCTCCTCCTTCTCCTTATCATCATCATCATCATTACACACCACAGTCACTACCACACCACCACACCAGCCTTCTCACGCCTGGCCCACACATCACCCGTGCAATAACCGGACAACGCCGCTAAACCTTGAACCAAAATTGAACCCACTCTTACGGGATTTTCTCACGGGTTACCTCCACGATGATGATGATGATGATGATGACGATGATGATGATGATGATGACGAGTATGATTATGATGATGATAATGATGATGATTATGATGACGATGATGATGATGATGATGACGAAGGTGATTGAGTTGATGATGATGATGATGACAATGATGTTGATGATGATAATGATGATGACAACCTAAGTATTGTGACGGTAAGATAAAATACTAAGCATAAATAGGCAAGGAGGTTATCTTAAGAACCAATCCTTAGTGTAATGACAGATCTTGCTGGCTTCCTTCGACCCATTTTCTAAAACAGAAGATGAGAACAGGAAAGAAAAACAAATTGAAAAAAAAAATCCATATACCAAATTACAGGTGTCCCCATTAAAAAATCTGTAACAGGTGGACGTGAATTGCTATAGGTTGAAGTTTGGGGAGGAGCTCTTCTTGGGGAGGCGAAGTACGAGGAAGAGCAGTTCGGGGAAGGAAGGTGTTATAAGTTACTAAGAAATATAGGAAGGAAGGAAGGTGAAAACGGTGAGGGGGAAGAGGGGTTATGGAAAAAGGAGAAGGAGAGAGAGAGAGAGAGAGAGAGAGAGAGAGAGAGAGAGAAGAGGAAAATTAGGAGAGCTTAGGAAGGAGCGTAATACCGTGCCACAGGTAGTCACAGACAGGTAAACAATAGATACCAAGGAGCTTAACAAAAGCTCCGGAGAGTGCAATCCGTCTTGGAGGTCCTCGTCCTCCTCCACGGCTTCTTAAGATGCTATACACTGCTCTCAAAGGAATATCATACCGTACAATAAGCAGCCTTGAAACGATAAAACTCTAAATACCAAGGAGACTCACGTAAACCCAGGAGAGTACGACCCTTTGTAGTTTGTAGGTAATCGCTTCAAAGGACATGTAAAGTACTGTACTCTGGTTTCACTGTAGCAGGGATGGCACGCGCGTTGAAGGAGAAACACAGTGAAACCGCGAAACAGTAAGTGCGTGAGATGGTTTCTGCGGACACATACAGCATCCGTACTCTCATCAATATTCCTTTCTTTATGCTGTCTTTGAAAACCATTGACACAGTGAAGGGAAACAAACAGCTCTCAGACAGTGCATACCTCAGCCGACGCCAATAACATCAATGATTTATTTTTACACCTGAATCAGGATCCAACTCAGAACTTTAACCAATTCTTCCTGGAGCCCACCTGTCCACCATCATTCACTGAAATTCGAGAACAACTTTTTGAGATATCTTTCACACAGACAGACAGACAGAAAAAAGACACGGATGAAAAAAGATAAAGTCATGTGGTCGGATTTCTTTGGACCAGAGAGGCGAGGAGACAGAGGTACGAACTGGGGATGGGAAGGAGGTGTGTAATACGTGATGCCGTGTGAGAGGTATAACAGCCAATGGAATGTAATCAATGAGTGGGTCTGGTGGGTGGGTGGGTGGATCTGGTGGGTGGGAGGGTGGGTGGATCTGGTGGGTGGGAGGGTGGGTGGATCTGGTGGGTGGGAGGGTGGGTGGTACGTGTGAGCAGTCATTGCCTTCCCTCTGTTTACCATTCAGCCTCACACTTCATTATAAAATCAATTACCAACCCACGCACACCAGGGCAACGCTCCCCATCCCCAGCCAGCCTCCCTTCCTCAAGCGCAGTTCTACAAGTAAATTATTCTCCCTGACTGAACGATACGACTGCCGCAACTACCACTACAATACCTCCGATAGTAAAACACAAGCCCACAACTACGCTATCCAAAACACACCGAAAATACACAGTTATCTTCTCAAACCCTCACCCAGTCTAGTGCTAAAAGTTACACAATTACACTACTCCGGAAGCTTATCCATATCACACCATCACCACCATACCACAACACCACATTCCGCCATACCCACAACATATCACACCACAAACACACTATTTCGTCACCTGAATATGGTATCACGTTACCCACATCATCAATACCACACGATAAAAACAATACTCTGTCATCTTAGTGTCATATCCTATTATGCGTACCACACCACCACTTCACATCCCCACATCCCCACACTACACTACCACACCACACTACCACACCATACCACAACCCTCCCACACCACACCACAACCCCACAGACCACACCACCACACCACACCATCACACCACAACCCCCCCACACCACACCACAACCAAACTCCACCACACCACACCACACAACTGCACCACACCCTCCAGCATTGTGTGGCAAAATCGGCACGAGAGGTAGCTGTCAAAGGGAGGGACAGTGATTCCCAAAAACTAGGAGCGAAAAAAAAAGAAGTGAAAAGTGAAAAAAAAGTAAAAGTCAGTTGTTTTTTCAATGCACGCGTACACCAGTGATCAGGGAAACACTGACTGAATATTGCTGATGGAAAAATAATTGCAGGTATATTTTGTTTACCGATTCTTAGTAATTCAGAATTTAGATTTTATAAGGTATCCAAAAGCAAAATTTCCACTACTACTACTGCTATTACTGCTACTACTACTACTACTTCAACTTCTACTACTACTACTACTACTACCACCACCACCACCACTACTCCTACTACTACTAAATAAAAACATCTAGAGACACCAACAACACACACACACACACACACACACACACACACACACACACACACACACACACACACACACACACACAACTCCCCCCCCCACACACACACAACTCCCTCCCCCCCCCACACACACACGCCTCTCCAAAATTCGAGTCAAAATACACCAACTTCCAAACTCTTAAGAAATTGTCCAGTTCGCAAAGTGCCACGCAGGAAAACTTTGCCTGACGTGTAGCCTCCACTGCGTCTGTCTGGGCACTGACGGTCTCCAACTTCTGTCTGGTATTTCCTATCGCTATTTTCCTGATTTTCACGTCTGGATAGAGTAAGGGATGCAGTGTACGTGGCACTAGAAACAGACACAAGCACTAATACATGTGTACACGCGCATATACGCACACATATATCTACATGAACACGCACATGCAAGCACACACGCAAGATATAAACACACACACACACACACCAACCAAAACACATACAATGTCATACATGCACACACAGACAAATTAGCACACACACAAGCAGAAACACACACATCCATGCACACACAAACAAATAAGCAGTCACACACACACACACACACACACACACACACACACACACAAACACACACACACACACAAACACACACACACACACACACACACACACACACACACACACACACACATACACACACACACACACATACACACACACACACACACACACACACACACACACACACACACACACACACACACACACACCAAGCTTCCAGAGCACTAAAACATACAAACAAAATGCATAAAAACAGCCAAACATAAAACAGAGACAGAATATCCGAATCAGTGACCTCCAAAATCCACAAATCTTCACACATCTTACTCCGGACTGTGCAGTGATGGACGTTTTGAGGGGGTGAGGTGCGTGCCGGAGAGAAAACACACACACACACACACACACACACACACAGAGCCAGTATAGGGATGGACGGTTTTGGGTGTGTGGTGCGTGTCAGAGTGAATCCTGTTTGGCTGGGGCGAGGTGACAGCTGATTCGGGGCTGGGCGTGCTGTCAGGCTCGTGCAGACAGCCGACAGGGACAGGAGAGGGATGGGAGAAAGAGAGAGGAGATTGTGGAGAGAGAGGGAGACAGGAGAGATTATGAAGAGAGAGACAGACAGGAGAGACTGTGGAGAGTGAAAGAGAGAGGAGGGGTCGTGGAGAAAAGAGAGGGACAGAAAGACAGGAGGAATTGTGAAGAATAGTAATGGAGAGATAAACATAAAGGAGAGATTACAGGGAAGCAGGAGGAGAAGGAGGAGGAAGAGGAGGTCCAAGTCGGGCCCAAAATGTTATGTTCGTATAATAAACACAATTTTAACACGTGGCAATAACTCAGTTTCATCATTTCACATCTCTGAAATCAACACCCTTATTTTTCTGTTTTTCTTTCATTCTTTCCTTTTTTCGATGACCTCTAATAATCCATCATCGCTTTTCCCCTCTTCAGAAAGCTGACATTATTTTCTAAGTACCTATCCCCCTCTCTTTCCCCTTACAGAAGCTCTCCAGTAATTTTTCCAGTTAAACAGATGGGCAGAAGGCAATTGTAGGTCAAATTAATGTGAAGGGAGTATAGTAACCCGTCTTCTCCCCTCCTACAGACGCCCCAGTTTGCGCTCCGGGCCAAATGACGACGTATGGAGTGGCCAGACACGAGGACGCGGAAGTGACCTGTCGCGTCGCAGCCAACCCTCCGGCCCGCAAGTTCAAATGGACCTTCAACAACACGGCGGACACCATAGACGTACCACCCGGCCGGTTCACGTCCCAGCCCACGTACAGCATCATCACGTACACGCCCATGACGGAGCTGGACTACGGGACTTTGCTGTGCTGGGCCAATAACGACATAGGGCCGCAAACCCAGCCTTGTATCTTTCATATCGTCCCTGCTGGTGAGTGGGCAGATAGATGCATTCCTCGGCTAATAGATACAGGACTGATATGGAAAGAAACCTGATAGATAGATAGGTACGGTACATGGGGCTCTGTACCTGAGAGAGAGAGAGAGAGAGAGAGAGAGAGAAAGGATAGATGTAAAAACAGAAGAACAGGGAGATGTACACATATACAAACAGGGAGCGAATTAAATCATTATCATCATCATCATTATTATCATCATCAAGGGCGAGGCAAAAACATAATCTACATTTACACAAGTATCCCCCACCACAAAAAACCCACAGAGACTTAAACCTTATACTAAAAAATAACTAAAAATTCACTTCTCTGTCACTCACTGTTACAAAGAGCCTTCCCTGTCCCATATACCACCTAAGTCCCGGGGCACACGTCAGCATAACAATGGTACCTTTCGAGTCTAATAGGGAAGAGGGAGAAGGTCTGATTTCTCTAAGTTTGCCCTTTCAGAGTCCTTCCTCCCTCCGTTTTCTATTCTGTAACTCACGAGGGGGAGACCGCGGAGGAGATGGGGGGATGGAGCAGAGAGGTTTATGAGAGAGAGGGGAGTGTAAGTTGAGGGGAGGGCAGCGAAATGGCAGGGGACAGGGCAGACCGAGAATGAGATGGAGTGTAGAGGTATATGAGAGAGGGGGTTGTATGATGGGGGGAGGGCGGCAGCGAACTGGCAGGGGACAGGGCGACATGGAGGCGATTTGTTTATGGCCACCCCTTACGGGATTGAGGCGTCTGGCTCTAAACAGATAAACAGGTTGAACTCAGTAGCTCATTTTTTCATCTAGCCTATACACGCCGGTTTTTCTTCACCTTTCACATGTCAACATTGGGTTGGTAAATTTCTAGTAGTGGCTGTCTGTTTATCTATCTACAAAGCTGGGTAGATAGATAGAGAGACAAACATCCACATCCTGAATAGCTTACGTATGTTCACAATGATCTTGGGCGAATACAAGAAACCACGAAAATAGGTAACGTCGTGGCAATTTTGAGTTTCTTCTTTATATAACTTTTGTTTTGTTTTTTCCTTTCACCCCTTTCTCTCTCTCTCTCTCTCTCTCTCTCTCTCTCTCTCTCTCTCTCTCTCTCTCTCTCTCTCTCTCCTTACTTTCTCCCTTCCTTTTCTCCACTTCTCTTTAACTTTCTGCATCCTCATTTCCTCCACCCCCTCTCCTCCCTCCCTCCCCCCTTCCTTCCCTCCTTTGGTAATCCTTCTTTATCCTGCCATTCCCCATCTGTCTCTCTCTCCCTCTTTCCTTCCTTCACTCTCTCCTCTCTACGTGCTTCCTTGCCTTCTCCCTTCCTTCCTTTCTTTATCTAAGCGTCTCCTCCCTCTTCTCCTTCTCTCCTTCCCTCTCATTTGTTCTCCTATTCCTCCAGTCTTTATCTCCTTCTCCCTCTCTTCTCCACCCTTACACTGTTCTTCTTTCCCTCCATCTTTCTCTCCCTCTTTCCTCATTATCTTCAGCTTTCCTCTCGCTACTCTCCATCCTTCCTTCATTCCTTCCTCCAACGTCTCCTCTCTCCTCCCTTCCTTCCTTTCTTCCCTCCTTTCCCGCCTCTACACCTCACACTAACCCTCCTTTATCCTCCTCTCGCTACCCTCCTTCCTTCTTTCGTTCCTTCCTTCCTTCCTTCCCTCCACCTCACACTAACCTTTCTTTATCCGCCTCTGCCGCCATTCCTCGCCAGTAACCACATCAGCGTCAGATATATTCTAATTCTTCCCTCTCGCTCCTGCTTACAATGCGTTCTTGGATGCCTCTGTCTGTTTTACACTAGTTCCCCCCTCCCGTCCTGACCCCGTTTTCTGTTGGCCACTTCCCCTTTTCTTTTTACTCTCTCTCTCTCTCTCTCTCTTAATATTTCCCCTCTCTTTCTCCTTCCTTTCTTGGCTTCCTCCTTACCATTTCCTTGATCTTCCCACTTTACTTATCTCCCAATTTATAACCTCATCTTCCTCCTTTCTCCTTTTCCCTCCTCCTTCCTTCCCTCTCCCTCTCACTCCTTCCTTCCAGTGCTTTCGTCATATTTTCATCCCTCATTCCTTCCCTCTTCCCTTCATCTCTCTCATATTATTTCCATCCCTTCCTCCCTCCTTTTTTTTTTCTTCCTTCTATCTTTTCATTTTCCCTCTTGTTTTCCTTCTTTCCCTCCTTCCTTATTCCCCATCTAACGTTTCATTTATTATTCCTTTTCCTCCCCTTGTCTACCAATATTCCCTTCACTTCTTCCTTGCTTTCTCTTTCCTTCCTTCCTCCCTTCCTTCCTTCATTCATTCCTTCCTTCCTTCCTTCTCCTCCTTCTCTGACCTCATAACATTTCCCTCTGTCTCACCCTTACACGTCCACCACCATGTTCTCTCTCTCTCTCTCTCTCTCTCTCTCTCTCTCTCTCTCATCTTGTACCTTACTTTCTCACCTTTCCCTCTCTCTCCCCTCCTCTCTTTCCCTCTCTCCATCTCCTTCGCTTTTCCCCCCTCCCTCTTCTGCCAATCCTCTCTCTCTCTCTCTCCTTCTTCTTCCTTTCCCCACTCTCCCTTCCCTCCCTCTTCTCCCTCTCCTCCCTCTCCCTCCCCCACTCTCCTAGTCAATACCCCAGGTCCGGTCGTCTCGCTTGCAAATCCAAATTAAACCCTGGCTGCTTCAGTGCTTCGGCTTCACGCTGGTTCGAACCCCGTAAATCAAGGTCGTTTCCCGCCATACCGCCCCCGCCACCACGCTTGCCCATTCCTTATTAAGCTCCCCAACTGCCTCCTATGCCCCCCCACCTAAGAATTCATAGCCCCCTCTCGCCCCCCATTTTAATTCGTGAGACCCTTCCGCCTCCTTCTTCAATATTCGTAGACCTCCTTCTCTACCCCCTACTCATTCGTGTACTTTTGACAGATCACAATATATTTAGTTAAAGGCTCTCTCCCTCCCCATGACCCCCACCCCATAAATTCGTAGGTTCTCTCCCCACCTTTGTTATATAAAGCGAAGCGGATCGAAGCACAATATGAGCTGTTTCGAAAAATTCCTTGATGAAGACCCCTCCCCCCTCACTGAAATTTTTGGCCATCCCCCTCCCCTCTTCTCGAAATAAGACATCCTCAAACTCCCCCACCCCTTGTTTGAAATTCACGGCCCTCTCCCCCCCCCCATTACCCCCAAATAAAGAAAGTATGTGTGATTAAAGCATATTTTGAGCGAGTGGGTAAGTTTCCTACTAAAATCCCTCTTCCCCATCCCCAATAAAAAAACTATACCCCCAACTCTGTCCCCCTCTCTGAAATTTGAAGCCCCCCTTTCCCCCCTCGACCCCCTCCCAATAATATACAAATTGGGTCCAGATAAAGTATATTTTGAGTTGGGTTCGAAAATTATTAAATGTGGAGGTGTCGGTGCGCGAAGGTAAAATTGGGCGCAGTGGAATTTGGCGAAGTGGCGATATAAGCCGGACTGGTCAAGCGGCGGTGGTCATTGTTCTCTCTCTCTCTCTCTCTCTCTCTCTCTCTCTCTCACACACACACACACACACACACACACACACACACACACACACATCGAACTTACAAATCACGGAATTACCCAAACCCGGCTACAGGTTAATTGGCCTAATGGCGAGGATTACACCTGGATTACCTTTTCGCGTAATCCAGGTGTCTTGATTACACCAGGTGAGGTGGGAGGGAGATTAGAGGACAGGTGTAGCCAATCAGGTGCAATTTCAGACCACTTTTACTTCCGCAGTCAGCCTTCTCTCTTCTATTTCGGGTTTATTGTGAAAGTATATCCTGTTTTGTTACCTCCAGACGATTTTATTCAGCACAGGAGAGACTTTCTAGCTGGAGGGTTTGATGTGGCTTTACCTTCACCCCCTCCACCTTCACCCCTCCCACTACCCCCCACTCCCCTCACCCCCTACACCCCCACTACCCTCGCCCCTTACCCCACCATCACCCCACCTCACACAAATGTAACTCCTCCAATCCTATTACATTTTTCCCAGTTTAATCAAGCTCTTATCAGATTATTCAACAGTTATATTTAGCTGTAGTAGTGAGGAGATTAACGAAGGATATATCAACCACTCCAGTTAGAAAAGTATCCCCTAAAAAAAGAAATAAAGCGTTCTAGACAAGTATAAAACATAAGCTACGTCATCGGAGTGAAGCGACCAAAGTTTCGAGCGCGCACACACACACACACACACACACACACACACACACACACACACACACACACACACACACACACACACACACACACAGCAAGATTCTGTCATTATCGCCATGGCACACAACTCCCACACAACACAACACCACTCCCACGCAAACTGGATTCTGGAACTTTGGTAAAACTAAATCAACTTTCTTATTAATTTTGTGGTTCTGGTTTAAGAATGAGATGCCGAGTTCGATATTCTCCTCTTTCCTATGTCCCCTCTTCTCCCCTTTTCCCTCCCTCCCTTTTTATCAACCCTTTTTTCAAGCCCTTAAATCATTTCATATTCACTCCCTTAATTTCTCTACATATTGCCTTACTCTCGCCCTTTTCTCATCCTCTCCCAGTCTCCTCCTCTTCCCTTCTTTCTTTCTTCTCATTCTGTTGCTCCTTTCGTGTCTTTACATTCATTTTCCTTCACGTCATTTACTCCCTCACTCTTTCCTTTCCCTTCATTTCCCTACATCTCACGTTTCCTTCTAGTCTGTACCTTCCATGTCCTCTCTTTTCTTTCCTTCACTTTCTCCCATTTTGCTCTCCTTTCTTCCGTCCTTAAAACATTTCTTTACACTTTATTTCCCATCTTCGTATTTCATTATTTCCCTGTTTCCTCCTCCCTTCCATGTCTTTTCCTTCCTCTATTCCCTCCTCATTCCAGTGCTCCTTAAAACATGCATTTCTTCCCTCCTGCACCCTTTCTCTCTCTTTCCATTCCCTTCATTTCTTTAAGTCTCATCCTCTATTAATTTCCTCCCTTTTTTCCTCTTTTCCCCTCTTCCCTTCCTCCCATCTACTGCCCATTTCAAGTCCTTACATTCCCCTTCCTCCTCCACTCTCTCACTCTTTCCGTTCCATTCGCTGCCACCCTCTAGTATCTCTTTCAGTCTCCCCCTCCACGACCACCTCCCCTCTTCTCATTTTCTGCGTCTGGGCGTCTGGATCAGCAATAGAGGGGAGAAAACGGGCAGGGGAGAGCAAGGGTGACTCTTTAAGTTCTCTCCCACCTACCCACCTACCCACTTACCCACCTATTTTACTAACTTTTTACCCACTTACCCACTTTCTATCCACCTGTCCACCTACTCAGAGAAGTAGAATGTTATGGTTACGATAGAACAAGAGTAACAAACTTTTCCTAGCCTCTCCCACCTACCCACCTACCTACCCACCCATCTTCTTCATCTACCCACCTACTCATTTGATCCCATCTACCCACCTAACCTCCACCACTCTAACTACCCGCCTAACCTCTACTTCCCCACCTTACCTAACCTTCACCTAATCCTCCCACCTAACATCGACACATCTCCCCTCTCCACCTACCCACCTAACCTTCCTCCACCAAGCCTCCCCACCTAAACTCTTCATCTCCCCACCTCCCCACCTAAACTCGTCATCTCCCCTCCTCCCCACCTAACCTCCTCATCTCCCCACCTCCCCACCTAACCTCCTCATCTCCCCACCTAACCTCCTCATCTCCCCATCTCCCCACCAGCTCCCTCTCACCCACCTAACCCACTGGCAACTCAATTCTACCCCACTCAGTGCTCGTGTACTTGTATTTTTGCGCGAATACTGAATTAGGGTCGAGAGTTTGTGTGTGTGTGTGTGTGTGTGTGTGTGTGTGTGTGTGTGTGTGTGTGTTCTGGTAGAGAGAGATACAAAGTCGGTGTGGAAGACTAGTGTATTTGTAAGAGAGAGAGAGAGAGAGAGAGAGAGAGAGAGAAGAAAACTAACAATTCCCCCAAAATAATAATGAAGTGATAAATAAATAAAGGGAATGGAATA